>NC_061512.1:54491426-54672266 GCF_022539505.1 Lolium rigidum | reverse complement strand
TTATTTTGCCGCAAGCATGATTATGACGATTACTGCTCTCTTGATTTGTCGCTCCCTAGTCTTTTGCTAGCCTTCACTTGTACTGAGCGGGAACGCTGCTCGTGCTTCCAAACACATGAAAACCAAGTTATTCCAGAGTGTCCACCATAAATACCTATGCATGGCATTTCAAACCATTTCAAGTAAATTCTCATGCGCTACCTTTAAACCTTCAAAATGCTTCTCAATTTGTGTTAATGTTTCATAGCTCATGAGGAAGTATGTGGTGTTTAACTTTCAACCTTGTCATTTACTCTTGACGGACTTTCATATGGACTAGTGGCACATCCGCTTATCCAATAATTTTGCAAAAAGAGCTGGCAATGGGGTTCCCAGCCCCAATTAATCAACTTTCACTAATAATTCTCTTCACATGTTTTGCTCTGATTCATCAGTAAGCAACTTAATTTTGCAAATAGACACTCCTCCATGGTATGTGATTGATGGAAGGCACCCGAGGATTCGGTTAGCCATGGCTTGTGTAAGCAAAGGTTGGGGGAGTGTCACCCATAATAAAACTAAAATACGTGTGTAAACAAAAGAGAAGAGGGATGATCTACCTTGCTGGTAGAGATAACGTCCTTCATGGGAGCCGCTCTTGATAGTCCGGTTGGCGAGGTAGTTGGTGTACCCATTACCATTCGTTGACAACAACAAACACCTCTCAAAACAATTTTACTCCTGTTTAAAAAATGAAAAGCTCTAGCGCATGTTAATCCCTGCTTCCCTCTACGAAGGGTCAATCTTTTACTGTTATATTGAGTCTCCATCCTTTCTTTGAGCACTTTCTTGAGAGCACAACTGTCATTCTTAGTGTAATATGCTTGTCTCAAAATATGATTGATTGTGGTATAATTTTGATGCTTTTATCTTTGACAATCACTATTTCTAGTCTTTCTATGAACTTCAGAGGTGCCTGAGCATTTATGTTTTGCTGATCAAATATGGGCAAGCGAGATACCACTCTATCATACTCTTTTATGAACATTGCAATCCCGCTTATATACACTAGTCGTCAACCCGTGCACCCTGCACGGGCTAGCTTCAAGAATACGTGGATATTAAAGGAAATTAATAAAATTTATCATGTTAATATTAATTATAAAAAGTGGAACAAATGTTTTATCAGGTATCAGCCTCTTAACCTTAGATGTATGGGAATTTCTGAAATTTTCTTAACGCGGAATGGAAATAGAGCATATGCTCATTATCGTTTGAATGTATTTTTGTGTTTGGTAATGTAAAAGTTAGCATAACGTTTATATTCGGATGAAATGCAACTTATGTGCAGATAAATCATTGAACTATACTAAACATTATTATTGGCTCTAGTGTTACAAAATCCTATTGCATTGAGTAAATCGTAGGACACCAAATACACTAATAAATTGGAAGATGATCAATCTAGTGAGATATAATACGGAAAGAAATTAAAGGAGGGAATCGTGAGTATTAGGATGACAATATAAAATTTCTGAACTTATAAGATGTTAAGTGTGTCTTTAAAAATATTGGACAAAGTACGTAAAATATAGGAGGAATAATGAGTGCATTTTATATGAATCAACATGCTGTGTGAGGGACTTCTCATAGTAGGCATGGTCAAGTCTTGTGTACCTTACATTACGTATCAAGTGCATTTTATATGAATCAGCATTATACGCGAGGCACATGTCACAGAAGCCATGGTCAAGTCTTTTGTCTCATTCTTAAATAAAAAAAATTCATACACCGTACTCTACAAAACAACATGAGTGCATTGCAAAAAGTGAAATACTGAAGATGCAAAAGCCTGATAGTTTGAACTTCATAAATAGATGATTATTTATTTGGTTATAATAGGTTTTGCGGATTGAAAATCTAATCCCACAACTACACATATATATCACACATCACACTGGGCTTTAGATAAATCATAAAACATGAGCACAAAATAAAGCAGAAAAAGTTTATTCGAATAACTTTTGCCCATGCAGCAAATTTATATGGTCCTTCAATTCTTTATTTACAGCTATGGTTGAGTAATCGATATTAGCATCTTTTGATGTAATTGATCCTTTTGCGAATATTTATTTAAATCAAGCTTGTCTCTCTTTCCAAATTAGACATAGTGGAACACAGAGATCACCTGCCAAGAAAAGAGCTGTTAGTAAAGCCTACAAAACAATACTATGCATCAATAATACTTCTGGCAATATGTTAGCATAGCATCCTTCTGAATTTAGAGTGCACTCGGATGATACAAATACACTTAAAGCTGCAGAAAACAATGCAGGTGAAACATCAGTGATCATGGGAGAAGCAGAATTACAATCAGTCTGATTTTCATGCCTAGGCTTCTAAGAATTTAGACCTGACTATCAGAACACAGAACTCGTGTGCTGTTGCCCAACACCATGTGATGCCACCGTTGAGCACACCATGCGTAGCCGGCAGCTAGCCATCCTGATCTCCTTACTGTAATAGTGCTACTCAACTTCTTGTGTTATCATTGTGTTATGCCTTGTAACACATAAATGTTAAACTCATGAATGTAAGAAACTATTGTGCTTAAATGGGGAGGAATACTTACATATGTAAATGCTTATTTTATCACATTTCATAATGCCGTTGCAGTGGAACATAATTCTTCAAGTTCTTGGCAAACAACAAAGTCTTTGTGCATGTATTTTACGGATCATATATGTGGGCCAGAGAACTTACTATTTATGTAATATATAGTGATAGCTAAAAACTATAATAACTTAAATGTGATTACTGAACAACAACTGCCGTTAGCAATGAGGCAGAGCATCTAGGACGACCATATATAACATCGATTGATTCAGAAATTTACCTAAGATCTACTAAAGTAGTATTCAGTTTTTCGGATTAATAAAGAACTTCGGCACACTTGCAGACTGCAGCGTTGAATCTAAACTAATGCTCAACAATAACTACAGGCTCAAAAAAGGGAGTATCAGACTTACAATCCATTGCGATACTAAATCGTGCGTGCCGGCCGGTTGTTCCTTCCTGCAAGCATGCACACAATGGAGCCACCCAATGTTAGGAATCTGCATACGCATCTACATGTCTAATGGAGTACATTCAATCCTTCCGAGCGAACAATCTCTAGATTTAATGTACAAAGAACACTTGTGTGTACCCTGCCCGGCCGTTAGCTGCATGCTTACCACCGTGATGGAGCCATCAGCCATGCATACGCTGTGCCGGCCCGTCGGCCGATGCTTGCCGCAAGCTAGTGCAACACCATCGAACCACCTAGCCTCTGCTGAAAGTCAACACCTCCATAGATTGTAGTCAACCTCGGACAAAGGATGAGAATTTGGTTTCTCCAGTGGAAGGCATCCTGACTTCCTGAGACATGAGGTAAGAGGCGACGATTATATGCGTTTTCTTCTTTTGTTTCTGATTTTAACATGGAAAGAGAAGAGTCCATCTCACGTGGTTGGAAGTCTGGAAGAGATATCATCTAGCCGCTTAAATCTGCATGCCCATACAACGGCGAGAGTTCAGCTGATTTTTTTTTGCAGCTAGAGAAAACTCAATCCATTCAATTCTGTAAGTCAGAAAAGTTAGCATCTAAACTAAGACTCAAGATCGTATAGGTCTCCTTGTTACTTGAGTCCCACGGCTGATCCTATCTATCGGTAACACCTAACAACCTAACTAATTTAGTAGTAATATTAATATTATTTAAATTCAAGAGTCCAGGTCATAAACGTTTCATTGTTTTTTTTCCATTGTCTGGCACGTACAACTTGACGTGACATTTATTTTTTGGAGATGAACTTGATTATGACGTGACTTGAATTAACGTGGAAGCTTGTTTGGTGCAACATTAAATAATCTAACGTGTCAACGTGACTTTATGCTGTACATTATAAATCATGACTTTCTTGATTAATCCTAACCATAAAATTTAGATCTAACTGTCTAAATTATTCTAATGATGTGGATTAACGTGGAGGCTTTTACGGTGCCTCCAATTAGTAAATATAAGATGATTCATGATGCTTATTATTAATTGTTGGTACCTTTCCATGATTGATATAGCTATTAGATGATCTTATTTGCATGTATCTTATTATGAACTGCCTAAGTGTTAGCCATAGCATGAGAATATTTACATCATATGAACAAATGTGTTCGTGAAAGTTCTTTTATCGCTCAGTTGTTAACTGAATTGCTTGAGGACAAGCAATAAGCTAAGCTTGGGGGAGTTGATACGTCCAAAACGTATCTACGTATACTTTCCCGAACACTTTTGCTATTGTTTTGCCTCTAATTTGTGTATTTTTGGATGCAACTAACACGGACTAACGCTGTTTTCAGCAGAACTGTTCTGGTGTCTCGTTTTTGTGCACAAATCCAACTTTCAGGAAAAACCTCGGAATTTATACGGAAGGCCCTATTTTCCCAGAAGACTCACGGAGCCAGAAGGGCAAGTCAGGTGGAGGCCCGAGGGCCCCACACCCTAGGGCGGCGCGGCCCAGGAGGGGCGCGCGGCCCTAGCGTGTGGCCCCCTCGGCCGGCCTCCGACGCCCTCCTTCGGACTACTTATCGCACTCGACCTAAAAACGCACGGGGAGAGGTCGAAGTCGCCAGAAACCCTCCAGAACGCCGCCACATCGCGAAACTCCGTCTCGGGAGCCAGAAGTCTCCGTTCTGGCACTCCGCCGGGACGGGGAATTGGAGGAGATCATCACCATCATCACCACCAACGTCTCTCCATCGACCAGCCATGTTTCCCCCATCCATGTGTGAGTAATTCCCCCGCTGTAGGCTGAAGGGGATGGTAGGGATTGGATGAGATTGGTCATGTAATATTGTAAGATTGTTAGGGCATAGTGCCTAGTGTCCGTAATTGGTACTTTGATGATATTGTTGCAACTTGTTATGCTTAATTCTTGTCACTAGGGCCCGAGTGCCATGATCTCAGATCTGAACATGTTATTATTTCATCATGATATTCATTGTTTATGGTCTTACCTGCAAGTTGTATACACATGTCGCTGTCCGGAACCAATGGCCCCGAAGTGACAGAATCGGGACAACCGGAGGGGATGGTAGTGATGTGAGGATCACATGTGTTCACGGAGTGTTAATGCTTTGCTCCGGTACTCTATTAAAAGGAGTACCTTAATATCCGAGTAGATTCCCTTGAGGCCCGGCTGCCACCGGCTGGTAGGACAAAAGATGTTGTGCAAGTTTCTCATTGCGAGCACGTACGACTATAATTGGAACACATGCCTATTGATTGCTTTGTACTTAGACACCGTTTTATTATTATCTGCAAATGCCCTGCTTGATTGTTACATGAGTTTCTCTCATCCATGCAACGCCCGTTATCCGTCCCCGTGCCTACAGTATTTTAATCCTGCTGTTTACTATAATCACTACTGCTGTCTCTGTTACTCTGCTGCTGTTATTTCACTACTGCTACTGCCATAAAACTGTTACTACTGATAAACTCTTGCGAGCAAGTCTGTTTCTAGGTGCAGCTGAATTGACAACTCCGCTGTTAAGGCTTCCAAGTATTCTTTGTCTCCCCTTGTGTCGAATCAATAAATTGGGTTTTACTACCCGCGAAGACTGCTGCGATCCCCTATACTTGTGGGTTATCATTTACTCGCTGCCATATTTTATTCAGATTGCTATTACCACTCATAAACATCCATACTACTTGTATTTCACTATCTCTTCGCTGAACTAGTGCACCTATACATCTGACAAGTGTATTAGGTGTGTTGGGGACACAAGAGACTTCTTGTATCGTGATTGCAGGGTTGCTTGAGAGGAGTATCTTTGACCTCTTCCTCCCTGAGTTCGATAAACCTTGGGTGATTCACTTAAGGGAAACTTGCTGCTGTTCTACAAACCTCTGCTCTTGGAGGCCCAACACTGTCTACAAGAATAGAAGCGTGCGTAGACATCAAGCTATTTTCACGGCGCCGTTGCCGGGGAGGTAAGGTAAAAGGTATTCACATCCTCCGACTACTAAGCTATTTCCTAGCACTTGTTGCCGGTGTGTGAGTGCTCGAACCTATTTCCTTTAGATCCTGCAATTGCATCTTTTTGTTTCTTGTTTTTATTTTTCACTAGTTAGGCATAATGGAAAACAACAATGAGCTTTTTAATCTATTTCCTGAGTTAAGATATGAATTATTTGATGCGAAAATTAAAAAACCTATGGAACCTTATCTACATGATAGTAGCAATGTTATTAGTATGAATGCAATTACTGCTAATGCTATGGAAAAGTCTAAGCTTGGGGAAGCTAGTTTATATAAAAATAATCTTTTTTTCTCCTCATCTTTGGAAGAAATATTTTGCTCTGATAATACTTTATCTCCCATATGCGATAACTCTAATGATGCTTCTGATATTTTAAATCCACCTGCTGAAAGTATTCCGTATAAAATACCTATGAAAATTATTGAACATGTTATGGACAACCGCTATGAAGGGGATGGAACTGTCCATCCTGGAGATCATTTACTGTTTTTTCATGAATTATGCGGGTTATTCAAGTGTGCAGGTATCTCTATGGATGAAGTGAAGAAGAAACTATTCTCTATGTCGCTGTCTGGTAAAGCGGCGCATTGGTACAAACTGCTGAAGATGGGCATTCTCTTGATTGGAAGGATATTGTGTCTCTATTTTACTCTAAATTCTATCCTCCAAGTGAAATTCACAAAGACCGAAATCGCATATATGGCCTCATGATGGAGAGAGTATTGCGCAAGCATGGGAGAGATTGAAGTCTTTAATGCTCAAATGCCCCATTCATGAGCTTCCTGGTAATATCATCATTGATAGTTTCTATGCAAGACTTTCTTTTCAAGATAAAACCTTGCTGCATACTACTTGTTCTGGATCATTTACACGCAATGGAGAAGAGTTTAAAAGGGACCTTCTTGATCGGATTCAGGAGAATACTGAAGGATGGGAGAACAACAAAGGTAAAGAGTCAGGTATAAATTATGATTATGAGTGCATTGAAACTTTTATGGATACTGATAAAATTCGAAATATGAGTTCTACTTATGGTCTTGACTCTCAAGTTGTTGCAAATCTTTATAAAGCTTTTGCCTCTCATTTTGAATTGCTTAGGAAGAATTTTGATAAGTATCATGAACCTTTTAAAGACGCTTGCATGAAGGATGAAATTGTTATTAATGATTGCAATAAGCATGCCCAAACTTCTGAAAATACTATTTCTTATAAGCATGTTAATTTTTGTGGAATGCATAGACCTTGTGGAATTAATCAAATCGAAGATGAATATTGTATCCATCATGTGAATGAAAAAACTAGAAAGTGGTCTAGAGCTCTAGATGATCTTGGTAAAAAAGTTTGTGCCCTCTATCCTTTTATTTGTGAACTTTGCCATAGAGTGGGTCATTTTAATTTTCAATGCTCCTCCAATGATAATCCGAACCCCATGAGTGATGCAAATTTGTATTGTAATGATGAAATTACTCCTAATCAGCATGACGAACTTACTTTATTTTTGTGGTGTGAAGAGTTATCAAGAAAAATCTCTTTGTTACATATGAGTGATCTTGATATTGATGATGTCCTGCGTGGGTGTTTTTCTTATTGCAATGATAATTGCCATACAAATACTTACATACAAAATATTTTAGAAGATGACACTTTGCCAAAATATGATAGGACCGCTGTGTGTTTTGAACTTATTAATGAAAAGTAGGAATCCTCTCAAGTTTCTTCTATTGTTTCTGGAAACAAATCAAGTTATTTGGAGGAGCCCCTCATCAAGCCTCTCCCGGATAAAGAAGGTGACGAGGAGAAGGAAAAGAAGAAGAAGAAGGGAACGAAGAAGAAGAAGAAGGGGAATAAAAAGAAAGAGGTAACAGCATATCCCCGCGTGTATGAGATAACGATAGGTAACCGTAAGTATGTTGCTCCTGATGATTATTATGATAATGAATCTGAATACAATGTTCTTCCTATGCCCTTTACCTACATTAATTAGTGATCATGATTTGAAAGAGCACACTACTTTTGATATTGGAAATCTCTGGGAAACTAATTCTGAAAATGATGATGTTAATAATTGCCATAGTATCAGTACTATCCATGCTTCCTCCCATAATGATATAGAAATCTCTAAGCTTGGGGATGAGGTGTTTGAAAATCCTTTTGCTACTGATCATTATATGTTTGATACATCTCCTTCTAGTAACAACGATGGTATGGTCACAGATGAACATACTGTGAAAGATAACTATTCTATTCCTTATGATGACACTATGCCTCCAATCTTTGATGATTATTATAAAGAATGCTATGATATAGGTTATAACTATCCTTATGAAACTTGTCATAGTTATGATTGGATTGCTAAAAACAATTCCCTTAGTATGCAACTTGTTTACCATATTCAAATTCTTGATAATAATCTTGCTCCAATTACTATTAATGAGAAGAACTCTTCTTATGCCAAAATTAATGATACCTTTATGCATATGAACCATGATAAGAATGTTTTAAGTGATGGGTATATTGTGGATTTCATCAATGATGCCACTGAAAGTTATTATGAGAGAGGGAAACACGGTTATATGCATCTTAATAGTATTAAGTTTCCCCTCTTTATGTTGAGAATCTTGAAGTTACTCGTGTTTTATCTTCCTATGCTTGTCACTTTGCTCCTCATGAATTTATTTGTGTACAAGATTCCTTTTCATAGGAAGTGGGTTAGGCTTAAATTTGTTTTGAATTTGCTTCTTGATGCTCTCTTTTTCTTCAACTCTTATTTCTTATGAGAGCATCATCATTAAAATCTGCTGAGCCCATCTTAATGGCTATAAAGAAAGCACTTCTTGGGAGATAACCCATGTTTTTATTTTGCTACTGTTTTGTTGTGTCTTGGAAGTTGTTACTACTGTAGCAACCTCTCCTTATCTTTATTTTATTGCAATGTTGTGCCAAGTGGAGTCTCTAATAGAAGGTTGATGCTAGATTTGGATTTCTGCGCAGAAACAGATTTCTTGCTGTCACGAATTTGGGTAAGATTCTCTGTAGGAAACTCAGAAACATCTGCCAATTTACGTGAGTGATCCTCAGATATGTACGCAACTTTCATTAGTTTTGAGTTTTCTGATTTGAGCAACGGAAGTACCTCTTAAAAATTCGTGTTTACAGGCTGTTCTGTTTTGACAGATTCTCGTCTGTTTTTTTTGCATTGTCTCTTGTGGACTTTAAGTGAGGCTTTCTAGACGTGGAGAGCTGTAGCTAATGTTTTATTGAGTTCTTGCAATGTGTCACTATAGGGCCAAGGTGGATTAAAGTTTTTTGAGTACTAACCCCTCTAATGAAGTTTATGAGAAGTTTGGTGTGAAGGAAGTTTTCAAGGGTCAAGAGAGGAGGATGATATATGATCAAGAAGAGTGAAAAGTCTAAGCTTGGGGATGCCCCCGTGGTTCATCCCTGCATATTTCAAGAAGACTCAAGCGTCTAAGCTTGGGGATGCCCAAGGCATCCCTTTCTTCATCAACAATTTATCAGGTTTCTTCTATTGAAACTATACTTTTATTCGGTCACATCTTATGTACTTTACTTGGAGCGTCTGTGTGCTTTTATTTTCGTTTTGTTATTTTCATTCTATGAATAAATTCATCCTTGTGTGGGAGAGAGACACGCTCCGCTGTTTCGTATGAACACTAGTGTTCTTAGCTTTACTTTTAATGTTCATGGCGAAGGTTGAAACTGCTTCGTTAATTGTTATATGGTTGGAAACATAAAATGCTGCATGTGGTAATTGGTATAATGTCTTGAATAATTTGATACTTGGCAATTGTTGTGCTCATATAGATCATGTTTAAGCTCTTGCATCATGTACTTTGTACCTATTAATGAAGAACTACATAGAGCTTGTTAAAATTTGGTTTGCATGATTAGTTTCTCTAGAGTCTAGATATTTTCTGGTTAAGGTGTTTGAACAACAAGGAGACAATGTAAAGTCTTATAATGCTTACAATATGTTCATATGTGAGCTTTGCTGCACCATTTTATACTTGAGTTTGCTTCAAAAAACCTTGCTAGCCTAAGCCTTGTATTGAGAGGAATTCTTCTCGTGTATCCAAATCCTTGAGCCAAAAACTATGCCATTTATGTCCACCATACCTACCTACTACATTGTATTTCTCTACCATTCCAAAGTAAATTACTTGAGTGCTACCTTTAAAATTCCATTCTTTGTCTTTGCAATATATAGCTCATGGGAAAATAGCCTTAAAAACTATTGTGGTAAAGAATATGTAGCTATGTGTCTTATTTCTTATAAGTTGCTCGTTGAGCAGTAACCATGTTTCTGGGGACGCCACCAACTATTACACCTTTGTTGAATATCATGTGAGTTGCTATGCATGTTCGTCTTGTCTGAAGTAAGGGTGATTTTCATGATCAAATGGTTTGAGTATGCATATTGTTAGAGAAGAACATTGGGCCGCTAACTAAAGCCATGATCCATGGTGGAAGTTTCAGTTTGGACAACAATCCTCAATCTCTTATGAGAATTTTTATCTGTTGTTGAATGCTTATGCATTAAAGAGGAGTCCATTATCTATTGTCTATGTTGTCCCGGTATGGATGTCTAAGTTGAGAATAATCAAAAGCGAGAAATCCAATGCGAACTTTCTCCTTAGACCTTTGTACAGGCGGCATAGAGGTACCCCTTTGTGACACTTGGTTGAAACATATGCTATGCAATGATAATCCGTGTTAATCCAAGCTAATTAGGACAAGGTGCGAGCATTATTGGTATACTATGCATGAGGCTTGCAACTTATAGGATATCTTATACATAACACATATGATTTATTACTACCGTTGACAAAATTGTTTCTTGTTTTCAAAATGAAAAGCTCTAGCACAAAAATAGTAATCCATGCTTCCCTCTGTGAAGGGCCATTCTTCTACTTTATGTTGAGTCAGTTTACCTACTTCTTTCTATCTTAGAAGCAAACACTTGTATCAAGCTGTGTGCATTGATTCTTACATGTTTACCTATTGCACTTGTTATATTGCTTTATGTTGACAAATATCCATGAGATATACATGTTGAAGTTGAAAGCAACCGCTGAAACTTATATCTTCCTTTGTGTTGCTTCAAAGCTTTCTACTATGAATCTATTGCTTTACGAGTAACTCTTATGCAAGTCTTATTGATGCTTGTCTTGAAAGTACTATTCATGAAAAGGCTTTGCTATATGATTCAGTTGTTTACTCATTGTCTTTACCATTGCTTTGAATCACTTCATTCATCTCATATGCTTTACAATAGTATGATCAAGATTATGCAAGTAGCATGTCACTTCAGAAATTACTCTTGTTATCGTTTACCTACTCGAGGGCGAGTAGGAACTAAGCTTGGGGATGCTTGATACGTCCCAAACGTATCTATAATTTCTGATGTTCAATGCTTGTTTTATGACAATACCTACATGTTTTGTTCACACTTTATATCGTTTTGATGCGTTTTCCGGAACTAACCTATTAACGAGATGCCGAAGTGCCAGTTGCTGTTTTCTGTTGTTTTTGGTTTCAGAAATCCTAGAAAGGAAATATTCTCGGAATCGGACGAAATCAACGCCTAATATCTTATAATTCCACGAAGCTTCCAGAACACCGGAGAGGGGCCAGAGGAGAGGCCCAGGGCCACCACACATGGTGGCGGCGCGGCCCAAGGGGGGGGCGCCCCCCTGTTGTCTGGCTGCCCCAGACCCCTTCCGACTCCGCCTCTTCACCTATTTAAACCGTCCTGACCTAAATCTTCGACACGGATTGACGAAACACCAGAAAACCTTCCAGAGCCGCCGCCATCGCGAAACTCCAATTGGGGGGGACAGAAGTCTCTGTTCCGGCACCCTGCCGGTACGGGGAATTGCCCCCGGAGTCATCTCCATCGACACCACCGCCATCTTCATCGCCATCGCTGTCTCCTATGATGAGGAGGGAGTAGTTCTCCCCCGAGGCTAAGGGCTGTACCGTAGCTATGTGGTTCATCTCTCTCTCCCATGTGATCTTTATGTGACCATGAGCTTTGTGATCTAGTTGAATATCATCTATGTGCTACTCTAGTGATGTTATTAAAGTACTCTATTCCTCCTCCATGATGTAATGTTGACAGTGTGTCAATCATGAAGTACTTGGTATAGGTTATGATTGTGATCTCTTGTAGATTATGAAGTTAACTATTACCATGATAGTATTGATGTGATCTATTCCCCCTTTCATAGTTGATGTTGACAGTGTGCATGCTATGTTAGTACTCGGTATAATTGCGTTGGTCTATCATGCACTCTAAGGTTATTTAAATATGAACATCGAATGTTGTGGAGCTTGTTAACTCCGGCATTGAGGTGCTCTTGTAGCCCTACACAATGAATGGTGTTTGTCATCCAACAAGAGAGTGTAGAGAAAGTAGTATTTGTTTATTCAGTTATGTGATCAATGTTGAGAGTGTCCACTAGTGAAAGTATGATCCCTAGGCCTTGTTTCCAAACATCGAAACTCCGTTTATTTACTGTTCTGTTGCATGTTTACTCGCTGCTATATTTTATTCAGATTGCTATTACCACTCTCGGGCGTCCCCCGACTCTGCCCCTTCGCCTATATAATCCTTCCTTCGCGAAAACCCTAGTACCGAGAGCCACGATACGAGAAAAGTTACTGAGATGCCGCCGCTGTCAACCCCATCTCGGGGGGTTCTAAAGATCGCCTCCGGCACCCTGCCGGAGAGGGGAATCATCACCGGAGGGCTCTACATCACCATGCCCGCCTCCGGACTGATGCGTGAGTAGTTCATCCTTGGACTATGGGTCCATAGCAGTAGCTAGATGGTTGTCTTCTCTTCTTGTGCTATCAGGTTTAGATCTTGTGAGCTGCCTATCATGATCAAGATCATCTATTTGTAATGCTACATGTTGTGTTTGTTGGGATCCGATGAATATGGAATACTATGTCAAGTTGATTATCGATCTATCATATATGTGTTGTTTATGATCTTGCATGCTCTCCGTTGCTAGTAGAGGCTCTGGCCAAGTTGATACTTGTAACTCCAAGAGGGAGTATTTATGCTCAATAGTGGGTTCATGTCTCCATTGAATCTGGGGGAGTGACAGCAACCCCTAAGGTTGTCGATGTGCTGTTGCCACTAGGGATAAAACATCAATGCTTTGTCTAAGGATATTTGTATTGTTTACATGACGCACAATAATTAATGCAATTATCTGTTGTTTGCAACTTAATACTGGAAGGGGTGCGGATGCTAACCCGAAGGTGTACTTTTTAGGCATAGATGCATGCTGGATAGCGGTCTATGTTCTTTGTCGTAATGCCCTAAGTAAATCTCATAGTAGTCATCATGATATGTATCTGCATTGTTATGCCTCTCTATTTGTCAATTTCCCAACTGTAATTTGTTCACCCAACATGTTATTTATCTTATTGGAGAGACACCACTAGTGAACTGTGGACCCCGGTCCATTCTTTTACATCTGAAATACAACCTACTGCAATCATTGTTCTCTATTGTTCTTTTCAAGCAAACATCATTCTCCACACCATACGTTTAATCCTTTGTTTACAGCAAGCCGGTGAGATTGACAACCTCACTGTTAAGTTGGGGCAAAGTATTTTGATTGTGTTGTGCAGGTTCCACGTTGGCGCCGGAATCCCTGGTGTTGCGCCGCACTACACTCCGTCACCAACAACCTTCACGTGGCCTTCATCTCCTACTGGTTCGATAACCTTGGTTTCTTACTGAGGGAAAACTTGCCGTTGTACGCATCACACCTTCCTCTTGGGGTTCCCAACGGACGTGTGCTTCACGCGTCATCAGTATCGCATCCAAACCCAACCATCAGTTTTTATCAAATTCACCATTCATTCACAAGTCACATTCACCTTCAAAATCTTTCAATAGAATGAATCATCATTCCAAGGTTTTCAAAGTCATTTCACTTCACAAGTTCCCATCTAGAGTAGTCAATTTTATTTGTTAGCACTAGCAACTAGTCATGAGGGGTGCTACTTAAATTATGAGCTTTTAGGCTAAGTTTGATACTCTTGCTCTACTCTATACTCGGACCAAAGTTAACTATAAAAGGAAGCTTTGATAAACAAAGTAAAAGCTTGCAAGGTAAAAACTTGGGATTTGAGCATTGAACATAAAGTAAAGTGGAATGGTGCCTTGCTCTAGTAGAGCTTTGCACTTGCAAAAATATTAGCTTGCCTTGATTGGTGTACTGATCAAAGTGTTCTTCCTCTTCCCAGAAGTAGACCTCCTCCTCCTGGTACTCCTTGGTACTAGAGTCTAAAAACGGATACGAGGTAACAATCACCAAACAAGCTTAAGAGCTAGACTAAGCACACACAAAGTTCACACAAGCTAATCTATCATCACCACAATGCTATCATGTTGATTGACTTTGTTTTCTTCTTAAGAAAAAATAATTTCCTCTCATTACAAACATTGAATTAGGGTTTCTCTTTAGTTCTTGGGGAAATAATTTCCTCTCATTGAATCTTGTTAAGATTTAATCTCCTCAAATAAATAATGTATGAATCCATGTTGACCAAGGTCAATAATTCATAATTATCATTTGGAAAATGATTTAAATGAGGTAGAGTACCTCATGCAATTTAACACTACCTTAACCATACTTTAATATCATCAAGTAATTCAATATGAGAGTTGGTAGACCATGGTCACTACCTCATGTTGAGTTACTTAAGATAAGATTTAAATGAGAGAAACCTCTCATAAGATTTAATAAACAAATTTTGAGAAATCAAATGAGCTAGAAATAGCCATAGAGCCATTTTCTATTCTAGCCCATGATCATACAAAGTAACCATGTGGTATTTTTACATAAACATGTAGATTATGATAAATGTGATTTATGAGAGTTGGAATCAACTCAAAAGCATTTTTGGTTGAATTTTAAATAAAGTTTGAAGTTTGAAAAGGCCCTGCCTTGTTATTTTTGTCACATTAATTCTACACGAATCTCATGATGAGACCAGTGGAGTTGGATAGATCTTTTCACAGGCTTTCCAACCATATTCAATTCATCAAATTTGGTTTAGCCAATTTGATTCTATTCAAATTTGAACAAAGCACCAGTAAGCAATTTGAAATAAATCGATTTAAACAAATTTGAATTCGTGGGCCGGCGCGTGAAAGTTAACGGGCCGAATCGGTTTAAACAGAGAAAACCAGCCCACCACGCGTCTCGCACGCGTGGGCTGTCTGACGAGGTGGCTCCAACTGTCAGCCTCTCTTCAAACGCGAAAGGGTACGGGCGGCTCTGGGACGCACGATTAGAACGAGATCCAACGGATCTCATTCATCGTCGTCGACGGCGAGATAAGCTCACTGGCACGGCGCAGGTGGGGGGTTGGCGAGCTCACCGGTGCTCCGACGAGGGTCAGCGAGGTGCGCAGGTACGTTGTCGTCGACGGCGAGTCATCTGGTACCGGCGGCATCTCCGAGGATGGCTCCAATCGACGGCGAGCTTCTGCGGCGGTCACGGGCAGCGATGAGGCAATTGGGCGGCGGTGGTGGCTAATGTCGAGGGGCGAGTGAACGAGGAGGGTCAGAGAGGAGAGGGGAGTGCGTTGGTGTGGTGAGTTGAGCGAGGGGAGCTCCATTTTATAGCGGCGGAACGAGGTCGTGGGCTGCGGCGAGGTTGAGCATGGCGACGTGGCTGCAGCGAGCTAGCGAGCTAGGCGAGGGCGCGGCGCTGTTCAGCGTGTCCAGGCGGTCCTCCTGGCGGCAATGGTGCGGCTGGGCGGTGCCTAACTTGGTCGGGCGCGTGCAGAGTGCTGCGTGTCCGTGGCGGAATTTTGTTTCGTCTCCGGCGACGGCGGGCACTGGTCGGGGGCAAGTTGATGTCCAGCGTGTTCCTGGTACCGTGGCGAGTCTCAGGGCGGAAGAGGGGGTCCTGAGGAGGCGCGAGGCGTCGAGGCGACGCGTGCCCGTGGCGCGCTCCGTCGTGCACGCGTCGACGTGGCCATGCACGTCCTGGCGACACAGGGCGTCATGGGCGCGGCGCGTGCTGGTCTCTATGGCCTACTTCTCCGACAATGGCTAGTCTAGGCTGGTCCAGGGGAGCAAGGTGAAGCTGGATGGCATGGTGGGCAAGGCTAGAGAGGAAAGGAGGGAGAGATAGCATGTGCATGGTGAGCATGGCCGGCATGGCAGGGCATTGCCATGTCTAGCCCTTTCTAGGGTTGGGCAGCAGTGGCATTTGGTGTTAGAGGGGACCAGGGGACAGGGTTGAGCAAGTGGAACCAAAATTTGGCCAAACACTATTTGAAATAGTGAAGTTTGGATTCGGTTTGATTTTGCTCACAAGGTGTTTGACAATATGGCCGCATGAAATGAATTTTAAATTTTTTGGATGATCTCTGGTGGACTTGATTCAAATGATCAAAGACACACAATTATGGTGGTGGTGTTCAAAATTAAATTGGTTTGCAAACTTTCAAATTTGGCACTAACTAGAATCTGTTAAAAAGTTCCAACTTTGCTTGAGCATAACTTTGGATCTAGCAAGAATTTGCAGGGGTGTGATTTACCAAAGTTGTTCACCTTGATGTGGTCTTGGATGAGGTGCAAAGAGTTGGATTTGTTTGGTTTGAAAACCTCCTAATATAGAGGCTCAAAGTAGGCATCAGGCTAAAAATGGCAGTTTTGACCATTAGTGCATGTGAGCACACTTTGATTTCAAATTTGATTTGATTTGAGTTTCTTTGATTCCAAAAGTGTTAATAAGTGTTTAGTAACATTCTCCAACCAGTGGTGCAAGCCAAAATGGTCTAGGTTGAAGATTTGCAAAAATGGCATAAACCATATGTGAGGGTTTTGTGATTTTTTCCATTTTATTTGTTTTCTTCCTTTTTGATTTTCTTTGTGATCTTCAAAGGATCAAGGTTAGGGTTTTAGGTTGTATCACATTGTACAAGGTTGCAAACATTCATCATGGCAGTCACACAAGCAATTGAGTATCAGCACTAAGCATGGCACAAGTGTTAATAAAAGTTTTTGTTGGTTCTAAATTTTGAGTAATTGAAATTCTTCTCCTTCATTGATTTGAAATTTGGGATGTTACATCGTGCTTCTTGAGGTACTAGGGGCATGTCCACCACATGACCATCGCCACAAAGCCTTTTGGTCGTTGCCGACTTACTGAGGAGGGTTCTACATACACAAGATAGACCCATTATGGTAAAATAAACTACATGGTGATAAAGTAATCAATAACACATAAATGCAAATACCTGCAGGTACTGCACGGTGCCATGAGTGTGTCACGAGCGTCCTCCTTAGTCATCCAAACGGAGCGGTCGGTGTTCCAGTTGTGGACGCACTGAACACATGCCTCGTAGTGCATGCCAGTCACCCTCGTCCTTGCCATCTCGTGTAGGACAACATCGCACGCAATTTACTTACCCTCAGCCCTCGTGAAGTATTTCTGCAACCATGCACATAGGTAAAACAAGGGGCATTAGTGCACATATTGTTAACCAAGGAGTGTTTGAATGGTAAGAAGTCAAAGTCACGTACCCAGAATTTGTGAACAACCACCTCCTGCCTGTTGGCGTGCTTCCCATGAGGATCTGGCGCGAGGCTGTAGTGCACCCACCTCCAATCTACGTCACGACCACCAGTAGGGAGATGGACAATCCCAGTGAAATACTTTCTAAGTAGGCCCCTGATACGCGTACAGCACGCGTCCGTTGGGAACCCCAAGAGGAAGGTGTGATGCGTACAGCGGCAAGTTTTCCCTCAGAAAGAAACCAAGGTTTATCGAACCAGGGGAGCCAAGAAGCACGTCGAAGGTTGATGGCGGCGGGATGTAGTGCGGCGCAACACCAGAGATTCCGGCGCCAATGTGGAACCTGCACAACACAACCAAAGTACTTTTCCCCAACGAAACAGTGAGGTTGTCAATCTCACCGGCTTGCTGTAACAAAGGATTAGATGTATAGTGTGGATGATGATTGTTTGCAGAAAACAGTAGAACAAGTATTGCGAGTAGATTGTATTCGATGTAAAAGAATGGACCGGGGTCCACAGTTCACTAGAGGTGTCTCTCCCATAAGATAAATAGCATGTTGGGTGAACAAATTACAGTCGGGCAATTGACAAATAGAGAGGGCATGACCATGCACATACATGATATGATGTGTATTATGAGATTTAATTGGACATTACGACAAAGTACATAGACCGCTATCCAGCATGCATCTATGCCTAAAAAGTCCACCTTCAGGTTATCATCCGAACCCCTTCCAGTATTAAGTTGCAAACAACAGACAATTGCATTAAGTATGGTGCGTAATGTAATCAATAACTACATCCTCGGACATAGCATCAATGTTTTATCCCTAGTGGCAACAGCACATCCACAACCTTAGAACTTTCCGTCAATGTCCCGGATTTAATGGAGGCATGAACCCACTATCGAGCATAAATACTCCCTCTTGGAGTTAAGAGTAAAAACTTGGCCGAGCCTCTACTAATAACGGAGAGCATGCAAGATCATAAACAACACATAGGTAATAGATTGATAATCAACATAACATAGTATTCTCTATCCATCGGATCCCGACAAACACAACATATAGAATTACGAGATAGATGATCTTGATCATGTTAGGCAGCTCACAAGATCCGACAATGAAGCACATGAGGAGAAGACGACCATCTAGCTACTGCTATGGACCCATAGTCCAGGGGTGAACTACTCACTCATCACTCCGGAGGCGACCATGGCGGTGAAGAGTCCTCTTGGAGATGATTCCCCTCTCCGGCAGGGTGCTGGAGGCGATCTCCAGAATCCCCCGAGATGGGATTGGCGGCGGCGGCGTCTCGATAAGGTTTTCCGTATCGTGGCTCTCGGTACTGGGGGTTTCGCGACGAAGGCTTTAAGTAGGCGGAAGGGCAACGCGGGGGGCCACACGAGGGCCCCACACACCAGGGCCGCGCGGCCAAGACCTAGGCCACGCCGCCCTGTTGTGGCGGCGCCTCGTGGCCCCACTTCCTTTCCCCTCGGTCTTCTGGAAGCTTCGTGCAAAAATAGGACCCTGGGCGTTGATTTCGTCCAATTCCGAGAATATTTCCTTACTAGGATTTCTGAAACCAAAAACAGCAGAAAACAGCAACTGGCTCTTCGGCATCTCGTTAATAGGTTAGTGCCGGAAAATGCATAAATACGACATATAATGTGTATAAAACATGTAGATATCATCAATAATGTGGCATGGAACATAAGAAATTATCGATACGTCGGAGACGTATCAGCCCCCAAGGATGTTCGCGTAGCCACGTGGCGGCTTCCTCATCGGGTCTTCAAACTTGAACGAAATGCACAATGAAACGACAACATCAATATCTATGTGATAAAAAATTCAATAATGATAAAATTGCGATAACGAAATGCCAAAATTAGCATGTACCTCCTTCTAGCGAGCTCTAGAACAACATCAATTTAGGGCCACGTTCTTGGTGAAGGGAGCCATGTTTTCCCATGCTGATATGGCCTCCAATCACGTGGCTTCAGCCTCTCCTCAGCTGCAAGGTAGTGCTCCTCTGCCGGCGCTTCCCAAACTAGGCTTGGATCAAGCCCATACGGTAAGTCCCCCAAGCCCTCATCCTCCGAGAGGTCCTCCTCGTCCCCCTCACCCTCCTCCTCCTCCTCCTCCCCACCCCCGTGCTGCTCATCCTCCCCACCCCCGTGCCGCTCGTCCTCCCCACCCCCGTGTTGCTCCTGGTCCTCCTCACTCCCATCCTCCACCTCATCATCATCCTCGGCTGCGGGAGGGGGGCTAGGACTAGGAGTGAGACCTCGCGTCGCATTCTTCCTATGTGCTCCACGCCGTGGGGGGCTAGGAGGGGTGGCAGGAGCTCGGGGTACCCGCCTCGAAGAAGTCCATGCACCTACCAAGTCGGTGAGCTTCTTTCAAAGACCTCCACCCCTTTTTTTGGCGGCATGTTTCAATCACCTGCAAACACAAATGAAGAGAGTGGTTTATTAGTACGCAATGTAAAAAAAGATGAATATTTGTGAAAGAAACAAAGATATAAGTAGATGAATATTACTGAAAGCAACAATAATGCAAATAGATGAACATTAGTGGAAGCAACAAATAGCTAGCATAGAGTTCTCTCAAACATAGCACAGAGTTCTTACAAATAACCTAGCTCGACAATCACTATTACACAGAGTTATTACAAATAGGCTAGCCTCACAATTACTACTACATAGATCAGTAGCCTGTGTCGCCATCCGTAATTGGACCGCATAGTTCGTCATCGTCATCAGGCTCGGCGAACCAATAATCATCAATGGAATCTGGAGGTGGTCCATCTGCATCGAGGTCCATCCCTGCTTTGAACGCCTTGAGCAAACTGATACGTCTCCGACGTATCGATAATTTCTTATGTTCTATGCCATATTATTGATGATACCTACATGTTTTATGCACACTTTATGTCATATTCGTGCATTTTCTGGAACTAACCTATTAACAAGATGCCGAAGTGCCGGTTCTCGTTTTCTGCTGTTTTTGGTTTCAGAAATCCTAGTAACGAAATATTCTCGGAATTGGACGAAACAAAGACCCGGGGGCCTATTTTTCCACGGAGCTTCCGGAAGACCGAAGAACATACGAAGTGGGGCCACGAGGTGGCGACACCACAAGGCGGCGTGGCCAAGGGGGGCCCGCGCCGCCCTATGGTGTGGCCCCCTCGTCGGGCCCCCGACTCGCCCTTCCGCCTACTTAAAGCCTCCGTCGCGAAACCCCGAGGCGAAAAACCACGATACGGAAAACCTATCGAGACGCCGCCGCCGCCGATCCCATCTCGGGGGATTCGGAGATCTCCTCCGGCACCCTGCCGGAGAGGGGATTCATCTCCCGGAGGACTCTACACCGCCATGGTCGCCTCCGGAGTGATGAGTGAGTAGTTCACCCCTGGACTATGGGTCCATAGCAGTAGCTAGATGGTTGTCTTCTCCTCGTTGTGCTTCATTGTTGGATCTTGTGAGCTGCCTAACATGATCAAGATCATCTATCTGTAATACTCTTTGTTGTGTTTGTCGGGATCCGATGGATAGAGAATACTATGTCATGTTAATTATCAAGTTATTACATATGTGTTGTTTATGATCTTGCATGCTCTCCGTTACTAGTAGAGGCTCTGGCCAAGTTTTTACTTTTAACTCCAAGAGGGAGTATTTATGCTCGATAGTGGGTTCATGCCTCGCATTGACACCGGGACGAGTGACGAAAAGTTCTAAGGTTGTGTTGTGCTTGTTGCCACTAGGGATAAAACATCGGCGCTATGTCCGAGGATGTAGTTGTTGATTACATTACGCACCATACTTAATGCAATTGTCTCGTTGCTTTGCAACTTAATACTTGGAAGGGGTTCGGATGATAACCTCGAAGGTGGACTTTTTAGGCATAGATGCGGTTGGATGGCGGTCTATGTACTTTGTCGTAATGCCCAATTAAATCTCACTATACTTATCATGTCATGTATGTGCATTGTTATGCCCTCTCTATTTGTCAATTGCCCGACCGTAATTTGTTCACCCAACATGCTTTTATCTTATGGGAGAGACACCTCTAGTGAACTGTGGACCCCGGTCCATTCTTTTAATACTGAAATACAAATCTGCTGCAATACTTGTTTTTACTGTTTTCTCTGCAAACAATCATCTTCCACACAATACGGTTAATCCTTTGTTACAGCAAGCCGGTGAGATTGACAACCTCACTCGTTTCGTTGGGGCAAAGTACTTTGGTTGTGTTGTGCGAGGTTCCACGTTGGCGCCGGAATCTCCGGTGTTGCGCCGCACTACATCCCGCCGCCATCAACCTTCAACGTGCTTCTTGGCTCCTCCTGGTTCGATAAACCTTGGTTTCTTTCCGAGGGAAAACTTGCTGCCGTGCGCATCATACCTTCCTCTTGGGGTTGCCCAACGAACGTGTGAAATACACGCCATCAAGCATATTTTCCGGCGCCGTTGCCGGGGAGATCAAGACATGCCTGCAAGGGGAGTCTCCACTTCTCAATCTCTTTACTTTGTTTTTGTCTTGCTTTATTTTATTTACTACTTTGTTTGCTGCATTATATCAAAACACAAAAAAATTAGTTACTTGTTTTACTTTACTTAATATCATGCATGTTTTTATTTCACTAGTTAAGCATAATGGAAAACAACAAAAATATGAGAGATCTTTATGAACTTTATCTTGAATTAGGACATGATGTGTTTGAAGAGAGAATTAAAAACCCATGGAACTTTATATGCATGCTAATGGGAATGTTATTACTATGGATGCTTTGAACACCATTGTTGCTAATGCTATGGAAAATTCTAAGCTTGGGGAAGCTGGCTCTGATGAGCATGATCTTTTTAGTCGCCCAAGCATTGAGGAGAAAATTTTCTTTTATTATTACAATATGCCTCCTATATATGATGATAGCCACTTTGTTGAATTTGCTCCCACTACAACTAATAAAATTGATTATGCTTATGTGGAGAGTAATAATTTTATGCATGAGACTCATGATAAGAATGATTTATGTGATAGTTATATTGTTGAGTTTGCTCATGATGCTACTGAAAGTTATTATGAGAGGGGAAAATATGGTTGTAGAAATTTTCATGTTACTAAAATGCCTCTCTATGTGCTGAAATTTTTGAAGCTACACTTGTTTTATCTTCCTATGCTTGTTACTTTGCTCTTCATGAACTTGTTTATTTACAATATTCCTATGCATAGGAAGCATGTTAGACTTAAATGTGTTTTGAATTTTCCTCTTGATGCTCTCTTTTTCTTCGAATACTATTTCTTGCGAGTGCATCATTAAAACTGCTGAGCCCATCTTAATGGCTATAAAGAAAGAACTTCTTGGGAGATAACCCATGTGTTATTTTGCTACAGTACTTTGTTTTATATTTGTGTCTTGGAAGTTTTTTACTACTGTAGCAACCTCTCCTTATCTTAGTTTTGAATTTTGTTGTGCCAAGTAAAGTCTTTGATAGAAAAGTAAGTACTAGATTTGGATTACTGCGCAGTTCCAGATTTCTTTGCTGTCACGAATCTGGGTCTATCTCCCTGTAGGTAGCTCAGAAAATTAAGCCAATTTACGAGCATGATACTCAGATATGTACGCAACTTTCATTCAATTTGAGCATTTTCGTTTGAGCAAGTCTGGTGGCCTAATAAAATCCATCTTTACGGACTGTTCTGTTTTGACAGATTCTGTCTTTTATTTCGCATTGCCTCTTTTGCTATGTTGGATGAATTTCCTTGATCCACTAATGTCCAGTAGCTTTATGCAATGTCCAGAAGTGTTAAGAATGATTGTGTCACCTCTGAACATGTGAATTTTTATTATGCACTAACCCTCTAATGAGTTGTTTCGAGTTTGGTGTGGAGGAAGTTTTCAAGGATCAAGAGAGGAGTATGATGCAATATGATCAAGGAGAGTGAAAGCTCTAAGCTTGGGGATGCCCCGGTGGTTCACCCCTGCATATTTTAAGAAGACTCAAGCGTCTAAGCTTGGGGATGCCCAAGGCATCCCCTTCTTCATCGACAACATTATCAGATTCCTCCCCTGAAACTATATTTTTATTCCGTCACATCTTATGCACTTTGCTTGGAGCGTCGGTTTGTTTTTATTTTTTTTGTTTTGTTTGAATAAAATGGATCCTAGAATTCACTTTGTGGAAGAGAGACACGCTCCGCTGTAGCATATGGACAAGTATGTCCTTAGGCTCTACTCATAGTATTCATGGCGAAGTTTCTTCTTCGTTAAATTGTTATATGGTTGGAATTGGAAAATGCTACATGTTGTAACTCTAAAATGTCTTGGATAATTTGATACTTGGAAATTGTTGTGCTCATGTTTAAGCTCTTGCATCATATACTTTGCACCCATTAATGAAGAAATACTTAGAGCTTGCTAATTTGGTTTGCATATTTGGTTTCTCTAGAGTCTAGATAACATCTAGTATTGAGTTTTGAACAACAAGGAAGACGGTATGGAGTCTTATAATGTTTACCATATGTCTTTTATGTGAGTTTTGTTGTACCGTTCATCCTTGTGTTTGTTTCAAATAACCTTGCTAGCCTAAACCTTGTATCGAGAGGGAATACTTCTCATGCATCCAAAATACTTGAGCCAACCACTATGCCATTTGTGTCCACCATACCTACCTACTACATGGTATTTATCCGCCATTCCAAAGTAAATTGCTTGAGTGCTACCTTTAAAATTCCATTTCACCTTTGCAATATATAGCTCATGGGACAAATAGCTTAAAAACTATTGTGGTATTGAATATGTACTTATGCACTTTATCTCTTATTAAGTTGCTTGTTGTGCGATAACCATGTTTCGGGGACGCCATCAACTATTCTTTGTTGGATATCATGTGAGTTGCTATGCATGTCCGTCTTGTCTGAAGCAAGAGAGATCTACCACCTTCATGGTTGGAGCATGCATATTGTTAGAGAAGAACTTTGTGCCGCTAACTAAAGCCATGATTCATGGTGGAAGTTTCAGTTTGGACATATATCCTCAATCTCATATGAGAATAATAATTGTTGCCACATGCTTATGCATTAAAGAGGAGTCCATTATCTGTTGTACATGTTGTCCCGGTATGGATGTCTAAGTTGAGAATAATCAAAAGCGAGAAATCCAAAATGCGAGCTTTCTCCTTAGACCTTTGTACGAGGCGGCATGGAGGTACCCCATTGTGACACTTGGTCAAAACATGTGCATTGCAAAGATCCGGTAGTCCAAGTTAATTAGGACAAGGTGCGGGCACTATTAGTATACTATGCATGAGACTTGCAACTTGTAAGATATAATGTACATAACTCATATGCTTTATTACTACCGTTGACAAAATTGTTTCATGTTTTCAAAATAAAAGCTCTAGCACAAATATAGCAATCGATGCTTTCCTCTTTGAAGGACCATTCTCTTTACTTTTATGTTGAGTCGAGTTCACCTATCTCTCTCCACCTCAAGAAGCAAACACTTGTGTGAACTATGCATTGATTCCTACATACTTGCATATTGTACTTGTTATATTACTCTATGTTGACTATTATCCATGAGATATACATGTTACAAGTTGAAATCAACCGCTGAAACTTAATCTTCCTTTGTGTTGCTTCAATACCTTTACTTTGATTTATTGCTTTATGAGTTAACTCTTATGCAAGACTTATTAATACTTGTCTTGAAGTACTATTCATGAAAAGTCTTTGCTTTATGATTCACTTGTTTACTCATGTCATTACCATTGTTTTGATCGCTGCATCCACTACATATGTTTACAAATAGTATGATCAAGGTTATGATGGCATATCACTTCGGGACGAGCAGAACTAAGCTTGGGGATGCTTGATACGTCTCCGACGTATCGATAATTTCTTATGTTCTATGCCATATTATTGATGATACCTACATGTTTTATGCACACTTTATTTCATATTCGTGCATTTTCTGGAACTAACCTATTAACAAGATGCCGAAGTGCCGGTTCTGTTTTCTGCTGTTTTTGGTTTCGAAATCCTAGTAACGAAATATTCTCGGAATTGGACGAAACAAAGACCCGGGGGCCTATTTTTCCACGGAGCTTCCAGAAGACCGAAGAACATACGAAGTGGGGCCACGAGGTGGCGACACCACAAGGCGGCGCGGCCAAGGGGGGCCCGCGCCGCCCTATGGTGTGGCCCCCTCGTCAGGCCCCTGACTCTGCCCTTCCGCCTACTTAAAGCCTCCGTCGCGAAACCCCTGAGGCGAAAAACCACGATACGGAAAACCTTACTGAGACGCCGCCGCCGCCGATCCCATCTCGGGGGATTCTGGAGATCTCCTCCGGCACCCTGCCGGAGAGGGATTCATCTCCCGGAGGACTCTACACCGCCATGGTCGCCTCCGGAGTGATGAGTGAGTAGTTCACCCCTGGACTATGGGTCCATAGCAGTAGCTAGATGGTTGTCTTCTCCTCGTTGTGCTTCATTGTTGGATCTTGTGAGCTGCCTAACATGATCAAGATCATCTATACGTAATACTCTATGTTGTGTTTGTCGGGATCCGATGGATAGAGAATACTATGTCATGTTAATTATCAAGTTATTACATATGTGTTGTTTATGATCTTTCATGCTCTCCGTTACTAGTAGAGGCTCTGGCCAAGTTTTTACTTTTAACTCCAAGAGGGAGTATTTATGCTCGATAGTGGGTTCATGCCGCATTGACACCTGGGACGATGACGAGAAAGTTCTAAGGTTGTGTTGTCTTGTTGCCACTAGGGATAAAACATCGGCGCTATGTCCGAGGATGTAGTTGTTGATTACATTACGCACCATACTTAATGCAATTGTACTGTTGCTTTGCAACTTAATACTTGGAAGGGGTTCGGATGATAACCTGAAGGTGGACTTTTTAGGCATAGATGCGGTTGGATGGCGGTCTATGTACTTTGTCGTAATGCCCAATTAAATCTCACTATACTTATCATGTCATGTATGTGCATTGTTATGCCCTCTCTATTTGTCAATTGCCCGACTATAATTTGTTCACCCAACATGCTTTTATCTTATGGGAGAGACACCTCTAGTGAACTGTGGACCCCGGTCCATTCTTTTAATACTGAAATACAAATCTGCTGCAATACTTGTTTTTACTGTTTTCTCTAAAAAACAATCATCTTCCACACAATACGGTTAATCCTTTGTTACAGCAAGCCGGTGAGATTGACAACCTCACTGTTTCGTTGGGGCAAAGTACTTTGGTTGTGTTGTGCGGGTTCCAGGTTGGCGCAGGAATCTCCGGTGTTGCGCCGCACTACATCCCGCCGCCATCAACCTTCAACGTGCTTCTTGGCTCCTCCTGGTTCGATAAACCTTGGTTTCTTTCTGAGGGAAAACTTGCTGCTGTGCGCATCATACCTTCCTCTTGGGGTTGCCCAACGAACGTGTGAAATACACGCCATCACAAACTCAGGTCTTCCGGGGCATAAACATCTTGAGCTTCAACTTCTGCATTGTCTTCATCCATGCCCACATCTTCTTGTTCATCGTCTACGACCATATCATCGACAGCCGGCAAGCCGATAGTGAAATGGCTGGGGAGCCCTTCTTCCTGATAAAACTCGACATTCGTTGTTGAGGGGTCTACGCGGCGGTAATCGTCTGTTGTGGGTATACTTCATGGGTGTACCATCGACAGTGCCTAGATCCGGCAAGCCCGGGTGGCCCACAGATGGTGATGTGGCATGTGGCCCATCGGGTGGCCCGATTCTTGTTGATCGTAAAGGATGAAGTCCAGCCCAGGATCAGGAAGCCGGATCCTAACCGAACTACGAAGGAGGCCGGATCCGTGAAGGCCCATGAAGGACCCGGATCTAGTACGACGTAGATGGAAGGCGGATCCTTGATGTACACGGCAAGACATTGTACCGTAGTTAGGCAACCTGTAATCCGGATAGGACTCTCCATGTAAACCCTAGATTCGTTCGCCTTTATAAGCCGGATCCTGGGAGCCCTAGAGGCACAACCACAACTCATTGTAACAACGCAAAAGCGCCCATATAATTCCATACAAGCAGCAGTAGGACCTATCTTCGAGCAGGTGTTCTGAAGCTGGGTAAATCGCGTACCACCGTCCCGAGGACTCTCCACCCTATGGCCCCTACTTCTTCTCCCCCTCGTGAGGATCCCTCCTCTAGGCTACCGTCGAATAGGCAACGATAGTTGGCGCCCACCGTGGGGCCAGCGGCGTCTGGAGGCCGGAACCGGGAGGGTTCCGCCATGGGAAGTTACGACGAATCCATCGCTGTGGGGCGTGTCCTTTACGCCGGGAACTTTCCGATCGTCCCGCAGGACGAGTGCTGGATTCCGGCTAGGACCGACCCCATCAAGCTCTCCATCATCCCGATTGGCGGCATTCACATCTTCATCGGCGAAACCGTCGATCCCGACGGAAACGGTTTGGTAAGCAACGCTGACGCGACCGCCGCTGAGCAGGACGCAGTCGCGGAGATCCGATCTGAGATGCAGGAGCTTCCTATGGAATTCCGCCTTAGATCTGGAAAATTCAAAACCCACCCAATCCGCCCCAGAGCAGGAAACAACGGTGGAAGACCAATGCAGATCCTCCTGGGTCTCCCAGGTGTTAGAGAAGCAAAGGTGTCACTTCGTGCACTTCCTCGCACATACCGCTGGAATCGCTCTTCCACAGGAAGAAGTTGGACCCATGCAGGATGAGGCTGACAGAGCCGGCAATGCCCCGGAACAGGAAGAGGCTGTCGGAGAAAGCGAAGCCCCGGAACAGCAAGAGGATGCCCGAGACAAAGAAGAATCAATCCTGGGCAACCTGAGCCCAATCTCCGATGATGCCTCCACTATGGATACAGAAGAGTACAACCGCCTCACGAAGGAGTTGGAGGACGAGGAGGCAGCTGAGGCGGAATCTGCTCCACCTAAGCAGGTCTTAGCGACCATAACCGGGTTAGGCGAGGACGCTGACAAGGGATTAACTTATCAATGCCTACGTATTGTAGACTAGGGTTTTAGTTGGAAGTAGAGGGCAAGTAGATCTTGAAGGTTTCAGCCGAAAAGTACTCGACGATTATGAAAACTAGGGTTGCGTGAAACAATGAACCGATGCTCTCTTTGTCCCTCGACTCCCCCTTATATAGGAGGCGGAGCCGAGGGATTCGTAATACACAAGTTTACAGAGTCCGGGAGGGTTTCTAACCCGTCCCGTAAAATTACAATTCTAATACAACTCTAACTTTCCTTAATATAACTTGGCTTCTGAACTTTATTCTTTGACTCGTGGGCCTTCAGTAAACCCCGGGTACCATCTTTGGCAGGCCCATTGGGGATGCCTATGTCAGACGCTGACGAAGAAGAGACTCCCGCCGGCGTAGCCCTCCCGATAGCGTCCACTTCGGATGCTCCGCCATCGCAACCTCGTCGCCGCGCTGCGTCGAAATCCGGAGAAGACAACTTCTCTGGGGACAAGGATTACCTGACCCCATAAGAGCTCGTGGAGCAAGCATGCATAGGAGCCTTAGTTCACACAAAAGTCCTTAACAAGCCTATAACTCCGGAGGAAGCCGCAGATCCGATAGCTCTAAAAGCTGCAAGAAAGGAGATGCTGGCTACTGCCAAGAGAATTTCCACCACAGCTGCGGCGATGCTCGAAGAAAGGCAAGAAGCTCAAGAAGTAATGGATGGTTTCCGCCAAAGAGAGCGTGAAGCTGTTGACTCCTTCCAGAAGGCCAAAAAACTCCGAGAACATTGGGAGTCCATGATAAAGGATGCTCACAAGGAAGCTGATAAGGTCCGGCGGGACGCCATTAGCACACGCAAGATCATCTTCACAACTCCCTCTAATCAGCAGCCACTCACAACTCCAAAGGAGAACATGCAGAAGGCTGCAGAGCTTCTGAACAAGAAGAATGAGGAAATCGACATCAACCACCTCCGCACGATCGTCGCTTCAGCGGTGCGGCAGCAGAGAAAGGCAGACACTTCGCGCAAGTTGGAATCTAACCCAGAGTTATGCGTGTCCAATGCGCAAATGGACGCCTCCAGAAGCAAACACTGCGATGACGAATCGCGCACCGGATCTTCCGAGCGCAGAAGGAGAACCAGAGAACACCCAAATCCAATCCATGTACCATGAAAGACACCTCCGTCAGATCCAAAGAAGGGAAAGGATGCGAAGTACACTGGTAGGGACAAGTACCGGAATCCGTCACCCCCGCCCAACGGATACCCGCGTCCTCCACCTCCTCGCCACCGTAGTCCAGCCGGAAACACTAGACCCCATGGGCCTGGTGGAATAAACATCCGCGACAACATGGCCCCTCAGAGGAACAGGAACAGGGAGCGCACGCCGGAACCCCGTTGGAGCCGAAACGAAGAGCGCGACCCGGAGCCTCGCCGAAGCCGGAATGATGGAGCCGACCAGCACCATGCTGAAGGCAGCCATCGAAGCCGGAGTCAGCAGCGCGAAGGGCGAGGAGAATCTGAAGGCGGAAGCAAGAGGTAGCATCGGCCCCCTCGCAGATCTCCCTCCCCACCACCTAGCGGTGGAGGTGGAGGCGGAGGCGGCGGCCGGAGATCTCGCTCACGCTCAAAATCCCCCCGCAATGGCTCACGTGACGCACGGATTACTACAATGCAGTAACCTGTTGGAGATATGCCCAAGAGGCAATAATAAAGTGGTTATTATAATATCTTTATGTTTATGATAAATGTTTGCATACCATGCTATAATTGTATTAACCGAAACATTGATACATGTGAGTTGTGTGAACAACAAGGAGTCCCTAGTAAGCCTCTTGTATAACTAGCTTGTTGATTAATGGATGATCATGGTTTCGTGATCATGAACATTGGATGTTATTAATAACAAGGTTATGTCATTAGTTGAATGATATAATGGACACACACCCAAATGAGCGTAGCATAAGATCAAGTCATTAAGTTCAATTTGCTATAAGCTTTCGATACATAGTTGTCTTAATCCTTCGACCATGAGATCATGTAAATCACTTACATCGGAAGGGTACTTTGATTACATCAAACGCCATTGCGTAAATGGGTGGTTATAAAGATGGGATTAAGTATTTGGAAAGTGTGAGTTGAGGCATATGGATCAATAGTGGGATTTGTCCATCCTGATGACGGATAGATATACTCTGGGCCCTCTCGGTGGAATGTCGTCTGATTAGCTTGCAAGCATATGATTGGATCATAAGAGATGACATACCGTGGTACGAGTAAAGAATACTTGTCAGTAACGAGGTTGAACAAGGTATGGAGATACCGATGATCAAACCTCGGACAAGTAGAATATCGTGTGACAAAGGGAATTGGCATCGTATGTAAATGGTTCCATCGATCACTAAAGTCATTGTTGAATATGTGGGAGCCATTATGGATCTCCAGATCCCGCTATTGGTTATTGCTCGGAGAGGAGTCTCGACCATGTCTGCATAGTTCGCGAACCGTAGGGTGACGCGCTTAAGATTCGATGTCGCATATAGTTGATTCGGAATATGAGTTGGAGTCCGAAGTTTTTGTTCGGAGTCTCGGATGGGATCCAGGACATCACGAGGAGGTCCGAAATTGTCCGGAGAATAAGATTCATATATGGGAAGTCAATTTCCGGGGTTCGAGAAAAAGTCCGGTGTTTTGACCGGAGCTTCTAGAAGGTTCTACAGGGCCACCAGTGGGCCCACCACCCCGGGAGAGGCCACATAGGCGCCACATGGCATAGTGGGTCCTGCCCACCATGACATGTGGGCCCAGGCCGGCCCCCCCTTAGAGATAAGATCTATCTCTAATTTAAATGGTTTAAATTTAGAGATAAGATCTATCTCCTAAAATAAAGTGTTTAAATTAGGAGATAAGGGGGAAGACTTGGGGGAGGAGTTGGCCCCTCCCCATGCGCCGGCCAAGGGGGCAGGTGGGCCCTAGGGGAAACCCTAGGCCGACCCCCCACCTATATAAAGAGGGGAGGGGGTGGCCGGCCAAGGCCCCCCATCCACAACCCTAGCCGCCCCCTCTCTCTTCCACCTCCATACGCTGTGCAGGCTTAGGCGAAGCCCTGCAGCAACTCTTCTCCACCACCACCACCACGCCGTCGTGCTGCTGGGATTCCGTGGAGATCTACCTCACCTCCGCTGCCCGCTGGAACGGGAGAGGAAGGAGCTTCATCGACACCGTACGCGCGACCGAGTACGGAAGTGCTGCCGGATTGCAGCACCGGGGACGATCGTCTACACCAACAACGAGATTAATCTCGTAGGCTTTGGAATCTTCGAGGGTTAGTCTCATCTCAATCTCGTTGCTTCGATCTTGTAGATTAGATCTTGGGTGTTCCATAGATTAGATCTGTTGGTTTTATTCGTCTTGCGGTAGGAAATTTTTTGTTTTCTATGCAACGAACCCCATCATAACCTTCGCCGGAGGAATCCCTAACATAGCCTTCCGCATGCTCCAGCTGTACCTTGTAGGTCCAGCCCAGATATGGCTCAGCGAGCTCGAGAAGAATTCCATTTTTTGCTGGTTCGACCTGAAGAACGCCTTCGAGAAGCACTTCAGGGGCACTTACAAAAGACCTGCCACGACAAGCGACCTACATGCATGTATCCAGAAGAAGGGTGAAACATCAAGGAGCTTCCTCACCCGATGGTTGCAAACCAGGAACGAGTGCGAGAACGTTGATAATCGCACAGCCATGCACGCCTTCATAGGTGGATTGCAGAGAGGAGGACTGCTACGGCACAAGCTCACCTGCTTGGTCAATGCGAACAAGCTGACTTTGGATGACATGATCACCATCGCCAGCGATCACACCGCCGCCGATGATGACACAGGAGGAGATCTTGCAGCTACAGCCATACCCTTGTATCAGCAAAAGAAGAACCGTGATAATGGTAGCAGCAACGGCAACAAGCGGAAAAATCCCCCCGATGACCAAAGAAGCGGTGGATCCGACTTGATCGCCATGGCTTTCCAACGCGGAGGTCAAGGAGGTGGAAGAGGCCACGGCCGTGGAGGCGGAGCCGGTAGGGGCTAGCAGCGTGGTGATGAGGTCAACGCTTCCGGAACCCGCGCTCCCCAAACTTATGAAGAGTACAGGGGCATGCCTTGCTTAGCCCACATTGATCCGGCTACCGGCAAGTCCTCTCACACCAATCGCAACTGTAAGTGGGTCAATGACCTCAAAACTGACCCGGAAGCAGGATACAAGCGAGCCCGCAAGCACCGCCCACGCGGCAAAGGAGGAAAGGGCAAAAACAAGGACAAGGAAGAAGACAGTTCCGAGGCGATGGATGAGGATGATGCTTCGCCGGATCCCAAGGATGGTTCCGCAGCTAACAAGTCCAACCCCTTCATCAAAAAGAGTGCGGGTGCATATCACACCTTCCTCGGAACTCCAACAGTCCGCGTTAGCAAATCAGCTCTCCGGATCTTGAACGCCACAGTTCCAGCTGTGCCGCAGTATGTCAGGTGGTCTGAAACTCCGTGTACGTTTGATAGGCAGGATCATCCTACCATCATTCCGAAAGAGTGCTATGCCTTGGTTGTAAGTCCCCACATCGATGGGTATGATTTCTCCAAGTGCCCTATGGATGGCGGAGCCAGCCTGAACATCATGTACCTGGAGACTCTGGAGAGGATGAACCTTACCAAGGAACAGCTCAAGCACAGCACCACTGAATTTCATGGTGTGGTTCCGGGTAAAAAGGCAAACTCCCTTGGTAGCATCAGACTTCCCGTCGCTTTCGGCGATGTTAACAATTTCCGCAAAGAGATGATTGCGTTCGAGGTCGTGCACTTCAAGAGCTCCTACCACGTCATCTTCGGCAGGCTCACCTACCACAAGTTTCACGCAAGAGCGTGCTACATCTACAACAAGCTCAAGATTTAGGGTCCCAACGGTATGATTACCATATCCGGAGACTACAAGAAAGCTCACGTGTGCGAGTTAGGCAAAGCCGCCTTCGCAGAATATATGATATATGGAGAGGAACTGCAAGGCAACAGAGCCGCGATGGATCCAAAAGAGATGCACACCACCAAGAAGCAGATCTCCGAACAGAAAACCTCGTTCAAGGCCGCGATAGAGACCAAGAAAATCAACTTCAAGGAAGGAGATAGTTCTAAGCAGGTCTCATCGGAGCCAGCATGGACCCCAAATAGGAAGATGCGCTCGTCGAGTTCCTCCGTGCTAACATGGACATCTTCGCATGGCAACCTTCTGACATGTCCGGAGTACCTAGGGAATTCGCCGAGCACTACCTCAACATAAATCCGGGGGCTAAACCGGTGAAGCAAGCTATGCGCCACTTTGGAGATAAGAAGCGATGTGCCATAGGAATGGAACTAGCAAAGTTACTAGAGGCAGGTTTTGTAGTAGAAGTTATCCATACTGATTGGGTCGCAAACCCCGTCCTTGTACCCAAAAAGAATTCTGAAATACTAAGAATGTGCATCGATTACTTCGGCTTGAATAAGCATTGTCCGAAGGATCCGTTCCCCTTGCCGCGCATTGACCAAGTCATTGATTCGACGGCAGGGGCGGAACTCCTGTGTTTTCTTGACGCATATTCCGGGTATCACCAGATCCGGATGAAGAATTCCGACCAAAAGGCGACCTTGTTCATCACTCCGTTTGGCACTTACTGCTATGTCACCATGCCTTTTGGTTTGAAAAATGCAGGTGCCACCTACCAGCGTACGATGCAACGGTGCTTAATGGACCAAATTGGCCGGAACGTACACGCTTACGTCGACGACATCGCGGTCATGACCCGGAAAGGATCCGACTTGATCAGCGACCTCACAAAAACCTTTGAGAACCTCCGATGGTACAAGATGATGTTGAATCCGCTGAAGTGCATCTTTGGCGTTCCAGCCGAAAAACTCCTTGGCTTCATCATCTCTCACAGGGGCATCGAAGTTAACCCGGAAAAAATCAAGGCAATCATGTGCATCAAAAGGCCAACTTGCCTCAAAGATGTGCAATGACTAACTGGTTGTGTTGCAGCAATCAGTAGGTTTGTTAGCCGTCTTGGCGAGAAGGCACTATCTTTATACAAGCTGATGAAGAAAACAGACAAGTTTGTCCGGGATGACGCAGCAGAGGCAGCACTTCAGGGTTTGAAGGACATACTTACCTCCCCACCTATTCTAGCAGCTCCAGAAGAGTCAGAGCATATGCTCCTTTATCTGGCAGCTTCCAACAAATTCATCTGCCTCGTCATCGTGGTGGCACTAGTAGGAAAAGCCTCATCAGTGGCGCACTGATGACCCACAAGTATAGGGGGTGTATCGTAGTACTTTCGATAAATAAGAGTGTCGAACCCAACGAGGAGCAGAAGGTGTTGACAAGCAGTTTTGATGAAGGATTCTCTGTAAATGCTCACAGACAAGTATTCAGGGGGCTTTGATATAGCGGATGAATAAAATACAAGTAGGTAAAATGCGACAGAAATAATTGCAGCGAGTGGCCCAATCCTTTTTAGCACAAAGGACAAGCCGGTTTGTTTACTTATAATGACCAAACGTTCTTGAGGACACACGGGAATTTAGTCTAGTGCTTTCGCTTCATATAGCTGATTAATCTTCATTGTTTTGATAAGTGTTGTGTGGGTGAACCTATGCTAATGCACCGCCCTTCCTAGGACTAATACATACTTGTGATTATACCCCTTGCAAGCATCCGCAACTACAAGAAAGTAATTAAGATAAATCTAACCACAGACCTTAAACTCGAGATCCTGCTATCCCTCCTGCATCAATATACCAACGGGGGTTTAGGTTTCTGTCACTCCGGCAACCCCGCAATTGGCAAACGAATACAAGATGCATTCCCCTAGGCCCATAAATGGTGAAGTATCATGTAGTCGACGTTCACATGACACCACTAGAAGAATAACACCACAACTTAAATATCATAACATTGAATACTAACCAACATAATTCACTACTAACATTTAGACTTCACCCATGTCCTCAAGAACTAAACGAACTACTCACGAGACATCATATGGAACATGATCAGAGGTGATATGATGATGAATAACAATCTGAACATAAACCTTGGTTCAATAGTTTCACTCAATAGCATCAATAACAAGTAGAAATCAACACCAGGAGAGTTTCCTCTATCAAACAATCAAGATCAAACCCTAATTGTTATAGCGGTGACGAGGTGCAGCGGTGGAGATGGCGGTGATGATGATGAAGATGATGGTGATGATGATGGAGATGATGTCCAGCTTGATGACGATGACGATGGCGTCGATTTCCCCCTCCGGGAGGGAAGTTCCCCGGCGGATTTCAGCCTGCCGGAGAGCTCTTTTCTCTCTGGTGTTTTCCGCCCCGCGGAGGCGGCTGTGACTCTTCGCGACTATCCCCCGGAGCTTAGGTTTTCGGGACGAAGATGTACGCGAAGGAGAGGAGGCCAGAGGGGGCTGTGGGCCCCCTCCTCACAAGGCGGCACGGCCAGGCCTTGGCCCGCGCCGGCCTATGAGGTGGGCCCACGGCGGCCCTCCTCGGCTCCCCCTTCTGGCTCCCTTCGTCTTCTGGAAAAATAGGATTTTTCATATAATTTCCGTCAACTGTTGATCTTCCGAAATATTGCATTCTGACGGCGCTTTTTCCGACGAGAATCCCGACTCCGGTGCGCGATCCTCCGATAATCATGAAACATGCAAAATAGATGAAATAACATAAGTATCACCCCTAAATATGAAATATATCAATGAATAACAATAAATTATGATATAAAATAGTGATGCAAAATGGACGTATCAACTCCCCCCAAGCTTAGACTTCGCTTGTCCCCAAGCGAAACTGAACTCGGTAAACAAGACCACATGTTTATGGAGTGAAGAGTCGATAAATAAAATACGGACAAGAAGCATCATATTCATTCACACAAGACATTCTAGTAAACAACTTCCTCATATAATTCAACTTGAAACAAGTAGAAGGAAATCACAAATAAAGGTGCATAAGATATCATAATTGGTGATGGCAAACTTCGTTCTTGGTCAGAGAACAGTTAACAGATTATACTTATCTATTGAGCAGCACTCTCATATTAAAGCTTATAATAAACTTGCATACTCAATCATAATAATCTCCTCATAATCATTGATAACTTTCAAATCTGTATTCATTCAGATAAAACTTGTACTAACCAAGGAAGAGTAAAAGGCATGATGAAATAGATCACAATATAGATGGTTTGATCACAACAACTCAATTGCTTGCTTAAGATGGAGGGAAATAGGTTTACTGACTCAACATGAAAATAAAAGAAAAGCCCTTCGCTGAGGGAAGCAGGGATTAAATCATGTGCTAGAGCTTTTTAAGTTTTGAAATCATATAGAGAGCATGAAAGTAAAGTTTTGAGAGGTGTTTGTTGTTGTCAACGAATGGTAGTGGGTACTCTAACCCCCTTGCCAAACAGACTTCCAAAGAGCGGCTCCCATGAAGGACGTTATTTCCACCAGCAAGGTAGATCATCCCTCTTCTCTTTTGTTTACACATGCGTTTTAGTTTATTTAAGGATGACACTCCCCAAAACCTTTGCTTACACAAGCCATGGCTACCCGAATCCTCGGGTGCCTTCCATCAATCACATACCATGGAGGAGTGTCTATTGCAAAATTAAGTTGCTTACTAATGAATCAGGGCAAATCATGTGAAGAGAGTTATTAATGAAAGTTGATTAATTGGGGCTGGGAACCCCATTGCCAGCTCTTTTGCAAAATTATAGGATAAGTGGATGAAGCCACTAGTCCATTAGTGGAAGCTGCCTAACAAGACTGAAAGATAAAACACCACATACTTCCTCATGAGCTATAAAACATTGACACAAATAAGAGGTAATAGCTTTTGAATTGTTTAAAGGTAGCACATGAAGTATTTACTTGGAATGGCGGGGAAATACCACATAATAGGTAGTTATGGTGGACACTGATGGTATAGGTTTGGTTTAAGGGTTTGGATGCACGAGAAGCATTCCCTCTCAGTACAGGTTTTTGGCTAGCAAGGTCGATTAGCAAGCATAAGAGTTGAGGGAAAAAAACAAATATACATGTTATAGAAATAATCATGCATCTTACTTGTAAGCACAAACGATTTTAACTTCAGAATACTAAGCTAGGAACTAACAAGAAAGATAATAACATATCTACATGTACTTCCTCTTTTCTACTTAAACTCAAAGTGTTGTTGCTATTGACCAATGCTAAGTTTGCCAAAACCAAATAGATTTACTCAATGCTCCCAAAGTGATACCAATACTAATAACAAGATCAATCATATAATAGAGATTGCAAACTAAAATAAGATGTGCAATATGTAAATGATAATACTTCTCATTAATATTCCATAACGATAACTCACACCAAGGGATACATAGATAACCAACTAAAGAGAGATACTTCCATACCGCAACACATCTTATATGATAACTTCCCTACTCATGATACGACACTACTTGAAAGTAAAAAGGTAAAAGATATTGATGATGTGATACCACGGCACTCCCCCAAGCTTGGAACAAACCAAGGGGATGCCAATACCGATGATGAATTACTCCTTCGGTGGTGGTGATGGTGAATTCCTGATAAGCTTCTCAACAAGCTCCTTTAGCTCATCAATCCTGTACGTGAGGTTGCGGATCATCTCCAAATTGTGCTCGACGTGGTTAAGAAGTATGTCCGACGGCGAGTCCCAACTCTTAGAGTTGTTTCCCCACTCTTCAGCTTCAGGCTTCGTCCCTCCTGCAGTGTTAGAAAGATCTATATCCCAGTTGCTGGGCAGCACTGCTTTGGGAACCCCTTCAGTTTGACTATTATGAATTAGAATGTGGAAGGGGTGGTAGGTGCCTGGAGGAGATGTCCTTGGAGCTAGGTAGTGACGTGGAACTCTTCCTCCGGTGCTAATCCGTGCGCTTTTGTTGGCGTTGAACGGATTTGACACCACTCCGATGCTTGCGACGGTGGCACGCGGGTGTACTCGCGGAACTTCCTCAACTTCCTCTTCATCCTCCTTGACTTCTTCTTTCAACTCGGGATCTTGAATATCTTTCTCCGAAGGCTCCTTGTCCTTGTTGTTAGAGACCATGGTGCTTCTAGATCAAAGACAGATCCTGGCAGAAACAGCTCGAAACAAAACACGACGAGACAACGATATACTGACCTCCAGGGGTCCGGGGGATTATATAGCAAAAATTTTCGCGACGAAGGAAAGTACCGGGTCGAACCGTAGTCGGAGAGGAGCAACGAGGGGCCCTCCTCACAGGGCGGCGCGGCCAGGCTGGGGCCCGCGCCGGCCTGTGGGGGCACGCCCTCGTGCGTCTCCTCCACTCCGTTTCGATCTCGTAATTTTTCATATTTTCCAAAAGTTGCAAAAACATGGTTTGGAAAGTTAAACGCGGACTTTTTCTTACCAGAACTGTTACCTATTCAAAGTCGAACTCTGCAGGACTGTCAACTTGACCTTTGATGAAGGCTTCCGGAGTTACCACTTGAATAACAGCAACAAGTATATGAGTGTTACCTTCTGAAGAAGGGAAAGGACCCATGAAGTCAAATCCCCAACAATCGAATGGTTCAATAACAAGAGTATAATTCATAGGCATTTCATTGCGTCTGGAGATATTACCAACCCTTTGACATTCATCACAAGATAAAATAAACTTTCTTGCATCTTTGAAGAGAGTTGGCCAATAAAAACATGATTGTAGAACCTTTTGCGCGGTCCTATCTCGACGTGATGTCCTCCATAAACACTACCATGACATTTACTCAATATCTCCTGTTGTTCATATTCAGGAACACATCTTCGCAGAATACCATCCACTCCTTCTTTATATAAGTGTGGGTCATCCCAAAAATAATGCCTCAAGTCATAAAAGAATTTCCTTCTTTGCTGAGCTGAAAAGGTTGGAGGCAAGTACTTGGATACAATAAAGTTAGCATAATCAGCGTACCAAGGACTATCTCGCGAGCTCACCTTTATTACAGCCAATTGTTCATTTGGAAAACTATCATTAACGAGAACAGGATCATAAGTAATATTTTCCAATCTAGACAAATTATCAGCAACAGGATTATCAGCACCTTTCCTATCTATAATATGCAAATCAAATTCTTACAAAAGAAGTACACATCTAATAAGCCTTGGCTTAGCATCTTTCTTTGTCATAAGGTATCTAATTGCAGCATGATCAGTATGAATTGTAACTTTTGAATCAACAATATAGGGTCTAAACTTGTCACAAGCAAAGACTACAGCTAATAATTCTATTTCAGTTGTAGCATAATTTCTTTGAGCAGCATCAAGAGTTTTGCTAGCATAATGAATAACATTAAATTTTTTATCTACTCGCTGTCCAAGAACAGCGCCTACAGCAAAATCACTAGCATCAGACATAATTTCAAAAGGCAAATTCCAATCAGGAGGTTCAACTACAGGAGCAGTTGTTAAGGCTTTCTTTAGAGTTTCAAAAGCTTCCTTACAATCATCATCAAAAACAAAAGGTACATCTTTTTGAAGAAGATTAGTAAGAGGCTTTGAAATCTTAGAAAAGTCTTTAATAAATCTCCTATAAAACCCAAGCATGACCAAGAACACTACGAATACCTTTAACATCCCTAGGATAGGGCATCTTCTCAATTGCTTCAACTTTAGCTCTATCAACTTCAATACCTCTCTCGGAAATTTTATGTCCCAATACAATTCCTTCAATAACCATAAAGTGGCATTTCTCCCAATTAAGAACAAGGTTAGTTTCTTCACATCTCTCGCAATACTTTATCAAGGTTTCGCAAGCGATTATCAAAAGAATTCCCATAGACGAGAAAAATCATCCATGAATACCTCTACAATATTCTCACAAAAGCCATGAAAAATAGCAGACATGCATCTTTGAAAAGTAGCAGGAGCATTACATAAACCAAAAGGCATACACCTATAAGCATAAGTTCCATAGGGACAAGTGAAAGTGGTTTTCTCTTGATCTTTAGTTTTAACAGCAATTTGTGAAAACCCAGAATAACCATCAAGAAAGCAAAAATGAGTATTTTTAGACAACCTTTCTAACATTTGATCAATAAAGGGTAAAGGGTAATGATCTTTCTTAGTAACCTTATTAACTTTTCGATAATCAATGCACATTCTATACCCTACAACTACTCTTTGAGGGATGAGCTCATCATTATCATTAGGCACAACAGTCATTCCTCCTTTCTTAGGAACACAATGCACAGGACTAACCCATCTACTATCGGCAATAGGATATATAATACCAGCTTCAAGAAGTTTTAATACCTCATTCCTTACCACATCCTTCATCTTCGGAATTAGACGACGTTGATGTTCAACAACAAGCTTTGCATCATCTTCCATATTGATAGCATGTTGGCAAATAGAGGGAGAAATCCCCTTCAAGTCATCAAGAGTGTAGCCAATAGCTCCTCGGTGTTTCTTCAATATTTCCATAACCTTTCTTCCTCAATATCTGAAAGCTTAGAACTAATAATAACAGGATATATTTTCTTATCATCAATATGAGCATACTTAAGATTATCAGGCAATGGTTTTAAATCAAAAACATGATCTTCCTTTGGTGGTGGTGTTGTACCTAAATCTTCAACCGGCAAGTCATGTTTAAGAATAGGTTGACGAAGGAAAATTTCATCAAGCTCATTTCTTTCTTCCCTAAAGACTTCACTCTCACTATTCTCCAAATGTTGCTGCAAAGGATTATTAGGAGCAAGAGCAATAGACCCGCATTGTTCAACTCTAAAATCATTATTAGGCAAATCAGCTTTCTAAGGAGTTTTGGCAAATTTAGAGAAATTAAACTCATAAGATTCACCAGAAAATTTAGTCATAATTTTTTCCTTCTTGCAATCTATAACAGCTCCACAAGTATTTAGAAAAGGTCTACCAAAAATAATAGGACAATACTTACTAGCAAGCAGAACCAAGTACCAAAAAGTCAGCAGGATATTTAATCTTACCACATAGAACTTCCACATCTCGAACAATACCAATAGGAGAGATAGTTTCTCTATTAGCTAGCCGAATAAAAACATCAATATCTTCAAGTTCACAAGAACCAATTTCATGCATGATCTCTGTATAAAGCTCATAAGGAATGGCGCTAATACTTGCACCAATGTCGCATAAACCATAATAACAATGATCACCAATTCTAACAGAGAGCATAGGAACACTGGCTTTCCTAGACTTATTAGGATGCGAAACAATATTAGAAGCATCTTCACAGAAAATAATATGACCATCTTCTACATTTTCAGTCACAAGATCTTTAACTATTGCAACAGCAGGTTCAAACTTAATTTGTTCTTCAGGTTCTATAGGTTTCTTTGCACTTTTATTAACCGCACTAGATATAACAGAGTACTCCTTCATTTTAGCAGGGAAAGGAGTTTTCTCAATATAAGCTTCAGGAAGAATATGATCAACAGTTTCAATTATAGCACATTTATTTATAGATGAATCAATTTTATCTTTATAAAGATCATGATACTTATCAAAATTCTTCCTAGGAAATTCAAAGTGAGAGGCAAAAGCTTTATAAATATTGGCAACGACTTGAGAATCAAGACCATAAGTAGCACTCATATTACGAAATTTATCAGTATCCATAAAAACTTCAATGCATTTAAAATCATAGTTTATACCTGACTCTCTATCTTTGTCGTTCTCCCATCCTTCAGTATTCTCCTGGATCCGATCAAGAAGGTCCCTTTTAAACTCTTCTTTGTTGCGTGTAAATGATCCGGAACAAGAAGTATCCAGCAAAGTCTTATCTTGAAAAGACAGTCTTGCATAGAAATTATCAATAATAATATTACCAGGAAGCTCATGAATGTGGCATTTGAGCATTAAAGACTTCAATCTCCCCCATGCTTGGGCAATACTCTCGCCATCATGAGGCCAGAAATTATATATGCGGTTCCGATCTTTGTGAATTTCACTTGGAGGATAGAATTTGGAATAAAATAAAGGCACAATGTCCTCCCAATCAAGAGAATCCCTATTCTTCAGCAATTTATACCAATGCGCTGCTTTACCAGACAGCGATATAGAGAATAGTTTCTTTCTAACTTCGTCCATAGCAATACCTGCACATTTGAATAACCCGCATAATTCATGTAAAAACAGTAAATGATCACCAGGATGGACAGTTCCATCCCCTTCATAGCGGTTATCCACAACACGTTCAATAATTTTCATAAGTATTTTGTATGGAACCTCTTTCTCACCTGGCGCCTCATCCACTACCTTTGCAGTAGTAGTAGATTTCCCAAAGAGGAATTCAAGAGAAGACCTCTCCATAATGAATTATAGCAGCAGGCAGAAATAAAAACAGCACGTACAGTAAAAAGTTTTCCTTACCAATTGCACTTACCAATAGCGTTCACTCCCCGGCAACGGCGCCAGAAAATAGTCTTGATGACCCACAAGTATAGGGGGTGTATCGTAGTACTTTCGATAAATAAGAGTGTCGAACCCAACGAGGAGCAGAAGGTGTTGACAAGCAGTTTTGATGAAGGATTCTCTGTAAATGCTCACAGACAAGTATTCAGGGGGGTTTGATATAGAGGATGAATAAAATACAAGTAGGTAAAATGCGAGAGAAATAATTGCAGCGAGTTTCCCAATCCTTTTTAGCACAAAGGACAAGCCGGTTTGTTTACTTATAATGACCAGACGTTCTTGAGGACACACGGGAATTTAGTCTAGTGCTTTCGCTTCATATAGCTGATTAATCTTCATTGTTTTGATAAGTGTTGTGTGGGTGAACCTATGCTAATGCACCGCCCTTCCTAGGACTAATACATACTTGTGATTATACCCCTTGCAAGCATCCGCAACTACAAGAAAGTAATTAAGATAAATCTAACCACAGCCTTAAACTCTGAGATCCTGCTATCCCTCCTGCATCGATATACCAATGGGGGTTTAGGTTTCTGTCACTCCGGCAACGCCGCAATTGGAAAACGAATACAAGATGCATTCCCCTAGGCCCATAAATGGTGAAGTATCATGTAGTCGACGTTCACATGACACCACCAGAAGAATAACACCACAACTTAAATATCATAACATTGAATACTAACCAACATAATTCACTACTAACATTTAGACTTCACCCATGTCCTCAAGAACTAAACGAACTACTCACGAGACATCATATGGAACATGATCAGAGGTGATATGATGATGAATAACAATCTGAACATAAACCTTGGTTCAATAGTTTCACTCAATAGCATCAATAACAAGTAGAAATCAACACCGGGAGAGTTTCCCCTATCAAACAATCAAGATCAAAGCCTAATTGTTACAGCGGTGACGAGGTGCAGCGGTGGAGATGGCGGTGATGATGATGAAGATGATGGTGATGATGATGGAGATGATGTCCAGCTCGATGACGATGACGATGGCGTCGATTTCCCCCTCCGGGAGGGAATTTCCCCGGCGGATTTCAGCCTGCCGGAGAGCTCTTTTCTCTCTGGTGTTCTCCGCCCCGCAGAGACGGCTGTGACTCTTCGCGACTATCCCCTAGAGCTTGGGTTTTCGGGACGAAGATGTACGCGAAGGAGAGGAGGCCAGAGGGGGCTGTGGGCCCCCTCCTCACAAGGCGGCGCGGCCAGGCCTTGGCCCGCGCCGGCCTATGAGGTGGGCCCACAGCGGCCCTCCTCGGCTCCCCCTTCTGGCTCCCTTCGTCTTCTGGAAAAATAGGATTTTACATATAATTTACGTCAACTGTTAATCTTCCGAAATATTGCATTCTGACGGCGCTTTTTCCAGCAGAATCCAGGCTCCAGTGCGCGATCCTCCAATAATCATGAAACATGCAAAATAGATGAAATAACATAAGTATCACCCCTAAATATGAAATATATCAATGAATAACAGTAAATTATGATATAAAATAGTGATGCAAAATGGACGTATCACGCACCAAAAAATGATTTTGTGGTGCATGGGCGGTGCGCCACAGAATTCTCACCACAAAAATAAGAATTTTGTGGCGCACCTGCCCATGCGCCACAGAAAGTCTTATTTCTGTGGCGCACCAGCGGAGGTTCGCCACAATTTTTTTTTGAAATTCAAACAAAATGGCGGCCAGATCTAGATCTAGATCTAGATCTGGGGCCGCCGAATTTTTTTTGATATTTCGCTGGAAGGTAGCCGGAGGTGGGTGGGTGGGTGAAGGAGGAGGAAGGCCGGAGGAGGAGGTGGTGGAGGAGGTGGTGGAGGTGGTGGTGGAGGTGGTGGTGGAGGTGGTGGTGGTGGTGGAGGAGGTGGTGGTGGAGGAAGAGGAGGTGGTGGTGGAGGAGGAGGAGGAGGAGATGGTCGCCGGAGGAGGAGGAGAAGGTGGTCGTCTCCGGAGTAGGTCGCCGGACTAGGAGGAGGAGGCCGACCGGAGGAGGAGGTCGCCGGAGTAGGAGGAGGAAGAGGCCGGCCGGAGGAGGAAGCTGGCCCCAGAGGAGGTGGAGGCCGGCCGGAGGAGGAGGCCGGCCCCGGAGGAGGTGGTGGTGGTGGTGGAGGAGGAGGAGGCCGGCCGAAGGAGGTGGTGGTGGTGGAGGAGGAGGAGAAGTGGAGGAGAAGTTTGCATCCTCCACCTCATCATCATCCTCGGCTGCGGGAGGGGGGCTAGGTCTAGGAGTGAGTGCTCGCGTCGCATTCTTCCTATGTGCTCCACGCCGTGGTGGGCTAGGAGGGGTGGCTGGAGCTCGGGGTACCCGCCTCGAAGAAGTGCATGCACCTACCAAGTCCGTGAGCTTCTTTCAAAGACCGCCACCCCTTTTTTTGGCGGCATGTTTCAATCACCTGCAAACACAAATGAAGAGAGTGGTTTATTAGTACGCAATGTAAAAAAAGATGAATATTAGTGAAAGAAACAAAGATATAAGTAGATGAATATTACTGAAAGCAACAATAATGAAAATAGATGAACATTAGTGGAAGCAACAAATAGGTAGCATAGAGTTCTCTCAAACATAGCACAGAGTTCTTACAAAAAACCTAGCTCGACAATCACTATTACACAGAGTTATTACAAATAGGCTAGCCTCACAATTACTACTACATAGATCAGTAGCCCGTGTCGCCATCCGTAATTGGACCGCATATTTCGTCATCGTCATCAGGCTCGGCGAACCAATAATCATCAATGGAATCTGGAGGTGGTCCATCTGCATCGAGGTCCATCCCTGCTTTGAACGCCTTGAGCAAACTCAGGTCTTCCGGGGCATAATCATCTTGAGCTTCATCTTCTGCATTGTCTTCATCCATGCCCACATCTTCTTGTTCATCGTCTACGACCATGTCATCGACAGCCGGCAAGCCGATAGTGAAATGGCCGGGAGCCCTTCTTCCTGATAAAACTCGACATTCGTTGATGAGGGGTCTACGCGCAGGTAATCGTCTGTTGTGGGTATACTTCATGGGTGTACCATCGACAGTGCCTAGATCCGGCAAGCCCGGGTGGCCCACAGATGGTGATGTGGCATGTGGCCCATCGGGTGGCCCAGTTGCTGTTGATCGTAAAGGATGAAGTCCAGCCCAGGATCAGGAAGCCGGATCCTAACCGAACTACGAAGGAGGCCGGATCCGTGAAGGCCCATGAAGGACCCGGATCTAGTACGACGTAGATGGAAGGCGGATCCTTGATGTACACGGCAAGACATTGTACCGTAGTTAGGCAACCTGTAATCCGGCTAGGACTCTCCATGTAAACCCTAGATTCGTGCGCCTTTATAAGCCAGATCCTGGGAGCCCTAGAGGCACAACCACAACTCATTGTAACAACGCGAAAGCGCCCATATAATTCTAGACTAGCAGCAGTAGGCCCTGTCTTCGAGCAGGTGTTCCGAAGCTTGGTAAATCACGTACCACCATCCCGAGGACTCTCCGCCCTATGGCCCCTACTTCTTCTCCCCTCGTGAGGATCCCTCCTCCAGGGTACCGTCGAATAGGCAACGATAGTTGGCGCCCACCGTGGTGCCAGCTCCGTCTGGAGGCCGGAACCGGGAGGGTTTCGCCATGGGAAGCTACGATGAATCCATCGCTGTGGGGCGTGTCCTTTACGCCGGGAACTTTCCGATCGTCCCGCAGGACGAGTGCTGGATTCCGGCTAGGACCGACCCCATCAAGCTCTCCATCACCCCGATTGGCGGCATTCACATCTTCATCGGCGAAACCGTCGATCCCGACGGCAACGCTTTGGTAAGCAACGCTGACGCGACCGCCGCTGAGCAGGACGCAGTCGCGAACATCCGATCTGAGATGCAGGAGCTTCCTATGGAAAATTTCGCGTTAGATCTGGAAAATTCAAAACCCACCCAATCCGCCCCAGAGCAGGAAACAACGGTGGAAGACCAATGCAGATCCGCCTGGGTCTCCCAGGTGTTAGAGAAGCAAAGGTGTCACTTCGTGCACTTCCTCGCACATACCGCTGGAACCGCTCTTCCTCAGGAAGAAGCTGGACCCATGCAGGATGAGGCTGACGGAGCCGGCAACGCCCCGGAACAGGAAGAGGCTGTCGGAGAAAGCGAAGCCCCCGAACAGCAAGAGGATGCCGGAGACAAAGAAGAATCAATCATGGGCAACCTGAGCCCAATCTCCGATGACGCCTCCACTATGGATACAGAAGAGTACAACCACCTCACGAAGGAGTTGGAGGACGAGGAGGCAGCTGAGGCGGAATCTGCTCCACCTAAGCAGGTCTTAGCGACCATAACCGGGTTAGGCGAGGACGCTGACGAAGAAGAGACTCCCGCCGGCGTAGCCCTCCCGATAGCGTCCACTTCGGATACTCCACCATCGCAACCTCGTCGCCGCGCTGCGTCGAAATCCGGAGAAGACAACTTCTCTGGGGACAAGGATTACCTGACCCCAGAAGAGCTCGTGGAGCAAGCAGGCATAGGAGCCTTAGTTCACACAGAAGTCCTTAACAAGCCTATAACTCCGGAGGAAGCCGCAGATCCGATAGCTCTAGAAGCTGCAAGAAAGGAGATGCTGGCTACTGCCAAGAGAATTTCCACCACAGCTGCGGCCATGCTCGAAGAAAGGCAAGAAGCTCAAGAAGTAATGGATGGTTTCCGCCAAAGAGAGCGTGAAGCTGTTGACTCCTTCCAGAAGGCCAAAAAACTCCGAGAACATTGGGAGTCCATGATAAAGGATGCTCACAAGGAAGCTGATAAGATCCGGTGGGACGCCATTAGCCCACGCAAGATCACCTTCACAACTCCCTCTAATCAGCAGCCACTCACAACTCCAAAGGAGAACATGCAGAAGGCTGCGGAGCTTCTGAACAAGAAGAATGAGGAAATCGACATGAACCACCTCCGCACGCTCGTCGCTTCAGCGGTGCGGCAGCAGAGCAAGGCAGACACTTCGTGCAAGTTGGAATCTAACCCAGAGTTATGCGTGTCCAATGCGCAAATGGACGCCTCCATAAGCAAACACCGCGACGATGAATCGCGCACCGGATCTTCCGAGCGCAGAAGGAGAACCAGAGAACACCCAAATCCAATCCCTGTACCATCAAAGACACCTCCGTCAGATCCAAAGAAGGGAAAGGATGTGAAGTACACTGGTAGGGACAAGTACCGGAATCCGTCACCTCCGCCCAACGAATACCCGCGTCCTCCACCTCCTCGCCACCGTAGTCCAGCCGGAAACACTAGACCCCATGGGCCTGGTGGAATAAACATCCGCGATAACGTGGCCCCTTAGAGGAACAGGAACAGGGAGCGCACGCCGGAACCCCGTTGGAGCCGGAACGAAGAGCGCGACCCGGAGCCTCGCCGAAGCCGGAATGATGGAGGCGACCAGCACCATGCTGAAGGCAGCCATCGAAGCCGGAGTCAGCAGCGCGAAGGGCGAGGAGAATCTGAAGGCGGAAGCAAGAGGTCGCATCGGCCCCCTCGCAGATCTCCCTCCCCACCACCTAGCGGTGGAGGCGGAGGTGGAGGCGGCGGCCGGAGATCTCGCTCACGCTCAAAATCCCCCTGCAATGGCTCGCGTGACGCGCGGGAACGTCTCAACGAATACAGATCTGACTACATCGGCCCAAAGTGCTTTGGCAGGATGATTCGAGAGGAACCAAAGCCAAGGATGAACCTCAAGCTACCCGGAAACCTGAAGCATTATGATGGCAGCGAAAGGTCGGATACCTGGATCGAGGATTACTACAATGCAGTAACCTTCGCCGGAGGAACCCCTAACATAGACTGCCGCATGCTCCAGCTGTACCTTGTAGGTCCAGCCCGGATATGGCTCAGCGAGCTCGAGAAGAATTCCATCTTTTGCTGGTTCAACCTGAAGAACGCCTTCGAGAAGCACTTCAGGGGCACTTACAAAAGACCTACCACGACAAGCGACCTACAGGCATGTATCCAGAAGAAGGGTGAAACATCAAGGAGCTTCCTCACCCGATGGTTGCAAACCAGGAACGAGTGCGAGAACGTTGATAATCGCACAGCCATGCACGCCTTCATAGGTGGATTGCAGAGAGGAGGACTGCTACGGCACAAGCTCACCTGCTTGGTCAATGCGAACAAGCTAACTTTGGATGACATGATCACCATCGCCAGCGATCACACCGCCGCCGATGACGACGCAGGCGGAGATCTCGCAGCTACGGCCATACCCCTGCATCAGCAAAAGAAGAACCGTGATAATGGTACCAGCAGCGGCAGCAAGCGGAAAAATCCCCCCGATGACCAAAGAAGCGGCGGATCCGACTTGATCGCCATGGCTTTCCTACGCGGAGGTCAAGGAGGTGGAAGAGGCCGCGGCCGCGGAGGCGGAGCCGGCAGGGGCCAGCAGCATGGTGATGAGGTCACCGCTTCCGGAACCCGCGCTCCCCAAACTTATGAAGAGTACAGGGACAGGCCTTGCTTAGCCCACATTGATCCGGCTGCCGGAAAGTCCTCTCACACCAATCGCAACTGTAAGTGGGTCAATGACCTCAAAAATGACCCGGAAGCATGATACAAGCGAGCCTGCAAGCACTGCCCACGCGGTAAAGGAGGCAAGGGCAAAAACAAGGACAAGGAAGAAGACAGTTCCGAGGCGATGGATGAGGACGATGCTCCGCCGGAGCCCAAGGATGGTTCCGCAGCTAACAAGTCCAACCCCTTCGTCAAAAAGAGTGCGGGTGCATATCCCACCTTCCTCGTAACTCCAATAGTCCGCGCTAGCAAATCAGCTCTCCGGATCCTGAACGCCACAGTTACAGTTGTGCTGCAGTATGTCAGGTGGTCGGAAACTCCGTGTACGTTTGATAGGCAGGATCATCCAACCATCATTCCGAAAGAGTGCTATGCCTTGGTTGTAAGTCCCCGCATCGATGGGTATAATTTCTCCAAGTGCCTTATGGATGGCGGAGCCAGCTTGAACATCATGTACTTGGAGTCTCTGGAGAGGATGAACCTTACCAAGGAACAGCTCAAGCACAGCACCACTGAATTTCATGGTGTGGTTCCGGGTAAAAAGGCAAACTCCCTTGGTAGCATCAGACTTCCCGTGGCTTTCGGCGATGTTAACAATTTCAGCAAAGAGATGATCGCGTTCGAGATCGTGTCCTTCAAGATCTCCTACCACGTCATCTTCGGCAGGCCCACCTACCACAAGTTTCACGCAAGAGTGTGCTACATCTACAACAAGCTCAAGATTCCGGTTCCCAATGGTATAATTACCATATCCGGAGACTACAAGAAAGCTCACGAGTGCGATTTAGGCGAAGCCGCCTTCGCAGAATCTATGATATCTGGAGAGGAGCTGCAAGGCTACAGAGCCGCGGTGGATCCAAAAGAGATGCACACCACCAAGAAGCAGATCTCCGAACAGAAAACCTCGTTCAAGGCCGCGATAGAGACCAAGAAAATCGACTTCAAGGAAGGAGATAGTTCTAAGCAGGTCTCGTCGGAGCCAGCATGGACCCCAAATAGGAAGATGCGCTCGTCGAGTTCCTCCGCGCTAACATGGACATCTTCGCATGGCAACCTTCTGACATGTCCGGAGTACCTAGGGAACTCGCCGAGCACTACCTCAACATAAATCCGGGCGCTAAACCGGTGAAGCAAGCTATGCGACGCTTTGGAGATAAGAAGCGCCGCGCCATAGGAATGGAACTAGCAAAGTTACTAGAGGCAGGTTTTGTAATAGAAGTTATCCATACTGATTGGGCCGCAAACCCCATCCTTGTACCCAAAAAGAATTCTGAAATACTAAGAATGTGCATCGATTACTCCGGCTTGAATAAGCATTGTCCGAAGGATCCGTTCCCCTTGCCGCGCATTGACCAAGTCATTGATTCGATGGCAGGGGCGGAACTCTTGTGTTTTCTTGACGCATATTCCGGGTATCACCAGATCCGGATGAAGAAGTCCGACCAAAAGGCGACCTTGTTCATCACTCCGTTCGGCACTTACTGCTATGTCACCATGCCTTTTGGTTTGAAAAAATGCAGGTGCCACCTACCAGCGTACGATGCAGCGGTGCTTAAAGGACAAATTGGCCGGAACGTACACGCTTACGTCGACGACATCGCGGTCATGACCCGGAAAGGATCCGACTTGATCAGCGACCTCACAGAAACCTTTGAGAACCTCCGACGGTACAAGATGATGTTGAATCCGCTGAAGTGCGTCTTTGGCGTTCCAGCCGGAAAACTCCTTGGCTTCATCGTCTCTCAAAGGGGCATCGAAGTTAACCCGGAAAAAATCAAGGCAATCCTGTGCATCAAAAGGCCAACTTGCCTCAAAGATTTGCAACGACTAACTGGTTGTGTTGCAGCAATCAGTAGGTTTGTTAGCCGTCTTGGCGTGAAGGCACTACCTTTATACAAGCTGCTGAAGAAAACAGACAAGTTTGTCTGGGACGACGCAGCAGACGCAACACTTCAGGGTTTGAAGGACATACTTACCTCCCCACCTATTCTAGCAGCTCCAGAAGAGTCAGAGCCTATGCTCCTTTACCTAGCATCTTCCAACAAAGTCATCATCCTCGTCATCGTGGTGGCACTAGTAGGAAAAGCCTCATTAGTGGCGCACCAAAAAATGATTTTGTGGCGCATGGGCGGCGCGCCACAGAATTCTCGCCACAAAAATAAGAATTTTCTGGCGCACCTACCCATGCGCCACAGAAAGTCTTATTTATGTGGCGCACCGGCGGTGGTGCGCCACAATTTTTTTTTTGAAATTCAAAAAATGGCGGCCAGATCTAGATCTAGATCTAGGGCCACCGAATTTTTTAATTTTTTTTATATTTCGCTGGAAGGTAGCCGGAGGTGGGTGGGTGGGTGGGTGAAGGAGGAGGACGGCCGGAGGAGGAGGTGGTGGAGGAGGTGGTGGTGGTGGAGGTGGTGGAGGTGCTGGTGGAGGTGGTGGTGGTGGAGGAGGTGGTGGAGGAAGAGGAGGTGGTGGTCGCCGGAGGAGGAGGAGAAGGTGGTCGTCGCCGGAGTAGGTCGCCGGAGTAGGAGGAGGAGGAGGTCGGCCGGAGGAGGAGGAGGAGGAGGAGGCCGGCCGGAGGAGGAGGCCAGCCGGAGGAGGAGGCCAGCCTCGGAGGAGGTGGAGGCCGGCCGGAGGAGGAGGCCGGCCCCAGAGGAGGTGGTGGTGGTGGTGGAGGAGGAGGAGGCCAGGCGGAGGAGGTGGTGGTGGTGGAGGAGGAGGAGAAGTGGAGGAGAAGTTTGCATCCAGGTAGGAGAAGTGAGGAGAAGTGAGGAGAAGTGGAGGAGTAGTGAGGAGAAGTGGAGGAGAAGTGGAGGAGGGCGGCAGAAAATTCAAATTTTGGACGTTAATTCTGTGGCGCATGTGCACTTGGTGCGCCACAGAATTTTTTTTTTTTGTATTTTGCAGCAAAAAAACTTTAACTGGCCGTAACTTTTTACTCTTTTTGAATTTGGGGATTCTAAAAATTGTCCAACCGGGCAAGCCCGGGTGAATTCGGATGTAGAATTTTCGTGGGATCATTTTGATATAGTGTGCGTCTTTTTTCGAGTTCGTATGCAACCAGAAATCCAGTTTGATGATTTTCTCACACAATTTTGAAAAAAAAGTCGAAAATTATGTTTGTTAATTCTCACTGGTAAAAGATGACATAATACATGGGCATCTTGATGGAATTTATTTTTTGAAATTTCTATCTATTTCTTTCATTTTCTACAGAGGTAAAAAAGGTGATCCACGGGGGGGGGGGGGGTTGGAGTTGCGTGGGAAGTCAAAAAAACTTCTGTGGCGCATGGAACTCATGTGCGCCACAGAAATGTGTAGTTTCTGTGGCGCACAATCCCACGTGCACCACAGAAAGTCTTATTTCAGTGGCGCACCAGGACCAGTGCGCCACAGAATGTCTTATTTCTGTGACGCACGTGGTCCTGTGCGCCACAGAAATAGTGAAACCAATGATTGGGGTTTGCCCCACCAAGTTTCTGTGGCGAATGGATTGTTGGTGCGCCACAAAATTAAGCTATTTCTGTGGCGCACCGTGCCTGGTACGCCACAAAATAGCTTTCTGTGGCGCATTTTTGGTGGTGCGCCACATAACTAAGATCCCACCAATAAGCGTTTTCCTACTAGTGTGGAGCGAAAGGAACAAGCTCACGAATATGGAGTCCAGATGCCACTCTATTATATTAGCGAGGTACTAACGGAATCCAAGCAAAGATACCCTCACTTTCAGAAGCTAGCCTATGGCATATTCCTAGGTAGCAGGAAGCTGAGACACTACTTCCAAGAGCATCCCATGACAGTCGTGAGCAAGGCTCCACTATCAACGATTCTTAACAACGCTGACGCAACAGGACACACAGCAAAATGGGGCATCGAATTATCTGCCTTTGACATCAACTACAAAGCCAGGACTGCGATCAAGTCCCAGATCCTGGCAGATTTTGTCGCATATTGGACAGAAGCTCCGGATGCAGATCTGGAGCCGGAACCTGAAACATGGCTCATGCACTTCGACGGATCCAAGCAGCATCAAGGCTCAGGAGCCGGAGTCACCCTGAAGTCCCCTACCAGAGAAGAACTGCAGTATGTTTTGCAGATTCACTTTGAAGCTACAAATAACATGGCGGAATACGAGGCTCTACTACACGGTGTGCGCATCGCTAAGGAAATTGGGATCAAGCACATGATATGCTGCGGAGATTCCGACCTGGTGGCACAACAAGTAGCAGGAACCTGGAACGCCAGAAACTCCGTTATGGTGGCTTACAGAGACGAAGTTATGAGATCGCCAAATGCTTCCTCGGATACGAAGTCAAGTACGTCCAGAGAGATGATAACACAGCGGCTGATATGCTATCCAAGCTCGGATCCGGCAGGAAACCCATTGCGCCTGGAATTTTCCTTGAGCACTTACGGATACCCTTGGTAAAGGGCGCTAACCCGGAAAACCCAGACGTGGCAGTTTCTCCGGCTAAGGAGGTGATGGTAATCACTCCGGCTTGGACTAAGCCTTTCCTGGACTACCTTTTAGACCGCAATAAGTTGCCTGAGGACGAGGTCCTCGCACGACAGGTCGTCAGACGTGCAAGATCCTACACAATAATTGATGGACAGCTCTACAAACGAAGCGCAAATGGGGTGTTCATGAAATGCGTTTCAAATCAGGATGGCATAGAAATCCTCAGAGAAATTCATGCTGGTGATTGCGGGAATCACGCCGCTCCCAGATCCCTCGTCGCTAAAGCTTTTCGGCAGAGATTTTACTGGCTCACAGCTAAAGAAGATGCTGAGAAACTAGTAGAAACCTGTCGAGGCTGTCAATATTACGCTACTCAACCTAGTGCTCCATCTCAGGAGCTCAAGACCATCCCTATCACATGGTCGTTCGCGGTCTGGGGGCTTGATATGGTGGGAAAGCTGAAAAATCATCTCTTGGCGGTTTTGAGTACCTCTTGGTCGCTATTGACAAATTCAGTAAGTGGATCGAGGCAAAGTCAGTGAGAAAAGCCGATGGTGCTACAACACTAAAATTCTATCTGCAGCCTCGTAGTGAGATACGGCATCCCACACAGCATAATCACAGACAATGGCACAAATTTTGCTCAAGGAGAACTCAAGGATTATTGTCAGGACGTAGGGATCCGGCTTGACCTTGCATCTGTGGCGCATCCGCAGTCCAATGGACAGGTGGAGCAAGCCAATGGTCTCATACTAGCCGGAGTCAAGCCTCGCCTTGAAGAACCGCTGCGTCGGGCAGCCGGAGCTTGGACAGAAGAGCTAGATGCTGTTCTGTGGAGTTTACGAACTACACCTAACAGATCAACAGGGTTCACCCCTTTCTTCCTAGTATACGGATCTGAAGCAGTGCTTCCCTCTGACATCATCCACGATTCACCGCGAGTTTCCCCCTACAGCGAAGATACAGCTAACGAGGACAGACAGCTATATGTGGACCTTATCGAAGAAGCTCGGAACTTAGCTGACCAGCGTTCCACCATTTACCAGCAGAATCTCAGATGCTATCATAGGGTAGGCGACCTGGTCCCCCGCCTTCGACAGGTGAAAATGCATAAGTTGCAATCTCCATGGGAAGGACCCTTTGTCATCAGCAAAGTGCTACACAATGGATCATACTACCTCGTAGATTTCCGCGAGAAAAAAGATAGACCTGCAAATTGGTACCGCAAACGAAAACGAGAGGATCCGGATGACATCTACGATGAGACAGATTGTCCCTGGAATATAGCACAGCTACGTCCTTTCCACACTTAGCAATTTTCACATTACATACTCTATAATAATTATACGTGATCAATGAAATAAAGCATTTGATTCACTCTCTGAGTCTTTTACCTCCTTTACTTGTTCATTTTTAGATCGTGTATGTTTTCCGACTAAAACCGCAGAGCTGGATATTTCCGCCTAGGCGTGTATGAAAGTTGTGATTTTCAAAATCGTCCTTTAGGACGTAAGCTTAAGTTTTCTGGTGGAAAAAATTTCTGTTGCGAACTCATGGATTCTTGGTAGTGACTTCCGGCACCTTGGCTGGGGGCTTGTTTCTGCGGTTATTGACGGATTGCCATTGGGCTTCGTCGCCGCAGGGGAGCGTTTCCGGCTAAAGGTCTTCCGGCTCGTGGAAGGTCAAGTGAGCAAGCCGGAAAATTTAGAAACTAGCACTTGCTTTTTCAAGGAACAAAACATGCATTCATAAACACATAAAGGATCGCAGGATAAGTTTCCACTCACATGCAATTGTTTCGTCCCTAGCTACTTAAAAATACTCAAGTCTTATTACAAACCCACTCCGGGGTCAAAATGATGCATTTCATTGTTTTATGACAGGGTTTACTCGGAGACATGGTCTTCGTCCTCCGAAGCCACATACGCGGAAGCGTCGCCAGAGTCATCACCGGAATCTTCGTCCGATTGGTCGGCGCTGGATCCGGAGACTTCTTCAATGTCCTCATCTTCTTTGTCGTCCTCCGCGTCAGTGAAGCCCTCGGGAAGATCATACTTGTTATGCCAGAACGAGTGATTCACTCGCTCAGATAACCGCCTATCATATCCTTGGGTTTCCGCGAGGGCGACCTTGATGTTGGTACCCTACAGAACTCCGCGCGTGACAGCTGCGAAATCCATGGCAGGGAAATGACCTTTGCACATTGCCAAGGTGAGAGAGGCGGCCCCGCGGGAAGAAGACGCTTGCCAATCCTTGATGAGATCCGGCACCATCCGCATGAGCTTGGTCATCCTATCGATCACGGTGGTTCCGGCTCTCTTCAAGTTCAAGGACTTGGCAATCCCACGGCAGGCTTCAAAGAGATCGTTGATAGAGTTCCGCGCATCTTCATATGCCTCCGTCCTGCTGGCAGCAGCCTCCTTGGTCCATTCGAATCTGAGAGATGCTGTAAAATAATGCGATCAGTTCCCTCCGCGATAGAGGCAGAATCCATATGAAAATTGCCGGAGTACAGCAAGAAGTCCTTACGGAAGATCAACTTGTCAATGTTATCCGCCTCCGTCTCGTAAGTTTTTGCCTTGGCGACCAGCGTTTTTATCCGCAGGTTGCTCTTCTTTAGCTTGTCGGCCAATTCCGCGATTGCCTGAGCATGCTTCTCCTCAAGCTCCTTTTTCTCTCTAGTTTCCTTCTCGGAGGATTCTTTGAGGAATTCTTGGAGAGAGTCATGCTCGGCCTTCAGCACTTTGATACGTCCCAAACGTATCTATAATTTCTTATGTTCCATGCAACTTTTATGATGATACTCACATGTTTTATACACATTATATGTCATTATTATGCATTTTCCGGCACTAACCTATTGACGAGATGCCGAAGAGCCGATTGCTGTTGTTCTGCTGTTTTTGGTTTCAGAAATCCTAGTAAGGAAATATTCTCGGAATTGGACGAAATCAACGCCCGGGGGCCTATTTTTCCACGAAGCTTCCAGAAGACCGGAGGGGAGACGAAGTGGGGCCACGGGGCGCCGCCACACTAGGGCGGCGCGGCCTAGAGGGGGCCCGCGCGGCCCTAGCGTGTGGGGCCCCCGTGACTCTCCCGACTCCACCCTTCCGCCTACTTAAAGCCTCCGTCGCGAAACCCCCAGTACCGAGAGCCACGATACGGAAAACCTTCCAGAGACGCCGCCGCCGCCGCCAATCCCATCTCGGGGGATTCAGGAGATCGCCTCCGGCACCCTTTTGGAGAGGGGAATCATCTCCCGGAGGTCTCTTCATCGCCATGATCGCCTCCGGATCGATGTGTGAGTAGTCCACCCCTGGACTATGGGTCCATAGCAGTAGCTAGATGGTCGTCTTCTCCCCATTGTGCTATCATGTTAGATCTTGTGAGCTGCCTATCATGATCAAGATCATCTATTTGTAATCCTTCATGTTGTGTTTGTTGGGATCCGATGAATATTGAATACTATGTCAAGTTGATTATCAATCTATCATATATGTTATTTATGTTCTTGCATGCACTCCGTTGCTAGTAGAGGCTCTGGCCAAGTTGATACTTGTGACTCCAAGAGGGAGTATTTATGCTCGATAGTGGGTTCATGCCTCCATTAAATGCGGGACGAGTGACGAGAAAGTTCTAAGGTTGTGGATGTGTTGTTGCCACTAGGGATAAAACATCGATGCTTTGTCTAAGGATATTTGTGTTGATTACATTACGCACCATACTTAATGCAATTGTCTGTTGTTTACAACTTAATACCGGAGGGGGTTCGGATGATAACTCGAAGGTGGACTTTTTAGGCATAGATACATGCTTGGATAGCGGTCTATGTACTTTGTCGTAATGCCCTGATTAGATCTCATAGTACTCATCATGATATATGTATGTGCATTGTTATGCCTTCTTTATTTGTCAATTGCCCAATCTGTAATTTGTTCACCCAACATCTGCTATCTTATGGGAGAGACACCGCTAGTGAGCCGTGGACCCCGGTCCTATTCTTTACATCTGAAATACAAACTGCTGCAATTGTTCTTTACTGTTCTTCGCAAACAACCATCATCATCCACACTATACATCTAATCCTTTGTTTACAGCAAGCCGGTGAGATTAACAACCTCGCTGTTAAGTTGGGGCAAAGTTCTGTGATTGTGTTGTGCAGGTTCCACGTTGGCGCCGGAATCCCTGGTGTTGCGCCGCACTACACTCCTCCACCATCAACCTTCAACGTGCTTCTTGACTCCTACTGGTTCGATAAACCTTGGATTCTTACTGAGGGAAACTTGCTCGTCGTACGCATCACACCTTCCACTTGGGGTTCCCAACGGGCGTGTGCTTTACGCGTCATCAAGCTAAATTTCTGGCGCCGTTGCCGGGGAGATCAAGACACGCTGCAAGGGGAGTCTTCCACTTCCAATCTCTTTACTTTGTTTTTGTCTTGCTTTATTTTATTTACTACTTTGTTTGCTGCATTATATCAAAACACAAAAAAATTAGTTGCTACTTTTACTTTATTTACTGTCTTGTTCTCCATATCAAAAACACAAAAAAATTAGTTACTTGCATTTACTTTATTTAGTTTGCTTTATTTACTACTGCTAAAATGGGTACTGTTGAGAATACTAAGTTGTGTGACTTCACTAGCACAAATAATAATGATTTCCTATGCACACCTATTGCTCCACCTGCTACTACAACAGAATTCTTTGAAATTAAACCTGCTTTACTGAATCTTGTTATGAGAGAGCAATTTTCTGGTGTTAGTTCTGATGATGCTGCTGCCCATCTTAATAATTTTGTTGAACTATGTGAAATGCAAAAGTATAAGGATGTAGATGGTGACATTATAAAATTAAAATTGTTTCCTTTATCCTTAAGAGGAAGAACTAAAGATTGGTTGCTATCTCTGCCTAGAAATAGTATTGATTCTTGGACTAAATGTAAGGATGCTTTTATTGGTAGATATTATCCTCCCGCTAAAATTATATCTTTGAGAAGTAGCATAATGAATTTTAAGCAATTAGATAATGAACATGTTGCTCAAGCATGGGAGAGAATTAAATCTTTGGTAAAGAATTGCCCTACCCGTGGACTGACTACTTGGATGATCATCCAAACCTTTTATGCAGGATTGAATTTTTCTTCGCGGAACCTATTGGATTCAGCTGCTGGAGGTACCTTTATGTCCATCACTTTGGGGGCGGCAACAAATCTTCTTGATGATATGATGACAAATTACTCCGAATGGCACACGGAAAGAGCTCCACAAGGTAAGAAGGTAAATTACGTTGAAGAAACCTCCTCTTGAGTGATAAGATTGATGCTATTATGTCTATGCTTATGAATGGTAGATCTAATGTTGATCCTAATAATGTTCCTTTAGCTTCATTGGTTGCCCAAGAAGAACATGTTGATGTGAATTTCATTAAAAATAATAATTTCAACAACAATACTTATAGGAATAATTCTGGTAACAACTATAGGCCATATCCTGCTACTAATGGTAATAATTATGGTAATTCTTATGGGAATTCTTACAACAATAATAGGAGTGTACCCCCTGGTATTGAAGCCATGCTTAAAGAATTCATTAGTACACAAACTGCTTTTAACAAATCTGTTGAGGAAAAGCTCGATAAAATTGATATTCTCGCTTCTAAGGTTGATAGTCTTGCCTCTGATGTTGATCTTTTAAAATTGAAATTCATGCCTAATAAGGATATTGATAATAAGATTGTTACTACAGCAAATGCCATCCAAGTTAGAATTAATGAGAATATAAGATTGATGGCTGAATTGCATGCTAGGTGGGAAAGAGAAGAAAATGAAAAACTTGCTAAAAAGAATAATGTAGCTAAAGTTTGGACTATTACCACCACTAGTAATGTTAGTGATTCACATGTTGCTACACCTCCTACTATCAATGGTAAAATAATTTGTGTTGGCAATGTTACTACTCCTAGTGCAAAGCGTGCAAAATTGCCTGAAACTGCTAAAAGCTACTGAAATTGATAAAGCTGCTGAAATTTTTCAAAATATTGGAGATAATGATCCCATTGCTGTAGATCATAATGGTTTAGACTTTGATGATTGTCACATCTCTGAAGTTATAAAGTTCTTACAAAAGCTTGCTAAAAGTCCCAATGCTAGTGCTATAAATTTGGCCTTTACAAAACACATTACAAATGCTCTCATAAAAGCTAGAGAGGAGAAACTAAAACTTGAAACTTCTATTCCTAGAAAGTTAGAAGATGGTTGGGAGCCTATCATTAAGATGAGGGTCAATGATTTTGATTGTAATGCCTTATGTGATCTTGGTGCAAGTATTTCTGTTATGCCTAAGAAAATTTATGATATGCTTGATTTGCCACCATTGAAGAATTGTTATTTGGATGTTAATCTTGTTGATAATGCTATAAAGAAACCTTTGGGGAGGATTGATAATGTTCGTATTATGGTTAAAAATAACCTTGTCCCGTTGATATTGTTGTCTTGGATATTGAATGCAATGCATCTTGTCCCATTATATTGGGAAGACCTTTTCTTCGAACTGTTGGTGCTACCATTGATATGAAGGAAGGTAATATTAAATATCAATTTCCTCTCAAGAAAGGTATGGAACACTTCCCTAGAAAGAGAATGAAGTTACCTTATGATTCTACTATTAGAACAACTTATGATATTGATGCTTCGTCTCTTGATGTTACTTGATACACACTTTCTGCGCCTAGCTGAAAGGCGTTAAAGAAAAGCGCTTATGGGAGACAACCCATTATTTTACTTCTATACTTTATTTTATATTTGAGTCTTGGAAGTTGTTTACTACTGTAGCAATCTCTCCTTATCTTTATTTTATTGCATTGTTGTGCCAAGTAAAGTCTTTGATACTAAAGCCAATACTAGATTTGGATTGCTGCGCAGGAACAGATTTCTTGCTGTCACGAATTTGAGCAGTAGTCCCTGTCGAAAAAAAAAATATCTGCCAATTTACGTGCGTGATCCTCAGATATGTACGCAACTTTCATTCAATTTGGGCATTTTCATCTGAGCAAGTGTGGTGCCACTTTAAAATTCGTCTTTACGAACTGTTCTGTTTTGACAGATTCTGCCTTTTATTTCGCATTGCCTGTTTTGCTATGTTAGATGGATTTCTTTGTTCCATTACCTTTCAGTAGCTTTGTGCAATGTCCAGAAGTGTTAAGAATGATTATGTCACCCCTGAATATATGAATTATGCACTGACCCTCTAATGAGTTTGTTTCGAGTTTGGTGTGGAGGAAGTTTTCAAGGGTCAAGAGAGGAGGATGATAAAATATGATCAAGAAGAGTGAAAAGTCAAAGCTTGGGGATGCCCCAGTGGTTCATCCTGCATATTTTAAGAAGACTCAAGCGTCTAAGCTTGGGGATGCCCAAGGCATCCCTTCTTCATCGACAACTTATCGGGTTCCTCTAGTGAAACTATATTTTTATTCCGTCACATCTTATGTGCTTTACTTGGAGCGTCCTGTTTGTTTTTGTTTTTGTTTGAATAAATCGGATCCTAGCATTCTTTGTTTGGGAGAGAGACACGCTCCGTTGTTTCGTATGAACACATATGTTCTTAGCTTCATCTTTAATGTTCATTGCGAAAGTTGAACTATTTCATTCATTGTTATATGGTTGGAAACGGATAATGCCGCATGTGGTAAATGGTTTAATGTCTTGAATAATGTGATACTTGGCAATTGTTGTGCTCATATAGATCTTGTTTAAGCTCTTGCATCATGTACCTTGTACTCATTAATGAATAACTACATAGAGCTTGTTAAAATTTGGTTTGCATTATTGATCTCTAGAGTCTAGATATTTTCTGGTTGAGGTGTTTGAACAACAAGGAGACAATGTAAAGTCTTATAATAGTTACAATATGTTCATATGTGAGCTTTGCTGCACCTTTTATACTTGAGTTTGCTTCAAACAACCTTGCTAGCCTAGCCTTGTATTGAGAGGAATTCTTCTCGTGCATCCAAATCCTTGAGCCAATAACCATGCCATTTGTGCCCACCATACCTTCCTACCACATGGTATTTCTCCGCCATTCTAAAGTACATTACTTGAGTGCTACCTTTAAAATTTCTATTCTTTTCCTTTGCAATATATAGCTCATGGGACAAATAGCTTAAAAACTATCGTGGTGAAGAATATGTACTTATGTGTCTTATTTCTTAGTAAGTTGCTTGTTGAGCGGTAACCATGTTTTCACGGGGACGCCATCAACTCTTTTACCTTTGTTGAATATCATGTGAGTTGCTATGCATGTTCGTCTTGTACGAAGTAAGGGCGGTTCTCACAATCAAATGGTTTGAGTATGCATACTTGTTAGAGAAGAACATTGGGCCGCTAACTAAAGCCATGATTCATGGTGGAAGTTTCAGTTTGGACAGCTAATCCTCAATCTCTTATGAGAATATTAACTGTTGTTGAAATGCTTATGCATTAAAGAGGAGTCCATTAACTGTTGTCTATGTTGTCCCGGTATGGATGTCTAAGTTGATAATAATCAAAAGCGAGAAATCCAATGCGAGCTTTCTCCTTAGACCTTTGTACAGGCGGCATAGAGGTACCCCTTTGTGACACTTGGTTGAAACATATGCTATGCAATGATAATCAGTGTTAATCCAAGCTAATTAGGAAAAGGTGCGAGCACTATTAGTATACTATGCATGAGGCTTTCAACTTATAAGATGTCTTATACATAACTCATATGCTTTATTACTACCGTTGACAAAATTGTTTCTTGATTTCAAAATGAAAAGCTCTAGCACAAATATAGTAATCAATGCTTCCCTCTGCGAAGGGCCTATCTTCTACTTTATTGTTGAGTCAGTTTGCCTATTCTTTGTATCCCAGAAGCAAACACTTGTATCAACTGTGTGCATTGATTCTTACATGTTTACTTATTGCACTTGTTATATTACTTTGTGTTGACAATTATCCATGAGATATACATGTTGAAGTTGAAAGCAACCGCTGAAACTTTATCTTCCTTTGTGTTGCTTCAATACCTTTACTTCGAATTTATTGCTTTATGAGTAACTCTTATGCAAGTCTTATTGATGCTTGTCTTGAAAGTATTATTCATGAAAAGTCTTTGTTATATGATTCATTTGTTTACTCATTATCTTCATCATTGCTTCGAATCGCTGCATTCATCTCATATGCTTTACAATAGTATGATCAAGATTATGATAGCATGTCACTTCAGAAATTATCGTTGTTATCGTTTACCTACTCGAGGGCGAGTAGGAACTAAGCTTGGGGATGCTTGATACGTCCCAAACGTATCTATAATTTCTTATGTTCCATGCAACTTTTATGATGATACTCACATGTTTTATACACATTATATGTCATTATTATGCATTTTCCGGCACTAACCTATTGACGAGATGCCGAAGAGCCGATTGCTTGTTTTCTCGCTGTTTTTGGTTTCGGAAATCCTAGTAAGGAAATATTCTCGGAATTGGACGAAATCAACGCCCGGGGTCCTATTTTTGCACGAAGCTTCCAGAAGTCCGAGGGAGAGACGAAGTGGGGCCACGAGGTGGCCAGACACCAGGGCGGCGCGGCCCAAGCCCTGGCCGCGCCGGCCTGTTGTGTGGGGCCCTCATGTGGCCCCCTGACCTGCCCTTCCGCCTACATATAGTCTTCGTCCCGAAACCCCCAGTACCGAGAGCCACGATACGGAAAACCTTCCAGAGACGCCGCCGCCGCCAATCCCATCTCGGGGGATTTAGGAGATCGCCTCCGGCACCCTGCCGGAGAGGGGAATCATCTCCCGGAGGTCTCTTCATCGCCATGATCGCCTCCGGATCGATGTGTGAGTAGTCCACCCCTGGACTATGGGTCCATAGCGAGTAGCTAGATGGTCGTCTTCTCCCCATTGTGCTATCATGTTAGATCTTGTGAGCTGCCTATCATGATCAAGATCATCTATTTGTAATCCTTCATGCTTGTGTTTGTTGGGATCCGATGAATATTGAATACTATGTCAAGTTGATTATCAATCTATCATATATGTTATTTATGTTCTTGCATGCTCTCCGTTGCTAGTAGAGGCTCTGGCCAAGTTGATACTTGTGACTCCAAGAGGGGGTATTTATGCTCGATAGTGGGTTCATGCCTCCATTAAATCCGGGACGAGTGACGGAAAGTTCTAAGGTTGTGGATGTGCTTGTTGCCACTAGGGATAAAACATCGATGCTTTGTCTAAGGATATTTGTGTTGATTACATTACGCACCATACTCAATGCAATTGTCCGTTGTTTACAACTTAATACTTGGAGGGGTTCGGATGATAACCCGAAGGTGGACTTTTTAGGCATAGATGCATGCTTGGATAGCGGTCTATGTACTTTGTCGTAATGCCACGATTAGATCTCATAGTACTCATCATGATATATGTATGTGCATTGTCATGCCTTCTTTATTTGTCAATTGCCCAAGCTGTAATTTGTTCACCCAACATCTGCTATCTTATGGGAGAGACACCGCTAGTGAACTGTGGACCCCGGTCCTATTCTTTACATCCGAAATACAAACTGCTGCAATTGTTCTTTACTTGTTCTTCGCAAACAACCATCATCATCCACACTATACATCTAATCCTTTGTTTACAGCAAGCCGGTGAGATTGACAACCTCGTCTGTTACGTTGGGGCAAAGTTCCGTGATTGTGTTGTGCGGGTTCCACGTTGGCGCCGGAATCCCTGGTGTTGCGCCGCACTACACTCCTCCGCCATCAACCTTCAACGTGCTTCTTGACTCCTACTGGTTCGATAAACCTTGGTTTCTTACTGAGGGAAACTTGCTGTTGTACGCATCACACCTTCCACTTGGGGTTCCCAACGGGCGTGTGCTTTACGCGTCATCACACTTCAAGTCAGCAGCGAGCTCGTCGACGGAAGGGCGTTTGGCAAGTTGTTCTGAAAGGGAGAAATAGAAGAACAAAGTTAGCTCAAAAATATAGTTGCATTGCAGAACCTGGGGGCTAAGTCGGAATCATTACCTTCATAGCTCTTGAGGCGGGTCTCCAGGGTTGCAATGGACTTTTGGTTCTCCACGTCCCTCTTTTGCAGCATTTCGATCTCTGTTTTTTGCTCCAGCACATGGACGCGCAGATCTTCGTGCATCATCCGCGTGTTCTGAGAAGCAGGTAAGAGTTAGCTGGAAATTCAAAATTATGGGGGCTAGACACGAAGCTAAAATCCTTAGTTTGGTAAAATTTTAAGTTTCCGCTAAGGTACATAGTTAAAGGCATCGGCTCACACATATTACCCGGAAAATGTATAAACCAACGCTTGGGGGCTGGTGTTACCTAGCGCGCATTCTTGTGCTTTGCAAAAAAGACTTTGAGATCGCTCTCGAGGTCATTCAGCTCTTGTTGTTCTGTTTCCGTGGGTCCACACACTTTGTCCATCATGCTGGAGATTTCCGCGTGGCATTGTGAGAGGGGGACTTTCTCCGGGGTCGGAAAAAGATGAGGGTGCGTCTGGGGCGTGCCAGTTGCACGACTTAGGAGTAACTTCTTTTCGGCATCATCAGCCGGAGCTTCAGCCGAGGTAACGTCGGTTCTTTCAGGCGGAGTTGGAGGCGAGGATGCGCCCTTGCCGGATTCAGTAGTTGGTTCTTAGGGGAGGTCATCAAGGTTGATGACGTCCTTTGGATCCAGCTTGGCAGAGGAAGAGGCCTTGGGCGGAACCTCTACTTCCGGTGTAACAGGCACTGAGGCCGGAGAGGGCTTAGCTTTTTTCTTGGGGTTCTTGGGGAGCTGTCTTCCGGAACTTTTGCTGCATACAAGGAAAGGCGTAACACTTAGCATATGCCTGTTAAATGGTAGCAAAGGAATTTTAGACGGAAATCAAGCACTTACGAAGACGTCATGAAAAACTGGTCAATGTTTGGCCGCGATTGCTTGCTGGTGTCGATCTGCTTGAGGCGCTGCTTCTCTTTCTCCGCCCTCCGGGTAGCCATGGCACTTGGTGTTTCGCGGGCACGCTTCGGGGCAGGGCCGGAGGGAGCAGCTCTCTTGCCCTTGGCGGGACGTGAGGTTTCAGGGACTTCCACGTCGGAAGCGGCCTCGGGGTCGTTGGTTCCGGAGTGAGGGACTCAGACTAAGGTTCCGAGATCCTTCTCTTCGAGCTCCTCCAGCTGAGTACACAAACACTTAGACAGATATTGCAAGAACAAAGAAGGAATCAGTGTTAAGTCAAGAAACATACCGCGATCCCGGAGCCGTTGGTGTGGATGTCCATATTGCACACGTGAATCCTAAGATCACGCAGAATCTTGATTAGCAGCCGGATCCGCTTGTCCACGGCGTCAGAAGATTAGCGCGGCATAAGATCGTCGCGCCCCGTGTACTGGAACATTAGGCGGTCCCGGTGCTGTAGAGGCTGGATCCGCTTCGTAAACCAGGACATTGTGAGGTCCTTTCCTGACAGGCCGTCCTCCGTTAGCTTGCAGATCCGCATTACCGCACGAGACTCGGATAGGTGTGGGCACTGGGTCCATGCCGGAGTCTCGCTGGCGGGGCCATTCTTGAAAGCTGGCAGCACCCTCGCGCTGGCCGGGTCGGAAACATCCTTCAGATGGAAGAAGCCTCCGGACCAGTACCGTGCAGATTCGTGGCGGTCGGTGGGAGGATAGACGCGGCCAGGGCGGAGCTTGAACGTAATCGTTCCGCAGGTGGCCAGAGAGGAAGTTTGAGGAACCTTCTCCTTCTCGACGGAGAAGTAGTACTGGAAGAGGGAGAGCTCTGGGGTTACTCGGAGGTGGCCTTCGGACATCGTCACATGATTGCTGATGGCCAATATGCTGTTTGGCGAGATATTGTGAGGCTGTAGCCCGTACGCCTTCATGATTTCCGAGAAGAAGTCGCTGGGCGGAAAGGAGAAGCCCCGCTCGACGAGCGCCTTGGTCACCACCATCTCTCCGGCTTCGGGAGCAGGAGTCAGCGAACTCAGAATCGTACGCCAGGATCCGGGCTTCAAGAATCCCTCCGCCTCGAGGTTGCGGAGTTCGGTTTCCGTGGTGGTGCAGGGCCACCACTTTCCCTTGGCTTCGCTATCTCGCGCGTGATGACCCACAAGTATAGGGGGTGTATCGTAGTATCTTCGATAAGTAAGAATGTCGATCCCAACGAGGAGCAGAAGGTGTTGACAAGCAGTTTCGATGAAGGTTTCACTCGTAAATGCTCACGGACAAGTATTCGGGGGGTTTTGATGTAACAGATGAAATAAGTACGAGTAAGTAAAATGCGAGAGAAATAATTGCAGCGAGTGGCCCAATCCTTTTTAGCACAAAGGACAAACCGGTTTGTTTACTTATAATGACCAAACGTTCTCGAGGACACACGGGATTTTAGTCTAGTGCTTTCGCTACATACAGCTTGGTTAATCTTCATTGTTTTGATAAGTGTTGTGTGGGTGAACTTGTGCTAATGTACCGCCCTTCCTAGGACTAATACATACTTGTGATTATACCCCTTGCAAGCATCCGCAACTACAAGAAAGTAATTAAGATAAATCTAACCACGAGCCTTAAACTGCGAGATCCTGCGATCCCTCCTGCATCGATATACCAACGGGGGTTTAGGTTTCTCGTCACTCCGGCAACCCCGCAATTAGCAAACGAGTACAAGATGCATTCCCCTAGGCCCATAAATGGTGAAGTGTCGTGTAGTCGACGTTCACACGACACCACTAGAAGAATAACACCACAACTTAAATATCATAACATTGAATATTACTCAACCATAGTTCACTACTAACAATTAGACTTCACCCATGTCCTCAAGAACTAAACGAACTACTCACGAGACATCATATGGAACATGATCAGAGGTGATATGTGTAAGAAAACGTTGCATAGAAAACAAAAAAATTCCTACCGCGAACACGCAATCCAAGCCAAGATGCAATCTAGAAGATGGTAGCAACGAGGGGATGATCAAGACTAACCCTTGAAGAGATTCCAAAACCTATAAGAGTAGGCTCTTATTGCTGCGGTAGACGATCACTTGCCGCTTGCAAAAGCGCGTAGAAGATCTTGATCACGATCGCTTCCGGCGCCACGAACGGGCAGCACCTCCGTACTCGGTCACACGTTCGGTTGTTGATGAAGACGACGTCCACCTCCCCGTTCCAGCGGGCAGCGGAAGTAGTAGCTCCTCTTGAATCCGACAGCACGACGGCGTGGTGTCGGTGGTGGTGGAGAAGTCCGGCGGAGCTTCGCTAAGCGTGCGGGAACTATAGAGGAGAAAGGGGGCGGCTAGGGTTTGGGAGGGGGGCGCCGGCCATCTAGTGGTGCGGCCACCTTGTGGTGCTTGGGGTGGCCGGCCCCCTCCCTTGGCCCCTCATTATATAGGTGGATCCCAAGTGTTGGTGTCCAAGTCTTCGAATAAGACCCGAAACCAAAACCTTCCATAGGAGGGGGCAAACCTAGCCCAACTAGGACTCCCACCCAAAGGTGGGATTCCCACCTCCCATGTGGGGGGTGGCCGGCCCCCTATGGTGGAGTCCACTTGGGACTCCACCCCATCTAGGGCTGGCCGGCCATGGAGGTGGAGTCCCTTGTGGACTCCACCTTCCTTGGTGGTTTCTTCCGGACTTTTCTAGAACCTTCTAGAACCTTCCATAGAACCTTCCGCGACATTTTATTTCACATAAAATGACATCCTATATATGAATCTTATTCTCCGGACCATTCCGGAACTCCTCGTGATGTCCGGGATCTCATCCGGGACTCCGAACAAATATTCGAACTCCATTCCATAATTCAAGTACTACCATTTCAACATCCAACTTTAAGTGTGTCACCCTACGGTTCGAGAACTATGCGGACATGGTTGAGTACTCACTCCGACCAATAACCAATAGCGGGATCTGGAGATCCATAATGGCTCCCACATATTCAACGATGACTTTAGTGATCGAATGAACCATTCACATATATTACCAATTCCCTTTGTCTCGCGATATTTTACTTGTCCGAGGTTTGATCTTCGGTATCACTCTATACCTTGTTCAACCTCGTCTCCTGACAAGTACTTCTTTACTCGTACCGTGGTATGTGGTCTCTTATGAACTCATTCATATGCTTGCAAGACATTAGACGACATTCCACCGAGAGGGCCCGGAGTATATCTATCCGTCATCGGGATGGACAAATCCCACTCGTTGATCCATATGCCTCAACTCATACTTTCCGGATACTTAATCCCACCTTTATAGCCACCCATTTACGCAGTGGTGTTTGGTGTAATCAAAGTACCTTTCCGGTATAAGTGATTTATATGATCTCATGGTCATAAGGACTAGGTAACTATGTATCGAAAGCTTATAGCAAATAACTTGATGACGAGATCTTATGCTACGCTTAATTGGGTGTGTCCATTACATCATTCATATAATGATATAACCTTGTTATTAATAACATCCAATGTTCATGATTATGAAACTAATCATCCATTAATCAACAAGCTAGTTTAAGAGGCATACTAGGGACTTCTTTGTTGTCTATATATCACACATGTACTAATGTTTCGGTTAATACAATTATAGCATGATATATAAACATTTATCATAAACATAAAGATATAAATAATAACCACTTTATTATTGCCTCTAGGGCATATCTCCTTCAATATGATGATGAATAACAATCTGAACATAAACTTGGTTCAATGGTTTCACTCAATAGCATCAACAACAAGTATGAATAGATACCGGGAGAGTTTCCCCTATCAAACAATCAAGATCAAACCCAAATTGCTACGGCGGTGACGAGGTGCTGCGGAGGAGATGGCGGTGATGATGGTGGAGATGATGATGATGGTGATGGAGATGATGTCCAGCTCGATGGCGGTGACGATGGCGTCGATTTCCCCCTCCGGGAGGGAATTTCCCCGCGGATTCCTGCCCGCCGGAGAGCTCTTTCTCTCTCGGTGTTCTCCGCCCCGCGAGGCGGCCGTAACCCTTCGTGAGGATTCCTCTCGTGGCTTAGGTCTTCGGGACGAAGGGTTTCGCGAAGAAAAGGAGGCGAAAGGGGTCGTGGGCCCTCCACACCACATGGCGGCGCGGCCGGGGCCCGGGCCGCGCCGCCCTAGGGTGTGGGCCCACCCGGCTCCTCCCGGCTCCTCCTTCGGCTTCCTTCGTCATCTTGAAAAATAGGATTTTTGGTATAATTTCCTTCCACAGTTGATCTTTCAAAATATTGCGTTCTGACGGTGCTTTTTCCAGCAGAATCCTGGCTCCGGTGTTCGATCCTCCAATAATGATGAAACATGCAAAATAGATGAAATAAATCATAAGTATTGTGTCCCAATATGAAATATATCAATGAATAACAACAAATTATGATATAAAATAGTGATGCAAATTGGACGTATCAACTCCCCCCAAGCTTAGACTTCGCTTGTCCCCAAGCGAAACTGAACTCTGGAAACAGGTCCACATGTTTATGGAGTGAAGAGTCGATAAATAAAATACGGACAAGAAGCATCATATTCATTCACACAAGACATTATAGTAAACAACTTCCTCATATAATTCAATCTTGAAACAAGTATAAGGTAGTCACAAATAAAGGTGCATAAGGAATCATAATTGGTGATGGCAAACTTTGTTCTTGGTCAGAGAACATTTAACAAATTATATTCATCTATTGAGCAGTGCTCTCATATTAAAAACTTATGGTAAACTTGCATACTCAAGCATATTAATCATTGATGACTTTCAAAGCTATATTCATTCAAGGTAAAACTTGTACTAAACAAGAAAGAGTAAAGACATGATGAAGCAAATCACAATATAATAGTTTAATCACAACAACTCAAATGCTTGCTTGAGATGGAGGGAAATAGGTTTACTGACTTAACATAAAGTAAAAGATAGGCCCTTCGCAGAGGGAAGCAGAGATTAAATCATGTGCTAGAGCTTTGTCAGTTTTGAAATCATATAAAGAGAATAAAAGTATAGTTTTGAGAGGTGTTTGTTGTTGTCAACGACTGGTAGCGGGTACTCTAACCCCCTTGCCAAACAGACCTCCAAAGAGCGGCTCCCATGAAGGACGTTATCTCTACCAGCAAGGTAGATCATCCCTCTTCTCTTTTGTTTACACATGTATTTTAGTTTATTTAAGGGTGACACTCCCCCAACCTTTACTTACACAAGCCATGGCTAACCGAATCCTCGGGTGCCTTCCAACAATCTCATACCATGGAGGAGTGTCTATTGCAAAATTAAGTTGCTTATCGATGAATCGAGGCAAAACATGTGAAGAGAATTATTAATGAAAGTTGATTAATTGGGGTCGGGAACCCCGTTGCCAGCTCTTATTGCAAAATTATAGGATAAGTGGATGAAGCCACTAGTCCTTTAGTGGGGGCTGCCTAACAAGACTGAAAGATAAAACACCACATACTTCCTCATGAGCTATAAAACATTGACACAAATAAGAAGTAATAAGTTTTGAATTGTTTAAAGGTAGCACATGAAGTATTTACTTGGAATGGCGAGACAATACCATGTAGTAGGTAGGTATGGTGGACACAAATGGCATAGGTTTGGGTTCGGGTTTGGATGCACGAGAAGTATTCCCTCTCAAGTACGGGTCTTTGGCTAGCAAGGTTAATTAGCAAGCATAAGAGTTGAGGTGAAACAAACAAATATACATGTGATAGAAACAATCATGCATCTTACTTGTAAACACAAACAGTTTTAACTTTAGAATACTAAGCTAAGAACTGATAAGAAAGATAATAATATCTTCTACATGTACTTCCTCTATTCTTCTAAAACTCAAAGTGTTGTTGCTATTGACCATTGCTAAGTTTGCCAAAACCAAATAGATTAACTCAATGCTCCCAAAGTGGTACCAATACTAAAATCAAGATCAATCATATAGTAGAAATTGCAAACTAAAATAAGGTGTGCAATATGTAAATGATAAGACTTCTCATTAATATTCCATAACGATAACTCACACCAAGGGATACATAGACAAACTAAAGGAGAGATACTCCACATTGCAACCCATCTCATACGATAACTTCCCTACTCATGATATGACACTACTTGATAGTAAAAGGTAAAAGGTAATGATAATGTGATACCGCGGCACTCCCCCAAGCTTGGAACAAACCAAGGGGATGCCAATACCGATGATGAATTACTCCTGAGGAGATGGTGGTGATGAATTACCGTCATCAGACTTCCAAGGAAGAGGCTCGCCATCAAGAAACGACATCTTGGTCTCGGGAATCCTGAAACTGGCAGCACGGCTTATGTAGTTAAACCTGTTTTCATACTCACAGTTTTGATTCTGAACGTCATAGAGTTGTGCTTGGAGCTTGTTGGTGGTGTCGTGAAGTGAGAGGATGTCGCTCCAAAGCTTTCCAGTTTCCTTCTCATGTTCGAGCAATGAGTTCGGACACAATCTCGTGGAAGATATCCACCTCACGCTCAGCCATCTTCTTGTACTTGAAAACCTCTTGTTCTAGCTTCTCCATCCTGTCTTCCGGGCTTCCTTCTCCTTTAGGACCCTGGACATCCTTGACCTGCAGTTCTCCTTCAACGAGCAGCAACTCCTTGGGGTGCATCTTCAGCTCCTCCATGTACAAGTTGCCAACATCCTTGCTGGAGTTGTCCTTCGGGGCTTCCGACGAAGACATGGTGGCTCTAGATCCGAAGCAAATCTCGGCGAAACAGCTCGAAACAAAACACGTCGAGAAAACGATATACGGACCTCCAGGGGTCCGGGGGATTATATAGCAAAAATTTTCAGAACAAACGGAAAGTACCAGATCGAACTAGAGTCGGAAAGGGGCGACGGGGCGGCCAAACCCTAGGTCGGCGCGGGCCCTGGCTAGGCCGCGCCGGCCTATGGTGCCACGCCCTCGTGCGTCCTTTCCACTCCGTTTCGAACTCGTAATTTCTCATATTTTTCAAAAACAGCGAAAATATTGTTCGGAAAGTAAATTGCGTACTTTTCATTACCGATCATCGTTACCTATTCAAAGTTGAGTTCACGGCGGACCGTCAATTTGTCCTTTGATGAAAGCCTCCGGTGTTTCCACTCGAATAATATCAACATCAACATTATAAGAATCACCTGAGATATAATGCTTGAGTCTTTGTCCATTCACCACTTGCGTAGCATTACCTTGGAGAGAGCTAATCTTGATTGCTCCTGAGCGATACACCTCCTCGATAACATATGGTCCTTCCCATTTCGAGAGTAATTTCCCCGCAAAGAATCCGAGACGAGACCGATACAATAGGACTTTATCCCCAATATTAAACTCTCTTTTGATGATCCTCCTATCATGCCATTTTTTAACTTTTTCTTTAAAGAGTTTAGCATTTTCATAAGCCTCACTTCTCCATTCATCTAAAGAACTTAATTGTAACAACCTCTTATCACCGGCAAGTTTGGGATCTTTATTTAATTCTCTAACGACTCGATAAGCTTTGTGTTCTAGTTCTAAAGGTAAATGACAAGCTTTTCCATAAACCATTTTATAAGGTGACATTCCCATGGGGTTTTTATAAGCAGTTCTATAAGCCCATAGTGCGTCTTTCAATTTACTAGCCCAATTCTTTCTAGATTTATTAACAGATCTTTCCCAAAATAGATTTAATTTCTCTATTTGATAGTTCTACTTGGCCACTACTTTGAGGGTGATAAGCGGAAGCAATTCTATGATTAATACCATACTTAGCAAGAGTTTTTCTAAAACCTCCATGAATAAAATGAGAACCTCCATCGGTCATAATATATCTAGGTACTCCAAATCTAGGAAAAATAATATCTAAAAGCATCTTTAAAGAGGTCTCACCATCGAGCACTTTTTGTAGGTATGGCTTCCACCCATTTAGTAACATAATCAACGAGCAACAAGTATATGAGTGTTACCTTTTGAAGAGGGAAAAGGTCCCATGAAGTCAAATCCCCAACAATCAAACGGCTCAATAACAAGAGTATAATTCATAGGCATTTCATTGCGTCTCGGAGATATTACCAACCCTTTGACATTCATCACAAGATAAAATAAACTTCCTTGCATCTTTGAAGAGAGTTGGCCAATAAAAACCTGATTGTAGAACCTTTTGTGCGGTTCTATCTCCGGCGTGATGTCCTCCATAAGCACTCGCCATGACATTTACTCAATATCTCTTGTTGTTCATATTCGGGAACACACCTTCGCATAATACCATCCACTCCTTCTTTATATAAGTGTGGGTCATCCCGGAAATAATGCCTCAGAGTCATAAAAGAATTTCCTCCTCTCGCTGAGCTGAAAAGGTTGGAGGCAAGTACTTGGAAACAATAAAGTTAGCATAATCGAGCATACCAAGGACTTGTCTCGCGAGCTCACCTTTATCACAGCCAATTGTTCATTTGGAAAACTATCATTAACGAGAACAGGGTCATAAGCAATATTTTCCAATCTAGATAAATTATCAGCAACAGGATTATCAGCACCTTTCCTATCTACAATATGTAAATCAAATTCTTGTAAAAGAAGTACCCATCTAATAAGCCTCGGCTTAGCATCTTTCTTTGTCATAAGGTATCTAATTGCAGCATGATCAGTATGAATTGTGACTTTTGAATCAACAATATAAGATCTAAATTTATCACAAGCAAAGACTACAGCTAATAATTCCTTTTCAGTTGTAGCATAATTTCTTTGAGCAGCATCAAGAGTCTTGCTAGCATAATGAATAACATTTAATTTTTTATCTACTCGCTGTCCAAGAACAGCGCCTACAAGCAAAATCACTAGCATCACACATAATTTCAAAAGGTAAATTCCAATCGGGAGGTTCAACTATAGGAACGAGTTGTTAAGGCTTTCTTTAGAGTTTCAAAAGCTTCCTTACAATCATCATCAAAAACAAAAGGTACATCTTTTTGAAGAAGATTAGTAAGAGGCTTTGAAATTTTAGAGAAATCTTTAATAAATCTCCTATAAAACCCAGCATGACCAAGAACACTACGAATACCTTTAACATCCCTCGGATAGGGTATCTTCTCAATAGCTTCAACTTTAGCTCTATCAACTTCAATACCTCTCTCGGAAATTTTATGTCCCAATACAATTCCTTCATTAACCATAAAGTGGCATTTCTCCCAATTAAGAACAAGGTTAGTTTCTTCACATCTCTGCAAAACTTTATCAAGGTTTCGCAAGCAACTATCAAAAGAATTCCCATAAACGGAAAAATCATCCATGAATACCTCTACAATACTTTCACAAAAACCATGAAAAATAGCGAGACATGCATCTTTGAAAAGTAGCAGGAGCATTACATAAACCAAAAGGCATACGCCTATAAGCATAAGTTCCATAGGGACAAGTAAAGGTGGTTTTCTCTTGATCTTTAGCTTTAACGAGCAATTTGTGAAAATCCGGAATAACCATCAAGAAAGCAAAAATGAGTATTTTTAGATAACCTTTCTAGCATTTGATCAATAAATGGTAAAGGGTAATGATCTTTCTTAGTAACTTTATTAACTTTTCGATAATCAATGCACATTCTATACCCTACAACTACTCTTTGAGGTATGAGCTCATCATTATCATTAGGCACAACAGATCATTCCTCCTTTCTTAGGAACGCAATGCACAGGACTAACCCATCTACTATCAAGCAATAGGATATATAATACCAGCTTCAAGAAGTCGTAATACCTCATTTCTTACCACATCCTTCATCTTGGGAATTAGACGACGCCGAGGTTCAACAACAAGCTTCGCATCATCTTCCATATTAATGGCGTGTTGGCATATAGAGGGAGAAATCCCCTTCAAGTCATCAAGAGTATAGCCAATAGCACCTCGGTGTTTCTTCAATATTTGCAATAATCTTTCTTCTTCAAACTCGTAAGCTTAGAACTAATAATAACAGGATATATTTTCTTATCATCAATATGAGCATATTTAAGATTATCAGGTAAAGGCTTTAAATCAAAAACAGGATCTTCCTTTGGTGGCGGTGTTGTACCCAAGTCTTCCACCGGTAAATCATGCTTGAGAATAGGTTGGCGAAGAAAAATCTCCTCAAGCTCCTCTCTTTCTTTCCTAAAAACTTCAATCTCGCTATCCTCCAAATGTTGCTGCAAAGGATTGTTAGGAACAAGAACAATAGATGCACTACTCGCTCCATTTTAAAATCATTACTAGGCAAATCAGCTTTATAAGGAGTTTTAGTAAATTTAGAGAAGTTAAACTCATAAGATTCACCAGAAAATTTGGTCAAAATTTTCTCTTTCTTGCAATCTATAATAGCTCCACAGGTATTTAGAAAAGGTCTACCAAAAATGATAGGACAATAATCACTAGCAGCGAGAACCAAGTACCAAAAAGTCAGCAGGATATTTAATCTTACCACATAGAACTTCCACATCTCGAACAATACCAATCGGTGAAATAGTTTCTCTATTAGCCAGCTGAATAACCACATCAATATCTTCAAGTTCACAAGAATCAATTTCGTGCATAATCTCCGTGTAAAGCTCATAAGGTATAGCACTAACACTTGCACCAATATCACATAAACCATAATAGCAATGATCACCAATTTTAACAGTATAGCATAGGAACACTAGCTTGTTTGGGTTTATTTGGATGTGAAACAATATTAGAAGCATCTTCACGTAAAATAATATGACCATCCTCTACATTTTCAGTCACAAGATCTTTAACTATTGCAACAAGCAGGTTCAACTTTTATTTGTTCTTCAGGTTCTCTAGGTTTCTTTTCACTTTTATGAACCGCACTATTTATAACAGAGTACTCTTTCATTTTAGCAGGAAAAGGAGTTTTTTCAATATAAGCTTCAAGAATAACGCGATCAGCAGTTTCAATTACAACACACTTATTAATAGATGAATCAATTTTATCTTTATACGGTTCATGATACTTATCAAAATTCTTCTTAGGCAATTCATAATGAGAGGCAAAAGCTTTATAAAGATTTACAAAGAACTTGAGAATCAAGACCATATGTAGCACTAATATTACGAAATGTATCAATATCCATAAAAGCTTCAATGCATTTATAATCATAAATTATACCTGATTCTCTATCTTTGTCGTTCTCCCATCCTTCAGTATTTTCTTGGATCCGATCAAGAAGGTCCCTTTTAAACTCTTCTTTGTTGCGTGTAAATGATCCGGAACAAGAAGTATCCAAGCAAGGTCTTGTCTTGAAAAGAAAGTCTTGCATAGAAATTATCAATAATAATATTACCAGGAAGCTCATGAATGGGGCATTTGAGCATTAAAGACTTCAATCTCCCCCAAGCTTGGGCAATACTCTCTCCATCATGAGGCCAGAAATTATATATACGGTTCCGATCTTTGTGAATTTCACTTGGAGGATAAAATTTAGAATAGAATAAAGGCACAATGTCCTCCCAGTCAAGAGAATTACCATTCTTCAGCAATTTATACCAATGCGCCGCTTTACCAGACAGTGATATAGAGAATAGCTTCTTCCTAACTTCATTCATAGCAATACCTGCACACTTGAATAACCCGCATAATTCATGCAAAAACAAGTAAATGATCACCAGGATGGACAGTTCCATCCCCTTCATAGCGGTTATCCATAACATGTTCAATAATTTTCGTAGGTATTTTATATGGTATTACTTCCTCACCTGGCGCCTCATCCACTACCGTTGCAGTAGTAGTAGATTTCCCAAATAGAAATCGAAGAGAAGATCTCTCCATAATGACTTATAGCAACAGGCAGAAATAAAATCAGCACAAACAGTAAAGGTTTTCCTTACCAATTCCACTTACCAATAGCGCTTCACTCCCCGGCAACGGCGCCGTGAAAATAGTCTTGATGACCCACAAGTATAGGGGGTGTATCGTAGTATCTTCGATAAGTAAGAATGTCGATCCCAACGAGGAGCAGAAGGTGTTGACAAGCGGTTTCGATGAAGGTTTCACCGTAAATGCTCACGGACAAGTATTCGGGGGTTTTGATGTAACGGATGAAATAAGTACGAGTAAGTAAAATGCGAGAGAAATAATTGCAGCGAGTGGCCCAATCCTTTTTAGCACAAAGGACAAACCGGTTTGTTTACTTATAATGACCAAACGTTCTCGAGGACACACGGGATTTTAGTCTAGTGCTTTCGCTACATACAGCTGGTTAATCTTCATTGTTTTGATAAGTGTTGTGTGGGTGAACCTGTGCTAATGTACCGCCCTTCCTAGGACTAATACATACTTGTGATTATACCCCTTGCAAGCATCCGCAACTACAAGAAAGTAATTAAGATAAATCTAACCACAGCCTTAAACTCGAGATCCCGCGATCCCTCCTCGCATCGATATACCAACGGGGGTTTAGGTTTCGTCACTCCGGCAACCCCGCAATTAGCAAACGAGTACAAGATGCATTCCCCTAGGCCCATAAATGGTGAAGTGTCGTGTAGTCGACGTTCACACGACACCACTAGAAGAATAACACCACAACTTAAATATCATAACATTGAATATTACTCAACCATAGTTCACTACTAACAATTAGACTTCACCCATGTCCTCAAGAACTAAACGAACTACTCACGAGACATCATATGGAACATGATCAGAGGTGATATGATGATGAATAACAATCTGAACATAAACTTGGTTCAATGGTTTCACTCAATAGCATCAACAACAAGTATGAATAGATACCGGGAGAGTTTCCCCTATCAAACAATCAAGATCAAACCCAAATTGCTACGGCGGTGACGAGGTGCTGCGGAGGAGATGGCGGTGATGATGGTGGAGATGATGATGATGGTGATGGATATGATGTCCAGCTCGATGGCGGTGACGATGGCGTCGATTTCCCCCTCCGGGAGGGAATTTCCCCGGCGGATTCCTGCCCACCGGAGAGCTCTTTTCTCTCTGGTGTTCTCCGCCCCGCAGAGGCGGCTGTAACCCTTCGTGAGGATTCCTCTCGTGGCTTAGGTCTTCGGGACGAAGGGTTTCGCGAAGAAAAGGAGGCGAAAGGGGTCGTGGGCCCTCCACACCACATGGCGGCGCGGCCGGGGCCTCGGGCCGCGCCGCCCTAGGGTGTGGGCCCACCCCTGGCTCCTCCTCGGCTCCTCCTTCGGCTTCCTTCGTCATCTTGAAAAATAGGATTTTTGGTATAATTTCCTTCCACGAGCTTGATCTTCCGAAATATTGCGTTCCGACGGTGCTTTTTCCAGCGGAATCCCGGCTCCGGTGTTCGATCCTCCAATAATGATGAAACATGCAAAATAGATGAAATAACATAAGTATTGTGTCCCAATATGAAATATATCAATGAATAACAGCAAATTATGATATAAAATAGTGATGCAAATTGGACGTATCAGCGCGCGAGACTTGGATTTTTTGGCGGCTGCTTCCTCTGCCTTCTTTTCCATTTGTTCAGCCCCCGCGGTTTCTTCTGGGTTGGCTGATGATCCTTCGATATTCTTGTCGGAGTCCTTTCAAGGCTCCAGCTGAACTGGGACGAAGGGAGGAGGGGCGGAAGAGATTGGCGTCGCCATGGTCGGCTCAGATGAGGGAGGCGGAGTTGAAGAATACATCTACAAAGAAAATGCGAGTTGACTAAACTTAGCTGGATCCAACGTTAACACCCTAGTTATCCCTACCAAGTACGGCCAGAAGAAGGAGCTCGAAGGACTTACCGGAATGGAGTCTTGGTGGTCGGAGTCGCCGGCGGTGAGGTTTTGGCTGCGGTGGCTCGCCGGACTTAAGAACACAACGAACTGGACGAACAGCTCGCGGTGGCGCTCGAGCTCCGGTGATCTTCCGGCGGGTTTCGACACGGCGGAGGAGGAGCTCGGAGGCGGCGCTGGTGAGAGAGGTGAAAAGGGGTGCGAATGAAGGATTAGGGTGGACGGTGAGATATTTATAGGCCGCGGGAGGAGATTCGTGCGCCGCATCCTGTGGTCGGAACGCAAGCGTCACGCCGTTGGATGATTGACACGTGTCGAAAAGCCTAAGCGGTGAAAATGGCTAAGGATAAGTTACCGCTCAAATCGCCTGAAAATGGCGCCAAGATTGGCGGAACCGTTTTAAGTTTTCGAGGTTCCGGGTAAAAGTTTAAAAATTGTGAGCCCTTATCCCAGCAGGGGAGTAACCCGGAGACACGTCGTAACAATGCTGTCGATGGATGAAGTCCCGCGGGATAAAATTAGTTTCCGACTAAAAGTTGGGAAAGAAGAAGAGATGAAGTTGGAGTTCTTCAAGTTTCCCCATGTTACCGAGAGGATTGTCGGGATCCACGAAGCTTTAGCAAGGCAGAAATAAGAGGTGAATCTCGGAGAACTCTAGGGCCTACTATTGTGGGTATACTTCATGGGTGTACCATCGATGGTGCCTAGATCCGGCAAGCCCGGGTGGCCCACAGATGGTGATGTGGCATGTGGCCCATCGGGCGGCCCAGTTGCTGTTAATCGTAAAGGATGAAGTCCAGCCCAGGATCAGGAAGCCGGATCCTAACCGACCTACGAAGGAGGCCGGATCCGTGAAGGCCCATGAGGAACCCGGATCCAGTACGACGTAGATGGAAGGGGGATCCTTGACGTACACGGCAAGACATTGTACCGTAGTTAGGCAACCTAAAATCCGGCAAGGACTGTCCATGTAAACCCTAGATTCGTGCGCCTTTATAAGCCAGATCCTGGGAGCCACAGAGGCATAACCACAACTCTTTGTAACAACGCGAAAGCGCCCATATAATTCCAGACAAGCAGCAGTAGGCCCTGTCTTCGAGCAGGTGTTCCGAAGCTGGGTAAATCGCGTACCACCGTCCCGAGGACTCTCCGCCCTATGGCCCCTACTTCTTCTCCCCCTCGTGAGGATCCCTCCTCCAGGGTACCGTCGAATAGGCAACGACATCATCCATGTTTGGCAGGGGGGGCCTATTGCGTGAAGGTACCATCATCACAACATCCCATCCATGTAGATGTTTTGCCAGATTTTTGCACGCGTACGGGCGGTAGAATTTTTGAAAGGCCTCGGTAGCCAAAATGTACACATCCTCTCGCTTATAAACAGAGTTTCTTTCAACTTCGACCAACCCAATTTCAGGATCCCGTCTCACCCGACGTGGGTCGAACCAATGACATTTGAAGACGACATGATTTAGCCCTTTGTCAAACCCGTAATTCAGCTCGTATATACCCTCGACTCTTCCATAGTAATGGAGGCCATCATCACCTTGACATACCACCCCGCTATTTATTTTCTTTGCGCTGGGCCGGCTTGTTGTGTATTTATGGGTCTGGAAGCGATACCCGTTTACGTCATAGGAGTTGAACGTGTCGACGGAATGGTTAAAGCCCCTAGCATTTTTTCTTAGCTCTGACTTCATCTCTTTGTCAGTTCTTGCCTACAGGTTTAGCACAAGAAGTTTAGAACGAGAACTGACCGATAAATGTCAGAAGTGCAAGAAAATTTGGATAGAATAGTACCAAACCACATAAACAGCTACTGAAACCGAAACCGCCGCCCTTATCGAAAATTTCCTTGGATTCTTCCGGGGTAGGCTCCGCGTGGGTATTCTTCCAATGTATAGCTGTGAATTGCCTATACCGATGAAAACATGAAGAGTTAGCCACGAACATACGAGTGGATCAAGGCCGTGAATGTTTGTGAATAACTAAATGGTTAGCACTTACTTGATGTACGAATTCACTTCCACCATGGTGTTCAAGACATACGAGTGGATCAAGGTCCGCTCATGTAGGTTCGTTCTGTACGGCTTTGAGCCACTTGACTAGCCACCAAGCCCTATGAAGATGCTAAGCTTGGGTGCTTCTTCATTGGTGGCGGCATTGTAACAGAGGACCGGGTTGTGCTTTGTGGGAATGTTGGGATCATAGTGCTTCGTGGTGAAGTTTCCCACCTCCTGGTTAAGGACTGCCTCGGCTATGGATGCTTTGATCTTGCATTTATTGCCTATCATTTGACGACTCTTCTGTGTTTCTCGCTCGGGCGGAAACTGCCAACGGCCCCAATTCGCACCCCCTTTAAGCATTTGTCCGCGAGGTGCAAGATCATATGTTGCATAGGATTGAAGAACCCTGGAGGAAAAATCCTCTCTAGATCGCAAAGCAACACGGGTGCCTCTTTATCTAGCTTCTCAATCACTTTAGTTTCTAACTCCCTAGCACAAATCTGGCGGAAGAAAAAGTTCAACCTTGACAGCACTCGCCAAGTCTGCTCAGGCACATAGCCTCGAATCATCACCGGCATTATCCGCTCAAGCCATATGTGGTAGTCATGACTCTTGAGTCCTTGTACTCGCAACGTTTCCAAGTTCACACTCTTCATCCAGTTGGCTGCGAACCCATCAGGGAAAAACGAGGAGTCCTTCATCCATTGGAAGACCTCCTTTTTGGGGCCTTTGTGAGGCGGAACGGAGCCTGTGGCTTAGTCCATGTTTGTTTGGCACCATGAGGTGGCTGCATGTTCAACTCTGGCCTATCGCACCACCTTTCTTGATCAATTCGAACCTTTATGTTATCCTTCGTGTTCTCAGTGTCCACAATGGTGCTCCAAATGGCTTCACTGATATTCTTCTCGGTGTGCATTACATCAATGTTATGCGGGAGCTCGAGAAACTCAAAGTAAGGGAGCTTCCATAAGCACAGCTTGTGACTCCATTGGTGTGTCTCCCCGTATCCCAAGAAACCATTCCCATTAGGGCTAGGCTGAAGAGCATCTAACTCGTCCTTGATTTCTGTTCCGGTCTTCAGAATTGGCTTTGGGTCATGGACAACAGGGCCTTTCTTGAAACTCTTTAAATCACTCATGTATTCATGCCTCCGCTCAAGGAACTTCCGAGCTTCATCAAAGTATGAATACTTTCCTCCCTTGTTTAGCCAGAAGAAAGTCACGGCCTGCCTGCACTATGGGCAAGGCCACTTCCCATGTGTACACCACCCGCAGAACAAAGCATGTGCTGGCAGGTCATGCAGGGACGTGTGGTACCAGACATACATATTGAAGTCATCCTTCTTTTACGCGTCATATGTTCGGATCCCACGACCTTCACAGCCACGAACCAAGTCATCCACCAACGATTCCAGGTACACATTCATGTTCTTACACGGGTATTTGGGCCCTGGGATTATCATCGACACAAACATGTTCTCTGATCTCATGCAGACTCCAAGAGGGAGGTTCATGGGAATAACAAACACTGGCCAACAAATGTATACTGTAACCGACATACCATATGGATTGAACCCATCGGTTGATATCGCAACTGCTACGCTCCTCGGGTCACCTACTTTCAGTGGAAATTTCTTGGCAAAGTTCTTCCATGCACTACCATCCGACGGATGTATCATCTGGTCGGCGTATCTGTTTCCTTCTACGGCCCACCTCATCAGCTGGGTAGTATCCTCGGTCATGAAGAGCTGCTGGATCCTCGGTAGGACTGGAAGATAACGGAGGATATTCTTGGCAATCGTGGTCTGCCTCTTCTGACCATCACCATTGCGGTCTACCTCAAAGTACCTAGAGGAATTGCATCTGATGCAATAATTTGTGTCACCAAGCTCCTCTCTGAATAGCATGCATCCCTTTGAACAAGCGTGTATCTGCTGAGATGACATCTTAAGGTCACTGAGAAATTTGGTCGAATAGTAGAAGTTTTGCGGAAAGAGGTGCCCTTTCGGCAGAATGCTACCAACGATGACCAGAAGTTCATCTAACCCATCTCTGCACAAGTTCCTGTGGCACTTAAAGGCCATAAAGCGAGCGATGGCATCTAGTTGGGTAACCTCTGTATTTTCATGTAGGGGTTTCTGCGAAGCAAACAGAGCCTCATAATACTCCTTTGTGTTTTCCTCCGGGTCCTCACTTGTCTCCGCATCCTGAGGTTTCTCCGCGTCTACATGAGGGCTTTCAGGCACATTACCATTAGCCAAGTTTTCTAAGCACATATCAAACCCAGTGTCATATTCTCCCCTAGGTTGAATCTGCCGCACCTCCTTCCTAGCACGTTTCTTTGCCTTTTCTCCATGGAAAGTCCAAGTCTTGTAGGACGGTGTGAACCCAAACTTGAGCAGGTGATTACTCATAGTTCCCTTGTCCTGTGGCTTTTTGTTAGCGCACTTACTACAAGGACACCAAACTGTTCTACGTCTGCTAGGGATGTCAAACGACCTATCCACAAACTGCTCGGTCTTTTACCCCATTCATCAGTATAGTTTCACTGACTGATTCTGCCATCGTACATTCAGCCACAATTATCCATCCTCTAATCAGCACCAAAACAGACAAACATAGCCTTTATATCAAATAGGAAATAAATGCATCATATTTTTATTTTTTTACGCGTGTATCAACCTGAAACTCTAGTAGGTGGGCTTCTAGTAGCCGCCATATCCGTAGATTGAGTACATTCTCCCTGCTCTACTCTGATCCGAGACAGAATTTTGGTAGCACCTCCCCGCTGCTCTCCCGATACACGTCTCGGCAAAAAGCCGAGAGGGGTGTACATCCGGAGAACAAAGGGGAGGCGCTACCAAAATCCTGTCTCGGATCGGGGTAGAGCAGGGAGAGCCCAACTACGCATCCGCCGGCTGTCCCGATAAATGTCGTAACAGTTACGGTTCATAATATGCGAGACCACTAATGCATATTTATCCGTGTAACCCTTACGATCGGGAAGAGACGCCTAGGTATCGCAACAGACTTGGTGATCTAGACAGAAAAAACCTAGGTACAAGTGAGGCGAAAGGATTCTCCCCCTCGAAGCGTGATCGACAACCGGCGAAGAAGACCAACGACCCTCCGGCAAAATCCCCTCCGGAAAAACGGTCCCTCTGAGCAACGCTCCTCAAACAGCCCGTCAACGCCGGGCCCTGTGTCCACCTCGAAACATCGTCTCCATAGCGAGAAAATGAGTATTTATTTTACCATGCATATTTATTTTAACTAACCTAAAAACCACAAAAATTAGAATGCATATTTATTTTAACTAACCTAAATACACTAAAAATAATTTACCACTAAATTACTACAACAAATAATTTACCACTAAATTAGTACAACAAATAATTATTAGCACTAAATTACTACTAGAACTAACATAAATATCTACATACCTGAGGTGGGGCGCCGCTCGGGTGGAGGAGGGGAGGGGCCGAGGCGGAGGAGGGGGGCAGCCAGCCAAGCTCCTCCCGGTCGAGCTCGGTGGAGCTGCCGTGGCTGGCGACGGCGGACGGGCCGGGGCGCGCGAGCAGCAGCAGCAGCAGGGGAGCGCGAACAACAGCAAGCAACATGGGCACGCGAGCAGCAGTAACCAATGGAGGGGCCGGCGGCGGTGGCTGCTTGGGCGAGTTCAGCGGCGCGCGGTGGGGCGCGGGAGGATGGGGAGGGGAGAGTTGGGTCGCGCGTGTCGATCTGTGGTCGGGACGCACGCGTGGCTAGGTGCTTAGGGTTGACTTATCCCTCCCTTTGCCGTGCGACAAAGATCTTTTGCCTAGCGGAAAGGACTTTGTCGTGCGCAAAGTGACCTTTGCCGTGCGGCGGAGCCTTTTCCATGTGCAAAGGAACCTTTGCCGTGCGCCTTTGCATGACAAATTGTTTTTTATTTTTTTTTACCATTTTAATTATGAACAACATTCAGTTTTATTTTAAAATTATATTAAACCTGTTTTTTCAACATGTGTATTATTTAATAATGTATGTATCATGCTTTTCAATTTCAACATTTTTCACCATTTCAAAAAATTGAGTTGATTTATGTTTGCATTTCTCAATAGCTTTGCGCATAAATATATTAAGTACCTAAATACCTCAATAGCATTATACCATACTGCATTCAGCAAGTGAGTATGTCTGTGGAGCAATCGCATCAGCTTAGAGCATTCGTCAAGCAGGATCGATAAGGGACTTTGTCGATTCCACCATAAGTGACCACCACCGGAAAGGCCTAGAAGCTACAGGGTGGAAGGTCAGAATCACCGGGAAACCCTAAACCTTAACCCTAAACCCTAAACGTAATCCTAACCCTAACCCTAACCCTAAACCTAACCCTAACCCTAACCAGTAGATCAAGCCAGCTCATGTGATAATTGCTAGCTGCGGGTATGCCGGAGGCTACCAAGTGCCAAAGGGTCCCAAGCTTGGTTTTCCATGTGTATATGCCCTAAACAAACTTAAAAATTGAGAAATTACATTGGTGGAACCTCGCGCGGAGAAATCTAAGGGGGTAGACCCGCCGGGGCACACATACCGCTGGTTTAGGGGGGGGGAGGGGGAGAATGACCGCCGGAGCACCGGAATCCCACGAAATCTTGCATGTGGACCTATGATATGTGTGAAAGTGTGGTGGAATGTGTAGTGGTGCAAAAATAGCTCCCCTAAACCCTAAACCGTAAACTGGGGAGGCTTCGAACCCTAAACCCCTAGATACTAAACCATTAACTACACCTGCTGACACGGGAGCTAGAACACCTTAAATCCTAAATCCTAACCCTAAACCCTAACCCTAACTCTAACCCTAAATCCTTACCCTAACCCTAACCCTAAATCCTAACCCTAAACCTAAACCCTAACCCTAACGAGTAGATCAAGGCAGTTCTTCTTGGAATAATATGCCTAAGTGTCGTCAGCTCATGTGGACTACCTTGTTGAAGACAACGGGATGGATGATATCTGCTTACCACTAGAATTGGATGGGAAGCTTGGTATATGTGCCCACTTTTGAAGATTGTCTTCAAGAACAAGTTACCGAGAAGGTGGCTCATGTGATAATGGATGCATGTATATATATAACTGGAGGCTACCATGTGCCAAAGGGTCCCAAGCTTGGATTTCCATGTGTATATGTCCCAAACAAACCTAAAACAATGAAAAAGTACATTGATGGAACCTCGCGCGGAGAAGTCTGGGGGTTGGACCCGCCGGGGCACACATACCGTTGTTTTGGGGGAGGAGGGGAGAATGACCGCCGAAGCATCGGAACCCCACCAAATATTGCATGTGGACCTATGCTATGTGTGAAAGTGTGGTGGAAGGTGTAATGGTGCAAAAATAGCTCCCCTAAACCCTAAACCCTAAACTTGGGAGGCTTCGAGTAATGCAACCGCAGTTGCTGACACGGGAGCTGCAAAACCCTAAATCCTAAACCCTAACCCTAAATCCTAACCCTAACCCTAAACCCTAAACCCTAAATCCTAACCAGTAGATCAAGGCAGCTCATGTGATAATGGCTAGCTGCGGGTATGCCGGAGGCTACCATGTGCCAAAGGGTCCCAAGCTTGGTTTTCCATGTGTATATGTCCTAAAAAAACTAAAACAATGAAAAAGTACATTGGTGGAACCTCGCGCAGAGAAATGCGGGGGTAGACCCGTCGGGGCACACATACCGTTGTTTTTTGGAGGGAGGGGAGGGGGAGAACGACCGCCGGAGCACCTGAATCCTACCAAATCTTGCATGTGGACCTATGATATGTGTGAAAGTGTGGTGGAAGGTATAGATAATGGTGCAAAAATAGCTCCCCGGTGTGACCTTCCTCACATTTGGGCGATAACACTTAGCACATTTTCTGAAGCGCGGATTGCTCCGAAACCCTGATTTTATATCTGGGGGGATGAAGATGGAGAGTACTTTTGTATTGCAAATAGTATGGGTATATACATTGTCTTAAGTAACACTAATAAATAGTCATCGAAAAGTAAAACTAATTTAAAAATTAATATAAGTATTAGATGAAATAAAATAGAAAGGAAAAAACAAAGGAAAATGTCATATGGCACACGGCAAAGGAAGAAACGCATGGCAAAGGTGGCGTTGCCGTGCATCCCAGGTGGGCGCACGGCAAAGGGCGAGGCACGACAATGCCCAGAACCTTTGCCGTGCACCAAATCTTTGCCGTGCGATTTGTTGGTCCATTGTCGTGCAGCTTTCTTTGCCGTGCGCTCTTTTCTGTTGTTGCCGTGAATCGTGTCGTGCGCTTGTATCTATCTTTGCCGTGGACAATATCTTTGTCGTGCGTTTTTCTCAGTGCTCACGGCAAAGAATTCATTACCGTGCGGACGCACACAGCAAAGATAGACTACACGGCAGCCCCTGTTTTTCCATAGTGCCTGGTTCTTCTGAATGCTCCTGCCACTTCGTATTGTTCTTTAGAAAACCCCAAGAGCGTGCATCAACTATTGTAAGAATAATTGTACTCTTCTTTAGAAAACCCCAAGAGCGTGCATCAAATGTTGTAAGAATAATAGTACTCCGCAACAATCCATCCGTTCCAAACCTAACAAAAATAAATGTTGTGTAACATCTTTAGAGGGACCAAGCGAAAATATAAAAGAACTAAGGGTGTGACGATTTCTGAGTTGACTGTAATTGCAATTCATGTTTCAACTCATGACCAGCATGAATCACGATGCAAATCAAATAGTGTAGAACTTGACTAAGCACGAAATTAGTTCTGAGCTAGCGAGAACTAGTAAATCCCAAGAAATCATTCTCTACTGAGCTCTAGAAAGACCGTAAAATGCCCCACGGTGACCAAAGTCTTAGTAGCATTTGAAGAAGACTACACACACGTGTGAATCCCGCCTAGTTGGTTGGCCTCGTTAACAAAAGGAACGCATGGACGATGTGTTTCTTAAACGCAGCAAACCGTATGTTCTTCTTCTTCCCCGTATGTTCCCCAAAAAAGTAGGTTCTTCTTCTTCCCCCATGGGTAGTAATCATTTTGAGAGCAAGATACAGGCATACAGCCGACCTGCAATTGAGAGGAAATATGTTCCGAAACTGGAGCATCAGCTAAGGTGTGAGGCAACTCACGTTTATTCATAATTCGAGAAAGCTGCATATACATATCTGAACATGCTGGCATGCTCCATGCTAGCTACCGATCCAGCACGGTCGATCAGATGGCATGCACGAACGTACGGTAGCCTCCAACTACATGCCGTCATTACGAAGGGCTCTTCGGGCAACCGTATACAGCTTTGCAATCTCGGCCGGTGTAGGGCTCTCCTCGGCGGGAGCATGGGCTGCTCGGGCACACCTGTTTGTTCGGGTTGAAGGCGCCGGTGCTGATCCCTTTCAGGAGGCTGGGCGCCCAGCTCAGCTCCGGCGCTACCTCGTCCTCCAGCTTTCCCGTCAGCGTCTCCGACGCCGTGTGAAGACGAGCGCTAGCCCTCCTTCCCTCCGCTGCGGCGTGGCTGATGACGACTCGGCCGCCGTACGCGCCGACGTCTGAAGAGGCAGACGTCGCAAGGAGAAGGGCGGCGAGGAGGACGAGCACACCGGCCGCCCGGTTCCCGTGCATTGTCATATGTGTGTATGCTGGTCAAGCGATGGGAAATATTGGTGCTCGCTACGTGCGTGTTTATATGCTGCAGGCGATCGAAAACTATCGTGCCGTGCCTATAGAGTTTGCTCCGAGAACCAAGTGGTGCAGGGCAGCAGGGGTGGCCCGTCGCCTACCAAAAGGTGGGCGGTCGGAGCACATCACAGAATGTACTTACCGTGTACGTTTCAGGTACGTGGCATACGCACAATTCTGAACCCGTCATTTAGCATGCTTGAGCGCAAGAAATAGCCACCAATCACGCTCCGTGAAAAAGTGATACGGCTGCCACAAAGTCCTTCAATGAACAAATCCGAAGAGGCCTTCAGTTAGAGGCCTAATCTGTTGCCTAAGGTCTAGTTTGGGTGGAGTAGTGTGCATACGTTTGGGACCAATAGCCAACGGGGTCAGGCAACCATAAATCCATAATCCTTGTTGCACTTCACCTACCCGTCTTGGTAGCCCCTACAAGTTCCATTTGAGGCTAGCTCGCGTGAAGTTTCAACCAAACCTAGCAACGAGAGATCATAAAGGGTGCGTTTGATAGGCTGTGAGCCCTTTGGCTCGCATCTGCCACTGGTAGAAAAAGGGGCTTTAGTTCCGGTTGGTAACTGCCATTAGTCGCGGTTGCGCGACCGGGACCAATTAAGCGCGACTAAAGGCTCCCCCCTTTAGTCGCGGTTCCTTACGAACCGCGACTAAAGGCCCGTCCACGTGGGTGCCAGACGATCGTCGGGGCGGAGGACCTTTAGTCGCGGTTTTTCTGGCCAACCGCGACTAAAGGCCGCTGCAGGTTTAGGGTTTTAGCCCCCCCCCCTGATACGTCCAAAACGTATCTACTTTCCCGAACACTTTTGCTATTGTTTTGTCTCTAATTTGTGTATTTTGGATATAACTAACACGGACTAACGCTGTTTTCAGCAGAAGATTGACGGAGCCAGAAGACGAGACGGAGGGGGGCCACGAGGCGCCCACATCACCAGGCGGCGCGGTGGGCCCCTGGGCCGCGCCTCCCTATGGTGGCGTCGTCTCGGCCACCCCCGACGCTCCCCTCTGGACTACTTAAGGCTTTCGACCTAAAAACACACGGGGGTTCGACCAATCTGCCAGAAGACATCCAGAACTCCGCCGCCATCGCGAAACTACGTCTCGGGACCAGAAGCTCCGTTCTGGCACCCTGCCGGGACGGGAAATTGGAGGAGATCATCGCCATCATCAACACCGACACCTCTCCATCAACCATCCATGTTTCCCCCATTCATGTGTGAGTAACTCCCCCGATGTAGGCTGAAGGGGATGGTAGGGATTGGATGAGATTGATCATGTAATAGTCATAAGGTAGTGCCTAGTATCCGTTGTTGGTACTTTTATGATATTGTTGCAAGTTGTTATGCTTAATGCTTGTCACTAGGGCCCGAGTGCCATGATTTCAGATCTAAACATGTTATTGATTCATGATTATATTCATTGTTTTATGATCTTACCTGCAAGTTGTATACACATGTTGATGTCCGGAACCCGAGGCCCCAAAGTGACAGAAATTGGGACAACCGGAGGGGAAGGCTGTGATATGAGGATCACATGTGTTCACGGAGTGTTAATGCTTTGCTCCGGTGCTCTATTAAAAGGAGTACCTTAATTACCAGTAGATTCCCTAGAGGTCCGGCTGCCACCGGCTGGTAGGACAAAAGATGTTGTGCAAGTTTCTCATTGCGAGCAGCGCCCGTTCTCTTATGCATGCAGCGCCCGTTCATCCATCCCTGTGCCTAAAGTATTTTAATCCTGCTGTTTACTATAATCACCACTACTGTCTTTGTTACACTGCTGCTTATATTTCACTACTGCTACTGCTATAAAACTGTTGCTACTGATAAACTCTTGCGAGCAAGTCTGTTTCCAGGTGCAACTGACTTGACAACTCCGCTGTTAAGGCTTACAAATATTCTTTGGCTCCCCTTGTGTCGAATCAATAAATTGGGTTTTACTTCCCTCGAAGACCGTTGCGATCCCCTATACTTGTGGGTCATCAAGACTATTTTCTCGGCGCCGTTGCCGGGAGCATAGCTTTATTTGCAAGTTCACCTGAATTGATATTGTTCGCAGCAAATTCTCCATCATGGGTAAACCTCGCGATGCTAAAGTCTCCATATTACCATCCACTACAAGAAAAGGTACAACTCTGAGTACCTCTGCTGCTCTTGATTCACCATCTGTGATAAGTCAACTTGTTTCACCACCACAAGCTTCACATGCTGGTACTTCTGCTGAATCTGAAAATTCCTCTTATAATTTTGATCATGCTTCTGCTGTGCTTGATGATAATGGTTCATTAGGTCCTTTTGTAGATGCTACAATTGCTAGGTCCAGACAAATCGAAAATACTGAAATTCTTAATGAAAATACTGTTACACCTGTTAATTCACCTGAGTCTGTTGAATACTCTAGTGATGATCTTGATGAAGATTATGTGGAACTTGATGATGATTTTATTGATAAATGTAATTCTACTACTGATGCAAGTAACATTAAAAAGCTTCTTGCACAACGTGCTGTTAGATATAAACTATCTCCTGATCCTAAATTTGCCTCATCTCCTATAAACATTAAGGATAAGGATTATGATTTTTCTCTTGATTTATCTCATATATCTATTGTTGAGAAAACACCTTTTTGTGGTACTGAAAAAGAAAGTGCTGTAGAGCACATGATTGAGCTTTCTTCTTTGAGTAGCTTGTTTTCTGATGATACCAAGAAGCGTACTTATTTTGTTGCTAAAATTTTTCCTTTCTCATTAAAGGATGATGCTAAAACTTGGTATAATAGTTTGCCTCCTGATTCTATTGATAGTCCAAAAGGTTTGCTTGATGTTTTCTTTCGAAAATATTTTCCTGCTAGTGCTCAACATATTGCCTTGCAGGAAATTTATAGTTTTGACCAGGAAGATGGAGAGAAATTGCCTGAAGCTTGGGCTAGGTTTTGCTCTCTTATCAGAGCTCGTCCTAGACATGATTTGGAAAAGCATGACTTACTTGATATATTTTATAGTGGACTAACCATTGAGTCTAGGGCATACCTGGATAGTTGTGCTGGTTGTGTTTTCAGGAAAAGAACTCCAGACGAAGCTGAAGAATTAATGGCTAGAATAAGCCGAAATCATGATGATTGGACTACACCTGAACCAACCCCAACACCAATATTGAAGAAGAGGGGTATGATTAAATTAAATGATGAAGATATGAGGGAAGCCAAGAAATCTCATAAAGAGAAAGGTATTAAATCTGAGGATGTGAAAAATTTACCCCCCATAGAAGATTTATGTAAGATAACTCCCCCTTCATCCACGATTGAGGTACATTCTCTTCAACGCTTTGATAGAGAAGATATTCCTTACTCAAAACCTCCTGATCAATGTTTAGATGAGTTTGACAATTATATTGTTAAGCAAGTTAATTTTAATATGAGAGTAGAGAATCATTTAATGGAAAATTCTCAAGCTATTAGTAAATTGCATGATATTGTTGAGAGAACCTCCAATGATGTTAAGATGCTTGTTAAACATTTTCATATGGTTCAAACTCAAATTGATCAACTCACTAAAGTGCAGAATGACTTGTTAAAAAATACTTCTAAAGAAAAACATGCTTATGAAGTAACAACTAGAGGTGGTGTTTCTACTCAGGATCCTCTATATCCCGAGGGGCATCCCAAAAGAATTGAACAAGATTCTCAACAAACTAAAGAAATTAGTGCTCCTTCTAAGAAAAAGAAGAAGAAACATATAACTATTGTAGAATCCTCTGAGCCTGTTAATGATCCTAATAGTATTTCTATTTCTGATGCTGAAACTGAAAGTGGTAATGAACATGATAAAGATAATGATAAGAATGATGTTTCTGATAAAGAAGAGGTTGAAGATGAACCTGAAAAGCGTGCTAAAAATAAAAAGTACACTAAAGAAAATTTTATTGCTAAGAAACATGGTAATGAAAGAGAACCTTGGGTTCAAAAGCAAATGCCTTTCCCTGCTAAGAAACTAAAATCAAAGGAGGAAGAACACTATAATAAATTTTGTGATTGGATGAAACCTTTGTTCCTGCAAATCCCTTTAACTGATGCTATTAAATTGCCTCCTTATTCAAAGTATATGAAGGATATTGTCTCTAACAAAAGGAAAATTCCTAATGAGGAGATTTCCACTATGCTTGCTAATTACTCTTTCAATGGCAAGGTTCCAAAGAAACTGGGAGACCCAGGTATACCGACTATTCCTTGTTCCATCAAGAATAATTATGTTAGAACTGCTCTATGTGATTTGGGAGCAGGAGTTAGTGTTATGCCTTTTTCTCTTTATAAGAGACTTTATTTAGATAAGTTGATACCAACTGATATATCTTTGCAAATGGCTGATAAATCTACTGCTATTCCTGTTGGTATATGTGAGGATATTCCTGTTCAAGTTACTAATAATTTCTTAGTATTAACTGATTTTGTTGTGTTGGAAATGCCTGAAGATGATAATATGTCTATTATTCTTGGAAGACCTTTTCTTAACACTGTAGGGGCTGTTATTGATTGCAATAAAGGAAAAGTTACTTTCAATGTCGATGACAAGGAGCATACTATTTATTTTCCCAAGAGGATTGATAAAGTATGTGGAGTTAATACAATTTCTAATTTGAGAACCATCAAAGTGGGAGTTATTGATTGTCCTATATATGAGCCTAAACAAGGATATCAAAGTATTATGATTGGATCCATATCAATACAATATAAGGTAACATGATTGATTTGAGGTTTATTTCTTCTTATGACATGTAAATTTATTTGGTGGCAAGACTTGATCAACCTTGTTAACAAGTACATTTTATATGCATAGAAGAGCTAAACAACATTTCTTTCTTTCTCCACTTGCTTTACTTTCTGTAGTACCACTTGTTTTGCAAGATGCTTTAGTTGTTTAGAAGTTTGAAAATCTGTTTCTGCCCTGAAATAGTAATTTTGACACCCAGAAATGTGCATTTTCGAAGTTTTCAAAATTTACAAAAATTATACCGTTGGTCCTATTTTTCAAAATGCAACCTGGGAGTGCCTGGGGCTGACCAGTGGGGCACCCCAGGGCTGGCCCCCATGAGCCGGCGCGGCCAGCAAGGGGGGCGCGACACCCTGTGGTGAGGGCCCCACCTGGCCCCACTCAGTCATCCCTTCCACTCATTCCACTCTCTCTCCCGAAAAAACTCGTACCAGTTCGTTCTCACTCGCGTTTTCGCCCGAGAGCTCAGGATTTTTCGATCTCCTTCCTCAGCCCAGATTTCCGTCTGAAATTTGGCACATTTGCTCTCCGGTATGTGACTCCTTCGATTATCCAAATAGAATTTTATTTGGTTGAGTATATCTTGAGTATTTTGCTGCTGTAGGTAATGATACGTCTCCGACGTATCGATAATTTCTTATGTTCTATGCCATATTATTGATGATACCTACATGTTTTATGCACACTTTATGTCATATTCGTGCATTTTCTGGAACTAACCTATTAACAAGATGCCGAAGTGCCGGTTCTCGTTTTCTGCTGTTTTTGGTTTCGAAATCCTAGTAACGAAATATTCTCGGAATCGGACGAAATCAATGCCCGGGTTCCTATTTTCACCGGAAGCATCCGGAACACCCGGGAAGGACCGGAGGGGGGGCACCGGGCCCCCGGACCATAGGCCGGCGCGGCCCGGGCCCCGGCCGCGCCGCCATATGGTGTGGCCACCCCTTCGACCCTCCTCGCGCCGCCTCTTCGCCTATATAAAGCCTCCGTCGCGAAAACCCCGAGGCGAAGAACCACGATACGGAAAACCTTCCGGAGCCGCCGCCATCGCGAAGCCAAGATCCGGGGGACAGGAGTCTCTGTTCCGGCACCCTGCCGGAGCGGGGAAGTGCCCCGGAAGGCTTCTCCATCGACACCGCCGCCATCTCCACCGCCATCTTCATCACCGCTCGCCGCTCCCATGAGGAGGGAGTAGTTCTCCATCGAGGCTCGGGGCTGTACCGGTAGCTATGTGGTTCATCTCTCTCCTATGTGCTTCAATACAATAATCTCATGAGCTGCCTTACATGATTGAGATTCATATGATGATGCTTGTAATCTAGATGTCACTATGCTAGTCAAGAGAGTTTTACTTATGTGATCTCCGGAGACTCTGTAACATCCTAAAAACTGTGCATTTTAAAATTCATGCATTGCATCACATTAGCATGTCAAATTTTCAGTTTTAGAAAATGTTTTACTTGTACCTTGCATAAAAGTTTTATACTGCTAGTATTGCTCCTTGTTAATTAATCTATATGCATACTATAATTATCCAAGTGCTTTACTGGATTGGGGCTGTGCCCAATATATCCAGATACTGTACTAAGAGTTCTTTTACAAATTTTCGTACTTTTATTTTGCGTCAGATTTTACAACCTATACAGCTAATTCAGTTTTCAGAAAAGATAACAGAAATGAAAAGAAAATTAAAAGAACCGGCCGGCCAGGCCAAACGGCCCAGCCAGGCACGCACGAGGCGAGCAGCAGCTCAGGCGCCCACGCTCGCGAAAGACCACATGCGGAGCAAGTCACGCAGCCAGGCTATGCCTTTGCCTTGCCTTTTTGTTTTTCATTTTTTTTCCTGACGGGTGGAGCCCACGTATTGTCTCCAACCTCCAGCCAGATATCCAGCTCCTGTACGAGAGGGAAACGGAGAAGTCGTACGCAAAAATCTCACCGATTTTGTTGGCGTTTGCCTCGGATTTTTCGACCTATAAATACCCCCAAACCTCCTCCGTTTCTGCTCCCCGAAATCCCCAATTTTTGCGCCGCCAGGCTGCGCAAATTTCTCGCCGGAGTTCGAGCCGCCGCCACCATCGCTGAGCTTCGGAGGTTGATGTCGCCGTCGTCTCAGACCTCCTGAGACCCTCTCGCCTACGCCAATATCTTCCCCTTGATCTACCACCTCGTTCTCATCCTTTTTACCCCATCTGCAGGCCACTAAACGCCGAGGAAACCTCGCCGGAGCTTCACGGACGTAACCTCCTCCGTCTGATCGCTGGCGCTGTCTGAGGAGGAAAGCACTGCCGCCGGTCACACGAACGATCACGCCATCAACTGCAGCATCACGTGCACGTCCTCGCCGAGACTGGAGACCAGCAAATAGACGCCAACATCCACGCTCGACTCGCCCCATCGTCGACCAGGTTCGGCCTTCTGTGAGTCATCTGCACCTCATTAGTTAAGTCGTTCAGAATCAGATACAACTTGGATTAGTTCACGGTAATCATCTTGAGGATCGTAAGATGGAAATCTGAGGGCCCTTTTTAGCCCAAATAACTGAACCGTACAGACTCGTATTCCAATCGATCGCATCCATGCAGATTGTGCTAGCTTGTTTCCCCATAAAATCTTTGAAAATTCATAACTATAAATCTAGAGCTCGGTTCTAGATGATTCATTTTGCATTGAGTTCGTAATTGAATTCTCTGTAACTTTCATGTAGAAAGTTTCTCCATCCGAGAAACTTTTCCTGACAGCTTTCGGAGCAAATTATTAAAAGACCGCGAAATGTTTAATCTTGTAAAATTCATTATTAAAGTTTCGTAACTCGGAATTGAACAAATAATATATCGTTGGATTCAGAAAAATGAGAGGAACATTTCGGTACTATTAGTTTGTAACTTTACGGAACTTGCGAATTTTCCAATTTAAAATAGTGTATATAGTATTTTTAGAATATTTTAAATTCTGTAAAATATTTTAATATGAATCCAACGCCAAATTGCAGATACTTAAATTTCCTATCCACCAGTATGCCTGCAAGAGATATTAAAAAAACTATTTTATACATATATATTTTGTTGTTTTGGTTAAATGGCTATTTGAAACCTTTATTGCATAAAGTAATTGTTTATAAAAATGTTTGATATCAAATTTCTTTCCAGAGCATGCATGCATAATTTCATTATGTGTTTTACCTGTTTGCGTTGTTTGGTGTTTGATTGTGAATTATCTTGCTTGCGTTAGATTGCCCGGATTGCAACGAGTGCGATTGCGACGACTGTCTGAACACCGACCAAGGCAAGTGTCACAAACTCATTATCCTACTGTTTTCTATGCATTGGTAGTTGTTTTATGTGCATATTGTTTTCAAATTGCTGGCCCTGGGATATTATCAAAGTGGAGAGATTGCGAGAGATAAATGTTTTCTTCTCTTAATGAAACAACCATGTCAAATTAATACACCCCTGGGTGGTAAGTGGTAATGCTTGGTTTATGTTGAGTGGTTGCACTGGGGCCATTTCTATGGCAGCACCGTGTGCATCACACTTGAGGTTGGCCACCCAGGAACAAAGAGATTAGCCCGGTTTTCTTGTTTTAGTAGCTTCCAGTACAACCACATGCTATATGGGCTGCGGCTAGATTGAGTAGGTTGCGAGAACTCGACCCAATGTACGAGAGGGTGGTAGATATTGGTAGGACGGAGCGCGTCCATTGTGGTTGAGGTATTGCTTACGAAAGGTCTTGTCCTAGTCGACATCTGTCCATTTGAGCAAAATGCGCATCATGGAAGAAGAACAGACTAGGTCATGTGGGGAAGGTGTACAACCTCTCGAGAGTGTCAAATCTAAGTACTTAGCCGTGTTCCCGGTTACGGACATCTTTGAGCAATTAGAGGTTGAAACTATTGGATAATCTCGTCAGTCGAATTTCTGAAATAAATGCACCAGGTGGTTTATGGGTAGTAATTAGTCTTATTGAAATACTATGTTTTAAGAAATGTTTTGAGAGTAGGGAAAATAAAACTGGCTTTACGCAAATACGAACTCCACCTGCCAAATATCATGTAGCGATAGGCGCCAGAAAAAGCCACCATATGACATCTTGCCATTTCCATTCCAAGTGTAATGACCCTTCGGGGCTGCAACGTTTTTATGTTGCAGGTTATTCTGAAAACGAGTAAGGAATACCGTAGGTTGCGAGCTTACACCCAACATGTTCGCCTGTGGCGTGATGGAGCTCTTCGTTTATTTATTTGCTGCTTGAACTATGTTATTTTCAGCTAGCCTTGAGCTATGCGCTTTGTAATAATCATTCCATGGATCATACGTTGTAATAATTGACACATTTGCTATTCTGGTTATTCATCGAACTGTGTGTGCTAGCGATTGATCCAAGGGACTAGCACAGAAAAGCACAGAGATTCAATCTGTATTCAGGTTGTGTCGCTTCAGATGGTATCAGAGCATTGTGTTGACTGTAGGTTCGTGACCTTAGAAAATGGAGTAGATTAGGAAGACCATAGGAACTGAAAACTTATTTAATTTTCTCTTCTATCTTCTCGCTCTTTATTTCTCATAATTCTATATCTATTATTTTTCTCACTCTCCTCTATTCAAAATAGTAGATTTTTATTACCCACTTTACTTAACAAGTCAAACCTCTGTTGGAATAATTATTGGAAAATATGAACATGATGATGAGGATGGTGATGGAATCAAAGTTGGTGCATACACCGAAGAAGAAGATGAATAAGATGACTCCGAGGAGGTGATCTAAATTATGTCTAATAATGAGGAAGATCCTTTGAAAGAGGACACACCGCCAACAATGAACACTCGCTCGAAGAAGCGCAAGTTCATGAAGATCTCGGACTACGTCAAACTCTTCAAAGTTTAACTAGGATTTGCCACCATTAGTTCCTCGTTAGGTAATCGATATTCGTGATAGCTAGGATATTGACCATATCGTCTTGTGGTATGGCCAAGGTATTGCTTAGGATCTGTTATTTGTTGAACCTTTGAATTGCTAGGAATTTTCGTGAGGATTTATGATATTAAAGACGTTTTTCATAAAGTACTGAATTGAAGAAGTGCAGTTTTCTGGATGCTGCTGTTTGCCACACGATTATTCATGCTTTACTGGTAACTCTAAAAATCACGAAAAATTCAGGTTAGGTGCGGAATTCGTTCCTGTACATGCAAAAAAATTGGCTAAATTTTCGGACGTATTGAAGTGCCTCTGTAAAATACGTTTTCACAGTAGTAAAATTCTGGACAGATTTTGTCTTTGTTACAGGGATGTCTTGTTTGATTGTTGTGTGATATGTTTGGTGTGAATGCTTGCCTGCCACGGTTGTGATTAGTATGGGTAGTCTTTTCCCTATAGTTCTATCTATCTAAAACTCATCTATGCTTACAACCCCGGAGAAGAAGCGCATTCGATTTAAGTCCACATTTGAGCTTAAGGGGTCCAACATTAATTCTCTTAAGGGGGTTAGCATAGAGGATGTGCGCATAGTGAGAGATTATCTGGATGTGTTTCCAGAGGAGTTACCAGGAATGCCACCTGATAGAGATGTTGAGTTTCTCATTGAATTAATGCACTGGAACTCGGACCTATAGCTAAGAGGCCGTATAAGATGGATGTAGAGGAATTAAAGGAACTTAAGAAACAACTTAGGGAGCAACTGCAGAAGGGTTTTATTCGGCCTAGTTTATCATCTTGGGGAGCGCCTGTTTTATTTGTGGAGAAGAAGGATTCTACTAAGAGACTAGTTATGGATTTCCGCTCTCTCAATGAGGTGACCATTAAGAATAAGTACCCGTTGCCCAATATCAATGACTTGTTTGACCAATTGAAAGGAGCAAAGGTGTTCTCTAAGATCGATCTTCGATCGGGTTATTTCCAATTGAAGATTCGAGAGCAGGATATACCTAAGACTGCATTCACTACTAGGTATGGTTTATATGAGTATACAGTTATGCCTTTTGGACTAACAAATGCTCCAGCATATTTTCTGACTATGATGAACAAGGTATTCATGGAGTACTTGGATAAATTCGTAGTGGTATTCATTGATGATATGTTGATATACTCTAAAGATGAAGATGAGCATGAGAAGCATTTGCGTTTGATCATGGAGAAACTTAGGGAACACAAGTTGTATGCTAAATTCAGCAAATGCGAGTTTTGGTTGAACAAAGTGGGATTTTTTGGACACATTATTTCAGCAGAAGGAGTTGCAGTTGATCCAAGTAAGGTAGCAGCTGTGACTGAGTGGGAGTCGCCTAAAAATGCAGGGGAAATCCGAAGTTTCCTAGGACTTGCAGGATATTACCGGAGATTCATAGAAAATTTCTCCAAGATTGCCAAACCGATGACTGAATTATTGAAGAAGGAGAAGAAATTCACTTGGACTGAGGAGTGTGAGGCCAGCTTTCAAGAATTGAAACAACGCCTAGTAAGTGCACCTGTTTTATGTTTGCCTGATATTCAGAAGGATTTCCAAGTATATTGTGATGCCTCTCGTCAAGGACTTGGTAGTGTATTGATGCAAGATGGAAGAGTGGTTTCTTATGCCGCCAACTCAAGCATCATGAGAGGAATTATCCAACGCATGACCTGGAGTTAGCATCCGTCGTGCATGCACTTAAGGTATGGAGACATTATCTAATGGGAAAGCATTGTGATGTGTTTACTGATCACAAGAGTTTGAAGTACATATTCACTCAGAAAGAGCTGAACATGAGACAAAGGAGATGGTTGGAATTGATAAAGGATTATGATATGGATTTGCATTACCACCCCGGAAAGGCTAATGTTGTAGCTGATGCATTGAGCCGCAAGGTTTATGTGAATGGTTTAACCGCAGGGAGTTACCTTCGGATTTATGTGAACTGTTCAAGGACCTTAGGTTGGAAATAGTGCCAAAGGGATACCTAGCATCGATGGAGGTGGTGCCAACGCTGCTAGATAGAATTAGAGAAGCTCAGAAGGGAGATGATGAGATGGATGAAATAAAAGAGAATATGGAGAAAGGTAAAGCTGAATGTTTTCGTTTGGATGAACAAGGAACGCTATGGTTTGAGAAGCGTTTATGTGTGCCCAATGATCCGGAGATTAGGAAGTTGATTTTCCAGGAGGCTCATGATTCGCCATATTCTATTCATCCAGGTAACACTAAGATGTATATGGATCTGCGAGAAAGATTTTGGTGGGCTAACATGAAGTGGGAGATAGAGCATACCTTAGAGTTTCACCGCTCCGTGGCATTAAGAGGTTTGGAATTAAAGGAAAGTTAGCACCGATTTATTGGACCATATAAAATTCTATCACGCAAAGGAGAGGTTGCATATGAGCTAGAATTGCCAGATGCACTATCAGCAGTTCATAACGTGTTCCATGTATCCCAGTTGAAGAAGTATCATCCGGAGATGGCAGACACACCGTTGAGAGACACCATTCCATTGAATGAGGTTCAACTAGAAAGTGATCTTACATATGAGGAGAAGTCTGTCAAGATTCTTGATACAGCAGAGAGGTTTACTCGCACCAAGACGATCAGATTTTGCAAGGTTCAGTGGAATCATCATTCAGAGGAGGAAGCAACTTGGGAGAGAGAGGATGATCTTCGAGAAGACCACCCACACCTATTTGCTAGCCACTTCGAATCTCGAGGGCGAGATTCATCTTAAGGGGTGTCTATCTAAATTGTTTTTCATTTACTCCTTTAACTTAGTTTAAAAGCTATTCAACTTACAAATGAGTAAGTTGAGTAATTCTATAAATCTTTTGTTCATACCCAAACCTATGTGTAATTCATACTATTTTGAGTAATTGTTGTCACACTTATTCAGTAGTATTGTTGTTGCACTATTTGTCACTTATGTGATTCAATTCACATAAGTCGTTCTGAATTCTTTTCATGCTTTTGTAAAGCATAAATATTCTTCATTTATATCTTAGATTATCTAATTCTTTCTAATCATGTGACTTGCCGTCCAAACTCTCACCGCCATATCTTGCAAGCCAAACCTCCTGCCACACCTTAGTACCATAGAGCGATTTCCGATTGTTGTCTTGTTTGATTATGATGTTGTTGTTGATGTTGAATGGTGTGTTTATGTTGTGATAAATTTTATATTATAGTTCGTACGGAGAGGCACGTATTTTTGATTAAGAGAAGTGAACGCGCTTCAACTACCAAAAGGCAAGTGACATTCAAATCCTACTGTTTTAATTATGCATTAGTGTTATGAAACTAGTATGCATGGTAGGATTTTGTTTTCAAAAGTAAAGTGTTATGCTATGCTTAGCAAACCCTAGTAGTGTGTAGCTACTCCTGAACCTATTAATAAGATACTTTATTTTTGCTCTGCAACATCAAATGCCAAATGCTGTTTCATTGTTTCGATTGTGATGGTTTGAAAAGTGAAAATTAACAACCCTTAATGAATCACCTGGGTGGATTGATTGAGTGGTGGGCGGCTGCTCAGGGCTCCGATCCCTGGGGATGGACCAGTGGACGGGTGGGTGCCCGAGAGTGCGCGGTTGAATAGGGGTTGCCACCCGGGATTAGAGAGATTATTATGTCGTTCTTGTTTTAGATAGCTTCCAGTGCAACCACAATACATTATGGGCTCTGTCTTAGCTAAGTTCTTAGTGGGAAACCTCGCCTAGGGTACCGCCGGCGGGTGGAGTTTCAGGGTACGGGCGGATCCGGTAGGTAGAGGGGCTACTAAAGAAAGGCTTCGTGGTGACCTTGTTATGGCCTTAATGAAGATGAAGAATTTTGGCAAAAAGGCTTGGTTGCGAATTGTGGGTAAAGAGCGCAACCTCTCGAGAGTTAAACCTAAGATCTTAGCCGTGTCCCCGGTTATGGACAATTTGAGCTACTGGGCAAGGAATGCACGGAGGAATCTCATCACCTTTTCTGAATGTGTTTAAAATTGATCAACCTTCGAAAACTCATGGGAGATGTAACCATGTGATTATTTTAAAACCCATGGAGGATTTAACCATGGTGTGATTTTATAATGTCATTCAAAGATTTTCAAAATGTTTTGTTTTAAATAAAATATAGGATAAAATTGGCTTTATGCAAATTTGCCTAAACTCCACTAGCCAAATATCATGTAGATAGTCATGCCCAAAACAGCCACCATATAAGTGTCATTTGCCAGTACATCGTTGTACCGACCTCCATTCGTGGGGCTGCATATTCAAACGTGCGGGATGTTTCGAGGAGAAGTACGTGGTAGGATCTCGAGTCTACATTCCAACATGATTGCTGTGGCACATGAAGATGATGAAGGCTCATTGCTGATTTACTTTCCGCTGTGTTTATTCCGAGCTAGTCCATTTGACTATGCAATTTGTAAGTTTTTATTGTGCCCTCTGGATCAACGATGTAGTAATTTGATACTATTGCAATGATTACTATATTTTGTAATGTGTGTGCTATCAGTGATCCCGGGAATAGCACTATACACAGGTATCTTGCCTTTATTAAAAGGTAGGGTGCTACAGACTCCTTGTCCCACGTGTGTAAAGGTTACAGTGTGTGCACCGTGTGGGTCTCTTAGGCTATATTTCACAGAATACTTACTCATTGTTATGAATGGCGTAGTGAAGTGCTTATTTATATCTCTTTATGATTGCAATATGTTTTGTATCACAATTTATCTATGTGCTACTCTAGTGATGTGTTATTAAAGTAGTTTTATTCCTCCTGCACGTGTGTAAAGGTGACAGTGTGTGCACAGTGTTAGTACTTGGTTTATGCTATGATCATGATCTCTTGTAGATTGCGAAGTTAACTATTGCTATGATAATATTGATGTGATCTATCCCTCCTACATATGCATGAAGGTGACCGTGTGCATGCTATGCTAGTACTTGGTTTAGTCTTTTGATCTATCTTACACTAAAGGTTACTAAAATATGAGCATTATTGTGGAGCTTGTTAACTCCGGCATTGAGGGTTCGTGTAATCCTACGCAATGTGTTCATCATCCAACAAGAGTGTAGAGTATGCATTTATCTATTCTGTTATGTGATCAATGTTGAGAGTGTCCACTAGTGAAAGTCTAATCCCTAGGCCTTGTTCCTAAATACTGCTATTGTCTGCTTGTTTACTTGTTTCTTGCGTTACTACTTCGCTGCGTTACTCTTGCTTGTTTCTTGTCACTGGGCAAAGCACTTTTACGGTGCCGTTGCTACTACTTATTCATACCACCTGTATTTCACTATCTCTTCGCCGAACTAGTGCACCTATTAGGTGTGTTGGGGACACAAGAGACTTCTTGCTTTGTGGTTGCGGGGTTGCATGAGAGGGATATCTTTGACCTCTTCCTCCCTGAGATCGATAAACCTTGGGTGATCCACTTAAGGGAAACTTGCTGCTGTTCTACAAACCTCTGCTCTTGGAGGCCCAACACTGTCTACAAGAATAGAAGCTCCCGTAGACATCAAGCACTTTTCTGGCGCCGTTGCTGGGGAGGAAAGGTAAAAGGCACTCATACTCCGGTCTCAGGTAAAGTACTTTTCTGGCGCCGTTGCGTTTGTGCTCGAAGCTATTTCCTTTAGATCCTGCAATTGCATCTTTTTGTTTCTTGTTTACACTAGTTTGGCATAATGGACAACAATGAGCTTCTTATTCTATTTCCTGATTTAAAACATGGATTGTTTGATGCGAAAATTAAAAAACCTATGGAATCTTATTTGCATGCTGGTAGTAATATTAGTATGAACGCTTTGAACACCATTGTTGATAATAATATAGAAAGTTCTAAGCTTGGGGAAGCTGTTTTTCATGATCTTTTTAATCCCCCAAGCATTGAGGAGAAAATTTACTTTGATGATACTATGCCTCCTATATTTGATGATGAGAATAATAATGATAGCTACTTTGTTGAATTTGCTCCCACTACAACTAATAAAATTGATTATGCCTATGTGGAGAGTAATAATTTTATGCATGAGACTCATGATATGAATGCTTTATGTGATAGTTATATTGTTGAGTTTGCTCATGATGCTACTGAAAGTTATTATGAGAGAGGAAAATATGGTTGTAGAAATTTTCATGTTACTAAAACACCTCTCTATGTGCTGAATTTTTTGAAGCTACACTTGTTTTATCTTCCTATGCTTGTTACTTTGCTCTTCATGAACTTGTTTATTTACAAGATTCCTATGCATAGGAAGCATGTTAGACTTAAATGTGTTTTGAATTTGCCTCTTGATGCTCTCTTTTGCTTCAAATACTATCTCTTGCGAGTGCATCATTAAAGCTACTGAGCCCATCTTAATGGCTAAAAAGAAAGAACTTCTTGGGAGATAACCCATGTGTTATTTTGCTACAGTACTTTGTTTTATATTTATGTCTTGGAAGTTGTTTACTACTGTAGCAACCTCTCCTTATCTTAGTTTTGAGTTTTGTTGTGCCAAGTAAAGTCTTTGATAGTAAAGTAAGTACTAGATTTGGATTACTGCGCAGTTCCAGATTTCTTTGTCTGTCACGAATCTGGGTCTATCTCCCTGTAGGTAGCTCAGAAAATTAAGACAATTTACGTGCATGATCCTCAGATATGTACGCAACTTTCATTCAATTTGAGCATTTTCATTTGAGCAAGTCTGGTGGCCTAATAAAATCCATTTTACGGACTGTTCTGTTTTGACAGATTCTGCCTTTTATTTCGCATTGCCTCTTTTGCTATGGTGGATGAATTTCTTTGTTCCATTAATGTCCAGTAGCTTTATGCAATGTCCAGAAGTGTTAAGAATGATTGTGTCACCTCTGAACATGTTAATTTTTATTGTGCACTAACCCTCTAATGAGTTGTTTCGAGTTTGGTGTGGAGGAAGTTTTCAAGGATCAAGAGAGGAGTATGATGCAATATGATCAAGGAGAGTGAAAGCTCTAAGCTTGGGGATGCCCCGGTGGTTCACCCCTGCATATTCTAAGAAGACTCAAGCGTCTAAGCTTGGGGATGCCCAAGGCATCCCCTTCTTCATCGACAACATTATCGAGTTCCTCCCCTGAAACTATATTTTTATTCCGTCACATCTTATGCACTTTGCTTGGAGCGTCGGTTTGTTTTTTGTTTTTTGTTTTGTTTGAATAAAATGGATCCTAGCATTCACTTTATGGGAGAGAGACACGCTCCGCTGTAGCATATGGACAAATATGTCCTTAGGCTCTACTCATAGTATTCATGGCGAAGTTTCTTCTTCGTTAAATTGGTATATGGTTGGAATTGGAAAATGCTACATGTAGTAACTCTAAAATGTCTTGGATAATTTGATACTTGGCAATTGTTGTGCTCATGTTTTAGCTCTTGCATCATATACTTTGCACCCATTAATGAAGAAATACTTAGAGCTTGCTAATTTGGTTTGCATATTTAGTTTCTCTAGAGTCTAGATAATATCTAGTATTGAGTTTTGAACAACAAGGAAGACGGTATGGAATCTTATAATGTTTACAATATGTCTTTTATGTGAGTTTTGCTGTACCGTTCATCCTTGTGTTTGTTTCAAATAACCTTGCTAGCCTAAACCTTGTATCGAGAGGGAATACTTCTCATGCATCCAAAATCCTTGAGCCAACCACTATGCCATTTGTGTCCACCATACCTACCTACTACATGGTATTTATCCGCCATTCCAAAGTAAATTGCTTGAGTGCTACCTTTAAAATTCCATCATTCACCTTTGCAATATATAGCTCATGGGACAAATAGCTTAAAAACTATTGTGGTATTGAATATGTACTTATGCACTTTATCTCTTATTAAGTTGCTTGTTGTGCGATAACCATGTTTCGGGGACGCCATCAACTATTATTTGTTGGATATCATGTGAGTTGCTATGCATGTCCGTCTTGTCCGAAGTAAGAGAGATCTACCACCTTTATGGTTGGAGCATGCATATTGTTAGAGAAGAACTTTGGGCCGCTAACTAAAGCCATGATTCATGGTGGAAGTTTCAGTTTGGACATATATCCTCAATCTCATATGAGAATAATAATTGTTGCCACATGCTTATGCATTAAAGAGGAGTCCATTATCTGTTGTCCATGTTGTCCCGGTATGGATGTCTAAGTTGAGAATAATCAAAAGCGAGAAATCCAAAATGCGAGCTTTCTCCTTAGACCTTTGTACGGGCGGCATGGAGGTACCCCATTGTGACACTTGGTTAAAACATGTGCATTGCAAAGATCCGGTAGTCCAAGTTAATTAGGACAAGGTGCGGGCACTATTAGTATACTATGCATGAGACTTGCGACTTGTAAGATATAATGTACATAACTCATATGCTTTATTACTACCGTTGACAAAATTGTTTCACGTTTTCAAAATAAAAGCTCTAGCACAAATATAGCAATCAATGCTTTCCTCTTTGAAGGACCATTCTCTTTACTTTTATGTTGAGTCAGTTCACCTATCTCTCTCCACCTCAAGAAGCAAACACTTGTGTGAACTGTGCATTGATTCCTACATATTTGCATATTGCACTTGTTATATTACTCTATATTGACAATTATCCATGAGATATACATGTTACAAGTTGAAAGCAACCGCTGAAACTTTATCTTCCTTTGTGTTGCTTCAATACCTCTACTTTGAATTATTGCTTTATGAGTTAACTCTTATGCAAGACTTATTGATGCTTGTCTTTAAGTACTATTCATGAAAAGTCTTTGCTTTATGATTCAGTTGTTTACTCATGTCATTACCATTGTTTTGATCGCTGCATTCATTACATATGTTTACAATATGATCAAGTTTATGATGGCATGTCACTTCAGAAATTATCTTTGTTATCGTTTTACCCGCACGGGACGAGCAGTAACTAAGCTTGGGGATGCTTGATACGTCTCCGACGTATCGATAATTTCTTATGTTCTATGCCATATTATTGATGATACCTACATGTTTTATGCACACTTTATGTCATATTCGTGCATTTTCCGGAACTAACCTATTAACAAGATGCCGAAGTGCCGGTTCTCGTTTTCGCTGTTTTTGGTTTCGAAATCCTAGTAACGAAATATTCTCGGAATCGGACGAAATCAAGACCCAGGTTCCTATTTTCACCGGAAGCATCCAGAACACCCGGGAAGGACCAGAGGGGGGGCACTGGGCCCCCAGACCCTAGGCCGGCGCGGCCCAGGCCCTGGCCGCGCCGCCATATGGTTTGGCCACCCCTTCGACCCTCCTGCGCCGCCTCTTCGCCTATATAAAGCCTCCGTCGCGAAAACCCTGAGGCGAAGAACCACGATACGGAAAACCTTCCAGAGCCGCCGCCATCGCGAAGCCAAGATCCGGGGGACGGAGTCTCTGTTCCGGCACCCGCCGGAGAGGGGAAGTGCCTCCGGAAGGCTTCTCCATCGACACCGCTGCCATCTCCACCGCCATCTTCATCACCGCTGCTGCTCCCATGAGGAGGGAGTAGTTCTCCATCGAGGCTCGGGGCTGTACCGGTAGCTATGTGGTTCATCTCTCTCCTATGTGCTTCAATACAATAATCTCATGAGCTGCCTTACATGATTGAGATTCATATGATGATTCTTGTAATCTAGATGTCACTATGCTAGTCAAGAGAGTTTTACTTATGTGATCTCCGGAGACTCCTTGTCCCACGTGTGTAAAGGTGACAGTGTGTGCACCGTGTGGGTCTCTTAGGCTATATTTCACGAATACTTACTCACTGTTATGAATGGCGTAGTGAAGTGCTTATTTATATCTCTTTATGATTGCAATATGTTTTGTATCACAATTTATCTATGTGCTACTCTAGTGATGTGTTATTAAAGTAGTTTTATTCCTCCTGCACGTGTGTAAAGGTGACGAGTGTGTGCACCGTGTTAGTACTTGGTTTATGCTATGATCATGATCTCTTGTAGATTGCGAAGTTAACTATTGCTATGATAATATTGATGTGATCTATCCCTCCTACATATGCATGAAGGTGACGAGTGTGCATGCTATGCTAGTACTTGGTTTAGTCTTTTGATCTATCTTACACTAAAGGTTACTAAAATATGAGCATTATTGTGGAGCTTGTTAACTCCGGCATTGAGGGTTCGTGTAATCCTACGCAATGTGTTCATCATCCAACAAGAGTGTAGAGTATGCATTTATCTATTCCGTTATGTGATCAATGTTGAGAGTGTCCACTAGTGAAAGTCTAATCCCTAGGCCTTGTTCCTAAATACTGCTATTGCTGCTTGTTTATCGTTTCTACTGCGTTACTACTGCTGCGTTACTACTGCTTGTTTACTCGTCCCGGGCAAAGCACTTTTCCGGTGCCGTTGCTACTACTTATTCATACCACCTGTATTTCACTATCTCTTCGCCGAACTAGTGCACCTATTAGGTGTGTTGGGGACACAAGAGACTTCTTGCTTTGTGGTTGCGGGGTTGCATGAGAGGGATATCTTTGACCTCTTCCTCCCTGAGATCGATAAACCTTGGGTGATCCACTTAAGGGAAACTTGCTGCTGTTCTACAAACCTCTGCTCTTGGAGGCCCAACACTGTCTACAAGAATAGAAGCTCCCGTAGACATCAGGTAACATGTTAAGTGATCTTGCATGCTTGTTCTAAGTTGTAAAAAGTAGTTTTGATGCATGTTTAGTACTCTACCAAGTTCCTATAGTAGTTCCCCTCATTGATATGTCTCAAAATCATCTTTTACAATGATTGTTGAAAAATTTCAGAAAATGGAGTGGAATAGACACCAACTCAATCAAAATGAATTGGAGGTGCATGAAGTTATGAGAGTCCACCGTGAAGAGGGAGTATACCCCTCCTACTACCCATGCGCCGATTTCATGAGGAGCGCAGGAATCTTTCAGGATGTTCAAAATCTGATTTCTAATGCAGGGTTAGAAGATTTTGTTGTTGGTGAACCTTACCAATATGCAAAACTAACTATGTCAGTGATGCAGGATTTTGAATTCCACTGGTCCCAACCTAACCCCATGGTTCGATATAAAATCTACAATAAAACTATCGACTTGCCCTTTGGTGATTTTTGTGTAGCTATTAAAGTGCCACAATGGGGATCATGTGAGAAGATTAGGGGGCTGCCGCAGGAACTCTTGAGTCTATACAAGATGATCTATCAAGGGAGAAGCTTCTCAGATGAGAGTGGTAAAATTCGTAGTATTCAACTCCCAGCTATTCGCTATTTGCTTACTTTATCACCAAGTGCGTACTTGCTAGAAAGAATGCAAATAAGTTATCCATCCATGATTTGGTTTTCTTAGCTGCTGCATTGCAACGTGATAGAACTTATAATTTGGGTGCTTTGATAGCTTTTAGGCTTGCTACTAACCGTGATAAAGGAGGAATTTGTGGAGGTCTCATTGCCTCTCATTTGCTAGCTATGCATGGTGTAGAACCTCACCCTCTTGATGTTCAGCTCTCTATAGAGAAACTTGATATTGTTTCCATGATAAAACATGACTTTGTTTCTAATTGGTCTAATTTGAATAACCTGTCCTATGAGATAACCTTTTTCAAGAAAAAGTGGAGAACAACTAAAACTGAAAGGCTAGTTGGATTGCCTGCACCTGCTTTGTTTAACCTTGATTCCAGGGAAAATTGGTCGGTCACAGAAGATGAACTGGATGCATACATAGAGGGGGGACCATCATGCAGGGGACGACACGGAGGGGGCCGAGGAACCCCTCGACTTGTCATCCGATGCAGCGAGTTCTTCACATCAGCATTTCGGGCATGTGGAGCCTTCATCCTTTTCTTCTGCACAGGGATCTTATTATGACCACACCATGTATGATCCACCGGCGTGGAACCCTGACCCTCGCTGGGGTTGACCTCCACTTAGGCCAAAAGCCTAAGCTTGGGGGGAGGTATGCCGGCATCACTCATTCATTGCATATTACAATTGCCGGATATGTGTATATACTTGTTTCACTTCTTATGGTTGCCTCTAATATGAGGAAGATGATATTTGGGGAAGTGCTGTCTAAAAACAGATTCTGGACTGATACTAAAACAATTACTAGAAATAGCCAGAAAGTTATTTTGAGAAGCCAATTTTTTTGCATGTTCCCCAGGTTATTATCTAACTTTCATTAGTTGAGCACTTTTCGAGTTTAACAGCGGAAGATTTTCGTAAAAAGGATTACTGTACTACTGTCAAGTTTGACGGATTTCTGCCACTTTGTGTCTATGTGACTCTTTTAGCTTTCATTCTCTTGTTTTTGCTTTGTTTCTTTCCTAAAACACAAAAAGACCAAAATATTTCTGTTGTTTCTCTTCACCATTTGTTTATTTTGGTTTCTTGTTCTTATTTTGCTTTATTTACTATCGTTAGTTTGCTATGAGAAAATCCAAAAAGATTTTGCTTTGTTTGCTTGTTTCCTTTTGTTCTTGTTTCCAATTCGAAAACACCAAAAATATTTGTTGTTCTTCTTTGGTTTTGTAAATTTCACTATGGAGTTCAGCGGTCTTCGGTGATTGGAGCTTGGTTTTCATTCCATATTATTCGAGCCACACAAGTGAAAGGCAATAATGACGATCTACGACAACTCAACTGTGGTGAGAGGCTGGTATGAACTCTATTTGTTTTCATTTTTGTACATATACTCATCCATGTGAGCATGCTTAGTTGGTTCATGTGAGGTATATGTCATTTAATGAAAGTCTAGTAGTTCATGATCTCTCATGTTTAGCTCCAATTTATTAATATGAGTAACATGTCATAAATATTTTCTTGCATTGTTTTATTCATAGATAGGTATGACATTGTGGTATCCTCCTCTGAATAATTCATTTGAATCGACTTGGCACATGCTCACGCATGCATATGACTGAAAAACAAAAGTCAATTAAGCCTCGATGATTTACTTTGCTTCAGAGTTCTTGTATCACTTTTATGCCTCCGTTAATTTTATTTTGTCGCAAGCATGATTATGACAGTTATTGCTCTCTTGATTGTCGCTTCCCAGTCTATTGTTAGCCTTCACTTGTACTGAGTGGGAATGCTGCTCGTGCTTCCAAACCCCTGAAAACCAAGTTATTCCAAAGTGTCCACCATAAATACCTATGCATGGCATTTCAAACCATTCCAAGTAAATTCTCATGTGCTACCTTTAAACCTTCAAAGTACTTCTCAATTTGTGTTAATGTTTTATAGCTCATGAGGAAGTATGTGGTGTTTTCTCTTTCAACCTTATCATTTACTCCTGACAGACTTTCACCAATGGACTAGTGGCACATCCGCTTATCCAATAATTTTGCAAAAAGAGCTGGCAACGGGGTGCCCAGCCCCAATTAACTAACTTTCATCAATAATTATCTTCACATGATTTTCCCTGATTCATCAGTAAGCAACTTAATTTGCAAATAGACACTCATCCATGGTATGCGAATGTTGGAAGGCACCCGAGGATTCGGTTAGCCATGGCTTGTGTAAGCAAAGGTTGGGGGAGTGTCATCCATAATGAAACTAAAATACATGTGTAAACAAAAGAGAAGAGGGATGATTTACCTTGCTGGTAGAGATAACGTCCTTCATGGGAGCCGCTCTTGAAAGTCTGGTTGACGAGGTAGTTAGAGTGCCCACTATCATTCGTTGACAACAACAAACACCTCTCAAAATAATTTTACTCCTGTTTTAAAAATGAAAAGCTCTAGCACATGTTAATCCCTGCTTCCCTCTGCGAAGGGTCAATCTTTTACTTTTATGTTGAGTCACTATCCTTTCTTTAAGCACCTTCTTGAGAGCATAATTGTCATTCTTAGAATAATATGCTTGTCCCAGAATATGGTTAACTGTGGTATAACTGTGGTATAACTTTGATGCTTTTATCTTTGATAATCTTTACTTCTAGTCTTTCCATGAAATTCAGAGGTGCATGGGCATTTATGTTTTGTTGTACAAATACGGACAAGCGAGATACCACTTTATCATATCTTTTTATGAACATTGCAATCCTGCTGATAGATATGACTCATGATGCTTATTATTAGTTTGTTGGTATCTTTTTCATGATTGACATAACTATTAGATGACTTTATTTGCATGTATCTTATTATGAATTGCCTAAGTACTCGTCCATATCATGAGAATATTTACATCATATGAGAAAATGCGTTCGTGAAAGTTCTTTTATCGCACTCAGTTGTTAACTGGATTGCTTGAGGACAAGCAATAAGCTAAGCTTGGGGGGGAGTTGATACGCCCAAAACGTATCTACTTTACCGAACACTTTTGCTATTGTTTTGCCTCTAATTTGTGTATTTTGGATACAACTAACACGGACTAACGATGTTTTCAGCAGAATTGCCTGGTGTCTTATTTTTGTGCAGAAACTCAACTTTCAGGAAAATCCCCGGAAATAATCGCAATGGGCCTATTTTCACAGAAGATTGACGGAGCCAGAAGACGAGACGGAGGGGGGCCACGAGGCGCCCACACCACCAGGCGGCGCGGTGGGCCCCTGGGCCGCGCCGCCCTATGGTGGCGTCGCCTCGGCCACCCCCCGACGGTCCCCTCTGGACTACTTAAGGCTTTCGACCTAAAAATGCACGGGGGTTCGACCAATCTGCCAGAAGACATCTAGAACTCCGCCGCCATCGCGAAACTCCTTCTCGGGACCAGAAGCTCCGTTCTGGCACCCTGCCGGGACGGGGAATTGGAGGAGATCATCTCCATCATCACCACCGACGCTTCTCCATCAACCATCCATGTTTCCCCCATCCATGTGTGAGTAATTCCCCCGCTGTAGGCTGAAGGGGATGGTAGGGATTGGATGAGATTGATCATGTAATAGTCATAAGATTGTTAGGGCATAGTGCCTACTATCCGTTGTTGGTACTTTTATGATATTGTTGCAACTTGTTATGCTTAATTCTTGTCACTAGGGCCCGAGTGCCATGATTTCAGATCTGAACATGTTATTGATTCATGATGATATTCATTGTTTCATGATCTTACCTGCAAGTTGTATACACATGTTGCTGTCCGGAACCCGAGGCCCCAAAGTGACAGAAATTGGGACAACCGGAGGGGAAGGCTGTGATATGAGGATCACATGTGTTCACGGAGTGTTAATGCTTTGCTCCGGTGCTCTATTAAAAGGAGTACCTTAATTACCAGTAAATTCCCTAGAGGCCCGGCTCCCACCGGCTGGTAGGACAAAAGATGTTGTGCAAGTTTCTCATTGCGAGCACGTACGACTATATACGGAACACATGCCTATGGTTGTTTAGTACTTGGATACTGTTTTATTACTATCTGCAAATGACCTGCCTTGATTGTTACATGAGTTCTCTTATCCATGTGCGTCCGTTCATCCATCCCTTTGCCTACATTATTTTAATCCTGTTGTTTACTATAATCACCACTACTGTCTTTGTTACACAGCTGCTTATATTTCACTACTGCTACTGCTATAAAACTGTTTCTACTGACAAACTCTTGCGAGCAAGTCTGTTTCCAGGTGCAGCTGAATTGACAACTCCGCTGTTAAGGCTTACAAATATTCTTTGGCTCCCCTTGTGTCGAATCAATAAATTGGGTTTTACTTCCCTCGAAGACTGTTGCGATCCCCTATACTTGTGGGTCATCACCCCCTAAATCTGGTTTCTTTTTAATTTGTATTGTTTTATTTCTTTTGTGTTTTATTTTAATTTTGAAAGAGTTTCACATATTCTACGGTACTACATACATGCATATGAATGTACAATTTCAAACAAATTTGAAATTAGAACCAAAAATAATTCAAGAGGAATATACAATATATATTCAATATCGGATGACCATATACAATTTTGAACAAGTTTCCATACATAATTTACTGCAGCAGAAGTTCTACGTCCTCGTAATAGTGTTCTCCTTTAGGATGGAGGACTTTCCTCATGAACCATCCTGCTAGTTCCTCTTGAATTGGTCGGAAGCGAGCTTCTGGACTAAGCGTCTTTCGCAAGTTATTCCTCTTGACGTTGTTATCCGACGGCGTCCGCTCAGAGGTGTATCTCCGGATGAACTCACAAACATAGTATCCACATAGATTGGTCCACAGTGGCTGAATTTCCCCAGTCAGTGACCTTCTAAATTCTAGCTCTTTTTTGAATTCACCGACCGTTTCATGTGTGAACCGTCTCCAAACCCTACGAGGCAAAGAAAATTAAATTAACAAGAGAGTTATTAGTTACATGATATTAGGAAATGAACGAAAGAGGCCGATCGATATAGAGCGCAAATGAATGAAAGTAATTACTTTTGCAGCATTCTTCTCATGTCGACCCAAAGCTTTGAATCCATATTTAGAGTATCGATGACGAGAACTGTGGAGGCGTGAAATTGAATTACTAGCAGAATCCAGTGGAACCTGCGGACACAATACATGCACAGTCATGCATAACTCATCGATTAGCCACATACCATGCATGGAGTAAACAAAAGAGAATGTGCTCAAGACAGAAACACTCACCCAAAATGGTAAGGAAATAGAATATCACTTTTGAGTTCCTGCTTTCTAAGAAAAATCAACAGGTCTTGCTCCACGTCGGCGGGGTGATTTTGTAACACATATCCATTAACGATTTGTGGGTCAATGAACCCAACATCATGGATGTTCCTTATTCTGCATTCCCTAATCTTCATTCTGCATAATAGCGTGCACAACAATATAGTTAGGACAATATATATATATATATATATATATATATATATATATATATATATATATAGTGCAGGCAATGAACGAGATGGGGTAGAAATAAATCACTTACAGAACGTAGCAACTGATGATAGATTTGTCGAGCTCGCGCAGATTGATCAGCTGGAACAATTCACTCAGATGAATTGTTACATAGTAATGTTTGAGGTGATGCTCATGTCTAACTTCCGCATAAATATAATCTTTGCCGGCGTTATTTTTTATGTAACCCTTGTACCAAAGTAGCAGATTTTTCATTTGTGGAGGTAGATCCTCTTCCTGCGCAGGCTCGACGAGAGGCACATTCGGCACATATGTAATTACTACCTCACTCATTGGCACCTCCTCAAGGCCTAACACTGCACGAAGAGTCATACCGATCTGGGCCTCTTGTTCTCTGGCACCCGTTACAGTCATTCCCTGTGCTGCCGCAGCTGCTATGATTGTAGGGTCCATTAGTTCAGCATCCGGACCGGCGGCTTTCACTATGAGCGGGGGGATCGATTGTCTACTTTGTTCCCCGAGCTGGGCAACTCGTTTCCCGCTTTTTTTACTTTGTAATTCTTTCTCGGCCTCCTCCAAGGCTTTATCCGCCAAGTCTTTCTTCTCCTTCAACATGAGTGCTTTCCTACGAAGTTCACGTGCATAGTCGTCAGGCAAATTCTTCGCGGCTTGGGACGGTGTGCTCAAAAATGACTTGGCCCACTTCTCGTCCTTCTCAGAAAATACTGGCTTGGGCTCGGGCTCTCTTTTCGCCTTCACATCCGCCTTCCATTTCTCATACTGAGCAGCCGCGGCCGCGTCAGTTTCCTCGGCACTACGTTCCCAAGGCCTTGTGGGGAGAGGCTTCAGTGATGGCTCCGGTACCTTTGTGGTTTTAGGTACATAAGGGTCCGGGTTAATAGTCCAGGACTGCTTCTGCTTCTTTGCCGGAGGTGGATTGGGGGGCGGCGTCTGCTTACCAGCCCGAGGCGGACTGGGGGGCGATGTCTGATTACCCGCCGGAGGTGAATTGGGGGGCGGCGTCGGCTGACGTGAAGGAGGTGTAGGTGAAGCACCACCACCATCACCACCGCCACCGCCACCACCACCACCGGAGGGGGGTGGACTTGTTAGCCTTAGCGCCTCGCCTGGAAACACTATGTACTTCTTTTTCCATAAAATGAACTGGCGCTTGACATCTCCAAGTCTTCTCTCCCCTTCGGGTGTAGTAATGTCAATCTCCAGCTCCTCAAATCCTTGGACTATTTCTTCCACCGTGACACGAGCATAGCCATCTTCAATGGGGTTATTGTGGTGGAGTGCTCCAGGTGTACAGGGTAAAGGACTGCCGCTAGCTACCTTCGTGGAACATATGCCCCCCACTGGAAAATGCAGATCACATTCTTTCATCTCCTTTACATCATCCACGGGGTAGTGAGGCTCCGGTGCACGAATCAGCTCGATCGTCGGTGCATTAGCACCAGCCGAGGTAGCACCAGCCGGGGCCAGCAAGGGTGCATTAGCACCAGGCGGGGCTTCCATGGAAGCCATACTGCTTCTCCACTGCTGGCTACCGAGATCTTCATGCGGCCCTGGAGCAGCCGATCTTTCTTTTGCTAGTTCATACACATCTGCTTCACCTCATGGAGTTCTGATGCCAACTTTCCCATAAAATCTGCATCCCGATCCGTCTTTCTCTTACGGCTTCTGTAACCGTACGGGTCATCGTCCTGGGAAAACCCGACGGACCACGGAATGGCGCCTTTGCCTCATACACGTCCTCCGTGTTCAGGATTCCCGAGGGCTTTTGTCAGCGCGTTATTCTCTCTATTGAACTTGATCTTCCCCTCTTGAGCATCCCTCATTGCGTCAATAAGGGCTTGGGTGGGTTTAAACGCTTTCTTCCGGTGAACACACACACCTGTCTCCGGGTCTAGCGATCCCCCATGCCCGTACCACCAGCTTTTGGCCCTTGGGTCCCATCCCTCTGTACCTAGAGGGATTCCTCGCGCCCTCAGGTCGTTCTCCATCTTCTCCCATTTAGGCTCCGAAAGGCGGTACCCTCCTAGCCCCATAATATGATTGTACTCTTTCTTAGCCACATTTTCCTTATTTTTTTCGATATTTCAATGAACTGCTCCGATTTCTTTTGCCTCACAAATTCTGGCCAATCATCTTTCAGTTTCTCATATTGTCCTTTGAAATCCGGAGTCTTGTTCTTGTTGACATAGTCACGGGCTAGATTTTGCTTGTATTTCCGTAATGCGTCGGCCATCCTATGAAGAGCGAACTGTTTGACTAGCCTCCCCCTCTCACCTCCACCCGGAATCTCGTTACCCAATTCATCGAATTTTTTATATTCCGGAGGTAGAACGAAATGTTCCATAAGCTTTTTCCAGCAATCTTTTTTTGTTTTCTTGTCGACAAAACTGAAAACCAAGACGTGTCGTGCCTTCTTTGGGTCATTCCACTCCTGGAGGGTGATCAGGACGTTGTCTCTATCAACGGCTCCGCATTGGTTGATAAACTTGGTGGAGAACTTTTGGGGCTCCAGCGGCTTGCCGGTTGCACTGACAACCTCGATGGTATATGTTTCTCCTTGTTTCAGCTTCTTGGTTGCGCCACGCTTTGAGGACGTACTCGATTTTTTCGACGATCCGGCCGAGGGCTAAAAAAATAAAGAGAGTCGCGCGCGTTAGTACACATATTTATTCAAATCAGTAAGTTTGTATCACCAGAGGCTCAATGTATATATATATATACCTCGCCGGAGGTGGTTGCTACTTGCAATTGAAGATCGTCGTTTATCGACGGTTGACCTCCATCGTCATCACCTCGCTGACGACCTTCATCTTCACCGTCAAGGTTCAGATAAGAAGAGACATCATGTTTATGAGGCCCATTATATGTTCTTCGGTCGGCACATAAAGAACATCGCTGTTTATGAGGCCCATTATATGTTCTTCAGCTTCCGGATCATAGTTGGCCATAATCGGGTCAGCTCTATCGTCCGCGATATGTCAGTCCTGAAAACATGTAGTAAAAACTAATTAATTGTGTATATGCCAGCATTATCACATCTCTTCTACATTAAAGAGAGAGGGCGACGAGGGAGGCGAGAGGGGGGACACGTATTAGATGTGTATATGCGGACGATCGACCTCGCCTCGCAGTGACCGCGTGACCAAGAGACCGTTGGCGGTGGCGAAAGGGCGGTGGCGGTGACGGTGGCGGTGGCGGTGGCGGTGCCGATCCTCTCTCTCGTAAAAAAACAAAAAAAACCACGCGCGTATACACGCGGGGTCGGTGGCGAAAGGGTGGTGGAGAAAGGGGGCGGCGGCGGTGGCGACGGTCATTTTTTTATTAGTTAAGTTTTCACATAATACACGTCAACAAAGTTGTTTCATTTTTAATTAAAAAAACTTAGTTACAAATTAAAAAAAAAACAAAAAAACTTAGTTACAAATTAGTTCTTCACATAATACACGTTTACAATTTAATTAAGTTACATTTTTAATTTAAAAAACTTAGTTACAAATTAAAAAAAACAAAAAAAAACAAAAACAAAAATCGGCCAGGCGCCCTGGCCTTCTCTCCTCTCTCCCTCTCTGCTTCATCTCTCTGCCGAGCAGGGCGCACTGCGGCGCGGCGCATGTGGCGGCGCAAGTTTGGCCGGCGGCGACTGTCGGGCACGGCGACACGGCGCGCGGATATGGCGACACGGCGACGCGAGCTGTGGCGGCAACGTTCGGCGCGGGGGTGTGGTTCAGCGGCTGAGGTACGCGCGCGCGGGGGCGCCGGCAGAGCTGAGACGACGACATACGGGGCGGGCGCGGGAAGAAGAGGAGGAGGCGACGGCCGACGGCGGCGACGAGGGCGGCGGTCGGCGAGGACGAGGGAGACGACGGAGGCGCAGACGGTTCGGCGGTCGGCAGACGGAGGCGCAGCCTGGCGGTTCGAGTCAAGGAAGAATAAGTGAATCGCCTGCGTGCCGCCCGCGCGTATTTATAGGGAGGGGCCTTTAGTCGCGGTTGGCCACACCAACCGCGACTAAAGGTATTTTCGCCCGAATTCCAGCGTTCCCGCGGAAATAAACTTTAGTCGCGGTTGGCCATTTCTAAATGTTAAAGATACAAATAATATATCAAAAAATTAAGAGAAATAAAACTAATTCATTTCTAAATGGTAAAAATACAAATAACATATCAAAAAATTCAGAAAAATAAAACTAATTCATTTCTAAATGTTAAAAATACAAATAATATATCAAAAAATTCCGAAAAATAAAACTAATTCTTTTCAAAATTTTAGAAATACAAATAATATATCAAAAAAATCAGAAAAATAAAACTAATTCATTTCAAAATTTTAAAAATACAAATAATATATCAAAAAAAGCAGAAAAATAAAACTAATTCATTTCAAAATCTTAAAAATACAAATAATATATCAAAAAAGCAGAAAAATAAAAATAATTCATTTCAAAATGTTAAAAATACAAATAATATATCAGAAAAATCAGAAAAATCCAATTTCTTCCCTCATCAGTCTTCCCGCCACCCGCTTCCCACCAGTTCTTCCCGGCCGCCTCTGTCTTCCCACAAGTTCTTCCCGGCCCGTCTTCCCGCCAGTTCTTTCCCACCTAGGTCTTCCCGCCATTTCTTCACGCCTCTGTCTTCCCACCTCTGTCTTTCATGGGCTTGCAGGAAAAAATTCCGAGGCGCAACTTCCGAAGATGCCGTAGGGCGTGTAAACCAACGACATCTTCGAGAAGCTGCGCCACGGAGATTTTCCAACCCTTTACCCAACACCGTTAGAGGAGATGGAGTCTTTCACGGGCTTGCAGGAAAATTTTCCCGAGGAGCAACTTCCGAAGATGTCGTAGGACGTGTGCACCGACGACATCTTCGAGAAGTTGCGCCCCGGGAGATTTTCGAACCCTTTACCCAACACTGTTAGAGCAAATGGAGTCTTTCACGGGCTTGCAGGAAAATTTTCCTGAGGAGCAACTTCCGAAGATGTCGTAGGGCGTGTGCACCGACGACATCTTCGAGAAGTTGCGCCACGGGAGATTTTCCAACCCTTTACTCCATCCATGGGGATGAAACTCTCCCTACCTGCTAGGTTGGCTTGTTGGTCTGCTTGCCAAGGCGTATCGATGCTCCTTTTATAGGCATGGCGCCGCTTCTGCTTTGTCTTGTTCCTCCGACAGGGCGTCATGTGCTACATGCTTTATCTCATCGAGCAGTGAGTCCACCCACGCGTCCTTATCCTGCCGACAGCTTTAGTCACGGTTGCACCCTCCAGCCGGGACTAAAGCTTACCCAAACGTCCTTATCCCACCGACAGTTTTCTTAGATGACACAAAAACCACATTTAGTCCCGGTTGCACCCACCAGCCGGGACTAAAGCTTACCCGCACGTCCTTATCCCACCGACGCATTTGTCAGATGATACAAAACCACCTTTAGTCCCGGTTGCACCCACCAGCCGGGACTAAAGGTTAGATGACCAGCTCTGGATTTCTCTTCTTCCCGCCATTTCTTCCCTGTCTTCCCGCCTCTTTCTTCCCGCCACTTTCTTCCTGCCTCTTGTCTTCCCGCTCCCATTTTTCCCGCCATTTCTCAGTACATATATGTAGCCCGGCTTGGCCAGCATTATCACATCTCTACAATCTCTCATCACTCTCATGGCTTCCACCGCACCCACTCTAACCTACCAGCAGGTGGAGGAGCTTTGCGCCTCGAACTACCCTTGCCCACCGGGCTACCGCGTCCCCGCCAGCTGGAGCCTAAGCGCCGGAGGCGTGCCGGTCCCTCCTGTCCCTCAGGGTACTGCGCGCCGGGCGGCCATCACGAACCACTACTACCTCGAACTCACGCCGGAGCAGCGGATGAATCCCCGCTGGCATCCCGATAACCAGCATACTTGGGACGCCTTCTTTATCAATCAGCGTGACAGGGCACTCGCCAGGTATGAGGAGGACGGTCTGCCTCCTGGGAACTTCCACGAGGCCGGCCGTCGGCTATGGTGGTATGGTCGGACTCTACAGAGCATCATGGACTACATCACGGCCGGTGATATCCCCCGCCTGCGCTACCCTCAGTTCGAGCCACGAGCGCCGCCCGATGGCAGCGACGACGATAGCGGCAACTTAGAAGGCGACGACTACCAGTACAACGGCGGCGACTATGAAGACTATCTTTGGCAAGGACGAATGGTTCGTCAAGGTAACCAAGATTGTTGAAATCCACCATTGTCATTCCGTATTGCTGGTCCACCTTTACCCCACCTCCTGTTAGCTTGAACCATTTGCACCGGAACAAAGGGACCTTAAAGGAGGGTCCATAGTCAAGTTCCCATATCTCCTCTATGTAACCATAATATGTGACCTTTTGCCCATTCTCGGTTGCTGCATCAAAGCGGACACCACTGTTTTGGTTGGTGCTCTTTTTATCTTGGACGATCGTGTAAAATGTATTCCCATTTATCTCGTACCCTTGGAAAGTCGTTATAGTCGAAGATGGTGTCTTGGCCAACATGTACAGCTGATCTCCAACATCATTGTCATTCATTAAATGTTTTCTCAACCAACTGCCGAAAGTCTCCATGTGGGCCTTCCTAATCCAGGATTCAGGCTTCCCGGGTTGTCCGAGCGTAAATTATTCTTGTGTTTCTCAAAGTACGGAGCCACCAAGCTGGAATTGGTCGAACCGTGTGGTGTGCTTCGACTCATAGAATGGCCGTCCATACATATCGTTGATTTCCTTCCGATCGTGCCTTTTCCACTTAGTCTCCCCTCGTGCCGCGATGGAGGAAGACCAATCGGCTTAAGGTCAGGAACAAAGTCAACACAAAACTCAATTACCTCCTCATTTCCATAGCCCTTGGCAATGCTTCCTTCTGGCCTAGCACGGTGACAAGGGATTAACTTATCAATGCCTACGAGTTGTAGACTAGGGTTTTAGTCGGAAGTAAAGGGCAAGTAGATCTCGAAGGTTTCAGCCGAAAAGTACTCGACGATATGAAAACTAGAGTTTGTGAGACAATGATTCGATGCTTTCTTTGTCCCTCGACTCCCCCTTATATAGGAGGCGGAGCCGAGGGATTCGTGATACACAAGTTACAGAGTCCGGGAGGGTTTCCAACCCATCCCGCAAGATTACAAGTATTGTTTCCTAATACAACTCTAGCTTTCCTTAATAACAATTTGGGCTTCCGATTTTCTCATCCTTCGAGCCATGGGCTTTCAGTAAACCCCGGGTACTATCTTCGGCAGGCCCATTGGGGATGCCTATATCAGTAGCCCCCGAGATTTTGATTGAATCGCAGAGTCAAGGAAAATCTCCAACTTTATATTCGTTCAATAGCCCTGAACTTTATCACATATCTTTGGATGCGAAATTATATATTGTACAGGGATAATGGTAGTTGGGGCTAGTTCATCTGACGGATCAGGTACTAGTTAACTGCTCTAGTGGCAATCCGCAAAAACCTACTTCAAGATCACGTCCCTGGACATGATCTCGGGATACTGGTGTAAACTTCGACAGGTGCCGCTTAAGGTCTTACCATTCTGTCGAGTCCCAGTCATATTTTATCGGGTACCTAACGCGTCCGTTAGGATTTTTCTTCGTATCTGTTGATACGGAAAAAAGTAGCAAACCGACGTCAGAGACGGTGCCATGCCACACAGAATGGATCTTGGGTCTTACCTTCGCAAAGTTTTGCGGCATTCAGAGATTGTTCTCAACTTTGGTGCTCTGAGAATATATTGTCGAGTGCTTTTTCGGCTGATGGAATAGCTCATTTTATTGAGTCAACAGATGACTTATATTGCTTTCCCGACGGGAGTATATGTAGAGTTATTTATATAAATCGAAATATGCTTACTTTCTATTCGTATCTTTTTTTTTTATAATTTCATCGGGCACGCGAACAGCGTTCCCGATGGGAATAGCCCCCGAGGCTACAGCCAAGGAGTTGTGCTTGGGTGTAGGCTCAACGCCTTACGTTGCTATATTTTCCTTCCTTCTCGAAGTTTTCATATCTGCCGGGTGCGCGAACAGCGCTCCCGATGGGAGTAGCCCCCGAGGCTATGAGCAAATGCTTGTATTTGATCATAGGCTCTCGTCATTTCTATTTTGTCATTCTCGAGTTTTTTCGAGTAGCCCTCGAGCATTTGATCAAAAACTTGTATTTGACCAAAGGCTCCCGAAATAATCAATCAATCTTCTGCTGTCGCCATTCTTATGAAGCTGCTTTAGCCGAATTTTTCTCTTGCCAAGGTGACATCATTGCTGACAATAGCCACGACCGCTGTATCGGGAAAACGCGAGAACTGCTCGCTCTCTGCCGTGCGGGCCCAGACTATCCATCAAGTTGACACGTCGTGCAAGTGGGGGACACACGTCCTCCACTTTCCCCGGCGCACGCACTGTAGCTCTTGTTCTTTCTCGTCCATATGAAATTACTTTTTACCCCTTGTCTACGTGTACACCATCTATTCCGCAATCTCTTCATCCAACGGTGCGTCGATTCACCGCACCTCTATTTAAGGTCATCGTCTTCCTCCGTCAATACTTTCGCTCGCACCGCACCTCTGCTTCTCCTCTGCAAAATCCTCCACTGCTCCCATTGCTTCAAGCGCTCAACCACGCTCGCATCTTTCTCCTCCACGCTCATTGATGCCACCTCGCGCGCCTCTGACCAGGCACAACACTCCGGAATCCAAGATGGCCGCCGAAGATCTGGAGTGGGAGAGATCCAAGATCTCTGATGCGTGCAGTCGACACGTCCGTTGGGAACCCCAAGAGGAAGGTGTGATGCGTACAGTAGCAAGTTTTCCCTCAGAAAGAAACCAAGGTTTATCGAACCGGTAGGGAGCCAAGAAGCACGTTGAAGGTTGATGGCGGAGGAGTGTAGTGCGGCGCAACACCGGGTATTCCGGCGCCAACGTGGAACCTGCACAACGCAATCACGGAACTTTGCCCCAACGTAACAGCGAGGTTGTCAATCTCACCGGCTTGTCTGTAAACAAAGGATTAGATGTATAGTGTGGATGATGATGGTTGTTTGCAAAGAACAAGTAAAGAACAATTGCAGTAGATTTTATTTCAGATGTAAAGAATAGGACCGGGTTCCACGCTTCACTAGCGGTGTCTCTCCCATAAGATAGCAGTATGTTGGGTGAACAAATTAAAGTTGGGCAATTGACAAATAAAGAAGGCATAACAATGCACATACATATATCATGATGAGTACTATGAGATTTAATCAGGGCATTACGACAAAGTACATAGACCGCTATCCAAGCATGCATCTATGCCTAAAAAGTCCACCTTCAGAGTTATCATCCGAACCCCTCCAGTATTAAGTTGTAAACAACGGACAATTGCATTAAGTATGGTGCGTAATGTAATCAACACAAATATCCTTAGACAAAGCATCAATGTTTTATCCCTAGTAGCAACAAGCACATCCACAACCTTAGAACTTTCTCACATCGTCCCGCATTTAATGGAGGCATGAACCCACTATCGAGCATAAATACTCCCTCTTGGAGTCACAAGTATCAACTTGGCCGAGCCTCTACTAGCAACAGAGAGCATGCAAGAACATAAATAACATATATGATAGATTGATAATCAACTTGACATAGTATTCAATATTCATCGGATCCCAACAAACACAACATGAAGGATTACAAATAGATGATCTTGATCATGATAGGCAGCTCACAAGATCTAACATGATAGCACAATGAGGAGAAGACAACCATCTAGCTACTGCTATGGACCCATAGTCCAGGGGTGGAATACTCACACATCGATCCGGAGGCGATCATGGCGATGAAGAGACCTCCGGGAGATGATTCCCCTCTCCGGCAGGGTGCCGGAGGCGATCTCCTGAATCCCCCGAGATGGGATTGGCGGCGGCGGCGTCTCTGGAAGGTTTTCCGTATCGTGGCTCTCGGTAATGGGGGTTTCGCGACGGAGGCTTTAAGTAGGTGGAAGGGCGGAGTCAGGAGAGTCACGGGGGCCCCACATGCTAGGGCCGCGCGGGCCCCCTCTAGGCCGCGCCGCCCTAGTGTGGCGGCGCCCCGTGGCCCCACTTCGTCTCCCCTCCGGTCTACTGGAAGCTTCGTGGAAAAATAGGCCCCTCGGCGTTGATTTCGTCCAATTCCGAGAATATTTCCTTACTAGGATTTCTGATACCAAAAACAGCGGAAAACAAGAATCGGCTCTTCGGCATCTCGTCAATAGGTTAGTGCCAGAAAATGCATAATAATGACATATAATGTGTATAAAACATGCGAGTATCATCATAAAAGTAGCATGGAACATAAGAAATTATAGATACGTTTGGAACGTATCAAGCATCCCCAAGCTTAGTTCCTACTCGCCCTCGAGTAGGTAAACGATAACAAAGATAATTTCTGAAGTGACATGCTATCATAATCTTGATCATACTATTGTAAGCATATGAGATGAATGCAGCGATTCGAAGCAATGATGAAGATAATGAGTAAACTAATGAATCATATAGCAAAGACTTTTCATGAATAATACTTTCAAGCCAAGCATCAATAAGTCTTGCATAAGAGTTACTCATAAAGCAATAAATTCAAAGTAAAGACATTGAAGCAACACAAAGGAAGATATAAGTTTCAGCGGTTGCTTTCAACTTCAACATGTTTATCTCATGGATAATTGTCAACACAAAGCAATATAGCAGGTGCAATAAGTAAACATGTAAGAATCAATGCACACAGTTGACACAAGTGTTTGTTTCTAAGATAGAAAGAATAGGCAAACTGACTCAACAATAAAGTAGAAGATAGGCCCTTCGCAGAGGGAAGCATTGATTACTATATTTTTGCTAGAGCTTTTCATTTTGAAAACAAGAAACAATTTTGTCAACGGTAGTAATAAAGCATATGTGTTATGTATAAGACATCTTATAAGTTGCAAGCCTCATGCATAGTATACTAATAGTGCTCGCACCTTGCCCTAATTAGCTTGGATTAACACGGATTATCATTGCATAGCATATGTTTCAACCAAGTGTCACAAAGGGGTACCTCTATGCCGCTCTGTACAAAGGTCTAAGGAGAAAGCTCGCATTTGATTTCTCGCTTTTGATTATTCTCAACTTAGACATCCATACCGGGACAACATAGACAACAGATAATGGACTCCTCTTTAATGCATAAGCATTCAAAAACAGTTAATATTCTCATAAGAGATTGAGGATTAATTGTCCACACTCGAAACTTCCACCATGAATCATGGCTTTAGTTAGCGGCCCAATGTTCTTCTCTAACAAGTATGCATACTCAAACCATTTGATTGTGAGAACCGCCCTTACTTCGGACAAGACGAACATGCATAGCAACTCACATGATATTCAACAAAGGTAAAAGAGTTGATGGCGTCCCCAGAAAACATGGTTACCGCTCAACAAGCAACTTACTAAGAAATAAGACACATAAGTACATATTCTTCACCACGATAGTTTTTAAGCTATTTGTCCCATGAGCTATATATTGCAAAGGAAAAGAATAGAAATTTTAAAGGTAGCACTCAAGTAATGTACTTTAGAATGGCGGAGAAATACCATGTGGTAGGAAGGTATGGTGGACACAAATGGCATGGTTATTGGCTCAAGGATTTGGATGCACGAGAAGAATTCCTCTCAATACAAGGCTAGGCTAGCAAGGTTGTTTGAAGCAAACTCAAGTATAAAAGGTGCAGCAAAGCTCACATATGAACATATTGTAACTATTATAAGACTTTACATTGTCTCCTTGTTGTTCAAACACCTCAACCAGAAAATATCTAGACTCTAGAGATCAATAATGCAAACGAAATTTTAACAAGCTCTATGTAGTTATTCATTAATGAGTACAAGGTACATGATGCAAGAGCTTAAACAAGATCTATATGAGCACAACAATTGCCAAGTATCACATTATTCAAGACATTAAACCATTTACCACATGCGGCATTTTCCGTTTCCAACCATATAACAATGAATGAAATAGTTCAACTTTCGCAATGAACATTAAAGATGAAGCTAAGAACATATGTGTTCATACGAAACAGCGGAGCGTGTCTCTCTCCCAAACAAAGAATGCTAGGATCCGATTTATTCAAACAAAAACAAAAACAAACAGACGCTCCAAGTAAAGCACATAAGATGTGACGGAATAAAAATATAGTTTCACTAGAGGAACCTGATAAGTTGTCGATGAAGAAGGGATGCCTTGGGCATCCCCAAGCTTAGACGCTTGATTCTTCTTAAAATATGCAGGGATGAACCACGGGGGCATCCCCAAGCTTTGACATTTCACTCTTCTTGATCATATTGTATCATCCTCCTCTCTTGACCCTTGAAAACTTCCTCCACACCAAACTCGAAACAAACTCATTAGAGGGTTCAGTGCATAATTCATATATTCAGAGGTGACATAATCATTCTTAACACTTCTGGACATTGCACAAAGCTACTGAAAGTTAATGGAACTAAGAAATCCATCAAACATAGCAAAAGAGGCAATGCGAAATAAAAGGCAGAATCTGTCAAAACAGAACAGTTCGTAAAGACGAATTTTAAAGTGGCACCAGACTTGCTCAGATGAAAATGCCCATATTGAATGAAAGTTGCGTACATATCTGAGGATCACGCACGTAAATTGGCAGATTTTTTTGATTTTTCTACAGGGACTACTGCCCAAATTCGTGACAGCAAGAAATCTGTTCCTACGCAGCAATCCAAATCTAGTATTGGCTTTACTATCAAAGACTTTACTTGGCACAACAATGCAATAAAATAAAGATAAGGAGAGGTTGCTACAGTAGTAACAACTTCCGAGACTCAAATATAAAACAAAGTGCAGAAGTAAAATAATGGGTTGTCTCCCATAAGCGCTTTTCTTTAACGCCTTTCAGCTAGGCGCAGAAAGTGTGTATCAAGTAACATCAAGAGACGAAACATCAACATCATAAGTTTCTAATAATAGAATCATAAGGTAACTTCATTCTCTTTCTAGGGAAGTGTTCCATACCTTTCTTGAGAGGAAATTGATATTTAATATTACCTTCCTTCATAACAATGGTAGCACCAACAGTTTGAAGAAAATGTCTTCCCAATATAATGGGACAAGATGCATTGCATTCAATATCCAAGACAACAAAATCAACGGGGACAGGTTATTGTTAACCATAATACGAACATTATCAATCTCCCCCAAAGGTTTCTTTATAGCATGATCAACAAGATTAACGTCCAAATAACAATTTTTCAATGGTGGCAAGTCAAGCATATCATAGATTTTCTTAGGCATAACAGAAATACTTGCACCAAGATCACATAAAGCATTACAATCAAAATTATTGACCCTCATCTTAATGATAGGCTCCCAACCATCTTCTAACTTTCTAGGAATAGAGGTTTCAAGTTTTAGTTTCTCTTCTCTAGCTTTTATGAGAGCATTTGTAATATGTTTTGTAAAGGCCAAATTTATAGCACTAGCATTGGGACTTTTAGCAAGCTTTTGTAAGAACTTTATACTTCCGAGATGTGACAATCATCAAAGTCTAAACCATTATGATCTACATCAATGGGATCATTGTCCCCAATATTTTGAAAAAATTCAGCAGTTTTAGCAGTTTCAGGCAATTTTGCATGCTTTGCACTAGGAGTAGAAACATTGCTGATGGCGTGTATTTCACACGTTCGTTGGGGAACCCCAAGAGGAAGGTATGATGCGCACAGCAGCAAGTTTTCCCTCAGAAAGAAACCAAGGTTTATCGAACCAGGAGGATCCAAGAAGCACGTTGAAGGTTGATGGCGGCGGGATGTAGTGCGGCGCAACACCGGAGATTCCGGCGCCAACGTGGAACCTGCACAACACAACCAAAGTACTTTGCCCCAACGAAACGATGGAGGTTGTCAATCTCACCGGCTTGCTGTAACAAAGGATCGTATTGTGTGGAAGATGATTGTTTGCGAGAGAAAACGAGTAAAAACAAGTATTGCGAGCAGATTTGTATTTCGGTATTAAAGAATGGACCGGGGTCCACAGTTCACTAGAGGTGTCTCTCCCATAAGATAAAAGCATGTTGGGTGAACAAATTACAGTCGGGCAATTGACAAATAGAGAGGGCATAACAATGCACATACATGTCATGATAAGTATAGTGAGATTTAATTGGGCATTACGACAAAGTACATAGACCGCCATCCAACCGCATCTATGCCTAAAAAGTCCACCTTCAGGTTATCGTCCGAACCCCTTCCAGTATTAAGTTGCTAACAACGGACAATTGCATTAAGTATGGTGCGTAATGTAATCAATAACTACATCCTCGGACATAGCATCAATGTTTTATCCCTAGTGGCAACAACACAACACAACCTTAGAACTTTCGTCACTCGTCCCGGTGTCAATGCGAGCATGAACCCACTATCGAGCATAAATACTCCCTCTTGGAGTTACTAGCATCAACTTGGCCAGAGCCTCTACTAATAACGGAGAGCATGCAAGATCATAAACAACACATATGTAATAACTTGATAATTAACATAACATGGTATTCTCTATCCATCGGATCCCGACAAACACAACATAGAGTATTACGGATAGATGATCTTGATCATGTTAGGCAGCTCACAAGATCCAACAATGAAGCACAATGAGGAGAAGACAACCATCTAGCTACTGCTATGGACCCATAGTCCAGGGGTGAACTACTCACTCATCACTCCGGAGGCGACCATGGCGGTGTAGAGTCCTCCGGGAGATGAATCCCCTCTCCGGCAGGGTGCCGGAGGAGATCTCCAGAATCCCCCGAGATGGGATTGGCGGCGGCGGCGTCTCTGGAAGGTTTTCCGTATCGTGGTTCTTCGCCTCAGGGTTTTCGCGACGGAGGCTTTATATAGGCGAAGAGGCGGCGCAGGAGGGTCGAAGGGGTGGCCAAACCATATGGCGGCGCGGCCAGGGCCTGGGCCGCGCCGGCCTAGGGTCCGGGGGCCCGGTGCCCCCCTCCGGTCCTTCCCGGGTGTTCTGGATGCTTCCGGTGAAAATAGGAACCCGGGTCTTGATTTCGTCCGATTCCGAGAATATTTCGTTACTAGGATTTACGAAACCAAAAACAGCGAGAAAACGAGAACCGGCACTTCGGCATCTTGTTAATAGGTTAGTTCCGGAAAATGCACGAATATGACATAAAGTGTGCATAAAACATGTAGGTATCATCAATAATATGGCATAGAACATAAGAAATTATCGATACGTCGGAGACGTATCAAGCATCCCCAAGCTTAGTTCCGCTCGTCCCGAGCGGGTAAAACAATAACAAAGATAATTTCTGAAGTGACATGCCATCATAACCTTGATCATACTATTTGTAAACATATGTAATGAATGCAGCGATCAAAACAATGGTAATGACATGAGTAAACAAGTGAATCATAAAGCAAAGACTTTTCATGAATAGTACTTCAAGACAAGCATCAATAAGTCTTGCATAAGAGTTAACTCATAAAGCAATAAATCAAAGTAAAGGCATTGAAGCAACACAAAGGAAGATTAAGTTTCAGCGGTTGCTTTCAACTTGTAACATGTATATCTCATGGATAATTGTCAACATAGAGTAATATAACAAATGCAATATGCAAGTATTTAGGAATCAATGCACAGTTCACACAAGTGTTTGCTTCTTGAGGTGGAGAGAGATAGGTGAACTGACTCAACATAAAAGTAAAAAAGAATGGTCCTTCAAAGAGGAAAGCATCGATTTCTATATTTGTGCTAGAGCTTTTATTTTGAAAACATGAAACAATTTTGTCAACGGTAGTAATAAAGCATATGAGTTATGAAAATTATATCTTACAAGTTGCAAGCCTCATGCATAGTATACTAATAGTGCCCGCACCTTGTCCTAATTAGCTTGGACTACCGGATCTTTGCAATGCACATGTTTTAACCAAGTGTTACAATGGGGTACCTCCATGCCGCTCGTACAAAGGTCTAAGGAGAAAGCTCGCATTTTGGATTTCTCGCTTTTGATTATTCTCAACTTAGACATCCATACCGGGACAACATGGACAACATATAATGGACTCCTCTTTAATGCATAAGCATGTGGCAACAATTATTATTCTCATATGAGATTGAGGATATGTGTCCAAAACTGAAACTTCCACCATGAATCATGGCTTTAGTTAGCGGCCCAATGTTCTTCTCTAACAATATGCATGCTCCAACCATAAAGGTGGTAGATCTCTCTTACTTCGGACAAGACGGACATGCATAGCAACTCACATGATATTCAACAAAGAATAGTTGATGGCGTCCCCGAAGCATGGTTATCGCACAACAAGCAACTTAATAAGAGATAAAGTGCATAAGTACATATTCAATACCACAATAGTTTTTAAGCTATTTGTCCCATGAGCTATATATTGCAAAGGTGAATGATGGAATTTTAAAGGTAGCACTCAAGCAATTTACTTTGGAATGGCGGATAAATACCATGTAGTAGGTAGGTATGGTGGACACAAATGGCATAGTGGTTGGCTCAAGTATTTTGGATGCATGAGAAGTATTCCCTCTCGATACAAGGTTTAGGCTAGCAAGGTTATTTGAAACAAACACAAGGATGAACGGTGCAGCAAAACTCACATAAAAGACATATTGTAAACATTATAAGACTCTACACCGTCTTCCTTGTTGTTCAAAACTCAATACTAGATATTATCTAGACTCTAGAGAAACCAAATATGCAAACCAAATTAGCAAGCTCTAAGTGTTTCTTCATTAATGGGTGCAAAGTATATGATGCAAGAGCTTAAACATGAGCACAACAATTGCCAAGTATCAAATTATCCAAGACATTTTAGAGTTACTACATGTAGCATTTTCCAATTCCAACCATATAACAATTTAACGAAGAAGAAACTTCGCCATGAATACTATGAGTAGAGCCTAAGGACATACTTGTCCATATGCTACGACGGAGCGTGTCTCTCTCCCATAAAGTGAATGCTAGGATCCATTTTATTCAAGCAAAACAAAAAACAAAAACAAACCGACGCTCCAAGCAAAGTGCATAAGATGTGACGGAATAAAAATATAGTTTCAGGGGAGGAACCTGATAATGTTGTCGATGAAGAAGGGGATGCCTTGGGCATCCCCAAGCTTAGACGCTTGAGTCTTCTTAGAATATGCAGGGGTGAACCACCTTGGGCATCCCCAAGCTTAGACGCTTGAGTCTTCTTAGAATATGCAGGGGTGAACCACCGGGGCATCCCCAAGCTTAGAGCTTTCACTCTCCTTGATCATATTGCATCATACTCCTCTCTTGATCTTTGAAAACTTCCTCCACACCAAACTCGAAACAACTCATTAGAGGGTTAGTGCACAATGAAAATTCACATGTTCAGAGGTGACACAATCATTCTTAACACTTCTGGACATTGCATAAAGCTACTGGACATTAATGGATCAAAGAAATTCATCCAACATAGCAAAAGAGGCAATGCGAAATAAAAAGGCAGAATCTGTCAAAACAGAACAGTCTGTAAAGATGGATTTTATTAGGCCACCAGACTTGCTCAAATGAAAATGCTCAAATTGAATGAAAGTTGCGTACATATCTGAGGATCATGCAAGTAAATTGGCTTAATTTTCTGAGCTACCTACAGGGAGGTAGACCCAGATTCGTGACAGCAAAGAAATCTGGAACTGCGCAGTAATCCAAATCTAGTACTTACTTTACTATCAAAGACTTTACTTGGCACAACAAAACTCAAAACTAAGATAAGGAGAGGTTGCTACAGTAGTAAACAACTTCCAAGACTCAAATATAAAACAAAAATACTGTAGTAAAAACATGGGTTGTCTCCCATAAGCGCTTTTCTTTAACGCCTTTCAGCTAGGCGCATAAAGTGTAAATCAAATGTTATCGAAGAGTGGTGCATCATCCTTACCTTGGGCTTTACCCTTACCTTTCTTGTTGTTTTTCTTTCTCTTTGATTTAGGAAATGTATGATTCCCCCCCGGTATAGAGGTGAAATCCAGGATGCCTTCTCCCACATCTATGATCTGCTCCCAATAGTTTTAGCAGGGATCTTCCGAGTGTGATTTTTCCTGTCCCTACACATTCAATAACAAGATAATCAATGGATATTGTTCTTCCAAGAATGGTTGTATGCACACCTGCGTCTATTCCCTTAGGAATTATAACAGAGTTATCAATGAGAGTTATTTCTTCTCCTCCTTCATCAACTCCCCAAAGTTTCAAAGATTTATAAATGCTCTCCGGTATAAGGCAAAATTCAGACATAATATCACGAGCTTGGCACGAAGAGTTTGATCACCGATAACAATTTTAACGAGTAGGATCCCATAATGAAGGTTTAGAGTTCACTAAGACTTGTTCAAGACGATTACGAACATGGTGATAGTTGTCATCCGGGCGAGATGTACTTATCTCGAGATTGTTTAATCTATTATAAATGCTAATAAGGGCTGAATCAAAGTTATTAGCTGAATCATGTGATGCAACCAACTTCTTTGTGGCATTAAAAGCTTGATCCCCATTGCAATGAAGGAAATCTCCTCCCACTAAAGTATCCAAAGCATATCTACAGCGAATCATAAGACCAAAATAAAAATTACTAAGGAGCAAACTTAGAGTCATTTGAGGTTCAGTTTTACGATAAGAAGTAAAAATTCTAGACCAAGCATCCTTAAAACTCTCCTCATCCCCTTGTTTAAAAGTGAAGACTAATTCTTCAGGCGAAGAAGTAACAGGTTCAGAGCTAGACATGGTAACAAAAGTAACTAATTTTTTTGTATTTTTAATATAGAGTGCAAGACAGTAAATAAAGCAAACTAGATAAAGTAAATGCAAGTATACTAATTTTTTTTGTGTTTTTGATATAGTAAACAAGACAGTAAATAAAGTAAAACTAGCAACTAATTTTTTTGTGTTTTGATATAATGCAGCAAACAAAGTAGTAAATAAAATAAAGCAAGACAAAAACAAAGTAAAGAGATTGAGAAGTGGAGACCCCCTTGCAGCGTGTCTTGATCTCCCCGGCAACGGCGCCAGAAAAAGAGCTTGATGGCGTGTATTTCACACGTTCGTTGGGGAATCCCAAGAGGAAGGTATGATGCGCACAGCAGCAAGTTTTCCCTCAGAAAGAAACCAAGGTTTATCGAACCAGGAGGAGCCAAGAAGCACGTTGAAGGTTGATGGCGGCGGGATGTAGTGCGGCGCAACACCAGAGATTCCGGCGCCAACGTGGAACCTGCACAACACAACCAAAGTACTTTGCCCCAACGAAACAGTGAGGTTGTCAATCTCACCGGCTTGCTGTAACAAAGGATTAACCGTATTGTGTGGAAGATGATTGTTTTTTAGAGAAAACAGTAAAAACAAGTATTGCAGCAGATTTGTATTTCAGTATTAAAGAATGGACCGGGGTCCACAGTTCACTAGAGGTGTCTCTCCCATAAGATAAAAGCATGTTGGGTGAACAAATTACAGTCGGGAAATTGACAAATAGAGAGGGCATAACAATGCACATACATGTCATGATAAGTATAGTGAGATTTAATTGGGCATTACGACAAAGTACATAGACCGCCATCCAACTGCATCTATGCCTAAAAAGTCCACCTTCAGGTTATCGTCCGAACCCCTTCCAGTATTAAGTTGCTAACAACAGACAATTGCATTAAGTATGGTGCGTAATGTAATCAATAACTACATCCTCGGACATAGCATCAATGTTTTATCCCTAGTGGCAACAACACAACACAACCTTAGAACTTTCTGTCACTGTCCCAGGTGTCAATGCAGGCAAGAACCCACTATCGAGCATAAATACTCCCTCTTGGAGTTACTAGCATCAACTTGGCCAGAGCCTCTACTAATAACGGAGAGCATGCAAGATCATAAACAACACATATTTACTATTAAATTGCAATAGGTGGCTGCCTGGTGTCACAAACGGGCCAATTTTTTTTTTCTCTAGGTCCGATGTCTCCTGAAAATTCTAGGCCCAATATCTCTGAATACATATATATTCCTTTGTACCTTACCTACATAATAAATAATAAAAAAAAAACCACGATCGGACCTGGGTTAGGGACTTGGCGTCCGTGTCCAAGTAGTATGTCCGGTTTCATATAAAGTTTGATTGAAATTATTGGTCCACATTTATTTAGAACTCTAAAGATATTAGAACGCAAAGAGAACACCAGGCTGTCGTGCCTATGCAGCATAGCTGCGCAAGGAACCAGCGCTGCAAGAAAACTAAACGTGCACGATCAACACAAATGAAAATTTCAAAACGATATATACGTAGCGACCTTCGCGACCTCCTCGCCCATCCAAATAGGCATGCACCGGGGCAACATAAAAAAGCACGACCTCCGTGTCCATCTTGATCTCCTCCAGCGCGACCGGCACGCAAGCACTCTGCACGACCTGAACCCTAGAAAGCTTGTCTCACACCGTATTGCTACAGACACATATTGCAAGTTTCCTCTCTCGAGTCTGGTCAGCCATGGCCTATTGATCATGGAGTGGTTGCAAAACAGATCCACATATACAATACGGTGGAGTGGGCATCGACCATGGCAGATCAAGGCCATATTGGTCATGGTGATCTTGTATGTGATCTACTACAGCAAATGCATGCGATTTATCACGAGCTTTCAAATTTCGGTTCTTGTAATATATTGGTATATTTCGAGGTTTCATAAGTTGAAGAAACAATTTCGTCCGATTTTATTGAAGTTTAACACAATTGAACAAATTTTCTAATTTGATTGACACAACGATGCAAAAAAAAAAACGATGATGTTACTGACCACGTTTCATACTCTGCTGGTTCTCTTTGCATGGCACGGAGTAGCAGAACATAAAGGAAAGCGCTGAGCGTTCCCCCTGATCCCTGGGTCCACAGCCGTTAGATCGGGGTCAACCCTGTGCTTGCATCCATCTGATCAACATGCGCAGAAACAGTTTCTCCAATCGCACCACATGGTTGGACCCCACCATCCACATGTCCCCATAGTTTGCAGGGGTAGCAGTAAAATTGCCGGAACTCACACGCCTCCACCACCGCTCGTAGTACATCTGCCACTCCCAGTACCGCCACCGCTCGCAGCAGTACCGTCGCCGCTCGCAGCATCTCCGGCAAGGGCTGGTAGCACTTCCGCCTGCCACTAGCACCATTGTTGCTCTCGCCGGTAGCACCACCGCCCGCCGCCACCTCCCCATCAACCACGATGAACTTTTGGAGCAAGGCCACCAGCCCCTTGCAGCAACTGCCTCTGCCGGTGGTAGCAACCACCTCCGCCGGTGGCAGCAATGCCCTGAACTCCTTGTAGCAAGGTCGGCCAACGCTGGCAACAACGCCGTTAGCAACCACCTCCGCCACTGGGAGCAACACCGGCAGCTGCCTTGCAACAAGGTGGGCTGCCCTTTGTAGCTAGACCGACCGCTCTTTGTAGCGACACCGGCCGCAGCAACCACCTTCGCCGCTAACACCTTGCAGCAAGGTCGTTCAGCCTTTGTAGCAAGGCGGCTGCCGCGGGTAGCAATCGCCTTCGCCGATGGCAGAAACAGCCTCTCCCGACCATCCTTGTTTGGAGCATATCCATGGCGGCGACCGTCTTGATGAGATAAGCACGGGGTAGCGGCGGGATTTGTAGCAACGGCGGTGCCTCGCACACAGCGCCTTGAGGAGGCGGGAGATGGAGGGATTGGGGGCCGCGCGCTCGAGGAGTTGGAGGCCGGCGGCGAGGCGACGCGTTCGCCGAAGTGGCGGCCGGAGGAGGTTGCACAGAGTGCTCGCCGGAGGGCGGGGAGGAGGCACATCGGCGATGTGTGGCGTGGCGCCGCGGCGTGCGGTAGAGAGAACTCTTGTTTTGGTTGGGGAATCGCTAGGTAGAAGACAACGATAGGATAAGGCTTGGGAGAGGGGCCCACTCACGTTGTCCAGTATCCACACATGCTGGAGGGACGCGTGTCACGTGCGCGACTCGGAGGAACAAATGCAAGCGATTCCCCGGGTGATCCCAGCGTTTCCGAACATAAATCAAGGCAATATTGGCATTGCCAAAAGGTCCGGCTACAATAATGACATAACAAAGTAGAGTAGTTATGAAACTTTGCCCGTAGCAACGCACGGGTATTTAGCTAGTATGTAATAACTTGATAATTAACATAACATGGTATTCTCTATCCATCGGATCCCGACAAACACAACATAGAGTATTACAGATAGATGATCTTGATCATGTTAGGCAGCTCACAAGATCCAACAATGAAGCACAATGAGGAGAAGACAACCATCTAGCTACCGCTATGGACCCATAGTCCAGGGGTGAACTACTCACTCATCACTCCGGAGGCGACCATGGCGGTGTAGAGTCCTCCGGGAGATGAATCCCCTCTCCGGCGAGGTGCCGGAGGAGATCTCAGAATCCCCCGAGATGGGATTGGCGGCGGCGGCGTCTCTGGAAGGTTTTCCGTATCGTGGTTTTTCGCATCAGGGGTTTCGCGACGAAGGCTTTAAGTAGGCGGAAGGGCAGAGTCGGAGGGCTGACGAGGGGCCCACACCACAGGGCGGCGCGGGCCCCCCCTTGGCCGCGCCGCCTTGTGGTTTGGCCACCTCGTGGCCCCACTTCGTATGCTCTTCGGTCTTCTGGAAGGTTCGTGGCAAAATAGGCCCCTGGGTCTTCGTTTCGTCCAATTCCGAGAATATTTCGTTACTAGGATTTCTGAAACTAAAAACAGCAGAAAACAGCAACTGGCACTTCGGCATCTTGTTAATAGGTTAGTTCCAGAAAATGCACGAATATGACATAAAGTGTGCATAAAACATGTAGGTATCATCAATAATATGGCATAGAACATAAGAAATTATCGATACGTCGGAGACGTATCAATTGCCAACACCAATTATTTTACCATTGATAGTAGGAGGTGTAGCAACATGTGAATCATTAACATTACTAGTGGTGGTAATAGTCCAAATTTTAGCTACATTATTCTCTTTAGCTAGTTTTTCATTTTCTTCTCTTTCCCACCTAGCATGCAATTCGGCCATCAATCTAATATTCTCATTAATTCGAACTTGGATGGCATTTGCTGTAGTAACAATATTATTATAAATATCCTAATTAGGCATAACTTTCAATTTTAAAAGATCAACATCAGAGGCAAGACTATCAACCTTAGAAGCAAGAATATCAATTTTATCAAGCTTTTCCTCAACAGATTTGTTAAAAGCAGTTTGTGTACTAATAAATTCTTTAAGCATGGCTTCAAGACCAGGGGTACACTCCTATTATTGTTGTAAGAATTCCCATAAGAATTACCATAACTATTACCATTAGCAGCAGGATATGGCCTATAGTTGTTACCGGAATTATTCCTATAAGCATTGTTGTTGAAATTATTATTTTTAATGAAGTTCACATCAACATGTTCTTCTTGGGCAACCAATGAAGCTAAAGGAACATTATTAGGATCAACATTAGATCTACCATTCACAAGCATAGACATAATAGCATCAATCTTATCACTCAAGGAAGAGGTTTCTTCAACAGAATTTACCTTCTTACCTTGTGGAGCTCTTTCCGTGTGACATAGGCATCCCAAATGGGCCTGCCAAAGATAGTACCCGGGGTTTATTGAAGGCCCACTACCCGAAGAATAAGAAGGTTCGAGAGCCCAAGTTATGTTAAGGAAAGTAGAATTGTAATAGGAAGTGTTGTTTGTAAATCTGGCGGGATGAGTTAGAAACCGTCCCGGACTCTGTAACTTGTACAAAACGAAACCCTCGGCTCCACCTCTTATATAAAGGGGGAGTCGAGGGACGAGGAGATCATCGAATCATTGTCTGCAAACCCTAGTCTTCATAATCGTCGAGTACTTTTCGGCTGAAACCTTCGAGATCTACTTGCCCTCTACTTCTAACTAAACCCTAGCCTACAATCCATAGGCATTGATAAGTTAATCCCTTGTCAATTGGCGCCGTCCGTGGGAATTAGAGGCGTAAGGATCTGATCTCGATGGCACGTTCAAGATCTTCGACATCGTCAACCGGGAGCAACACTATGGATCGAGGTAAACAGATCGCTGCTGGTCTTGTTGATTTTGTTCCTCACCCACCCTCCCGTTTGGATGCATATGCGTATCTAGCGGAGCCCTTGGAGATGACGTTCGGAAGATTCCACTTTCGCGTCGAGAAGGAAGGATCGTATCGTGTCGAAATTCCGATTTCGTCGGGATCGTCGGCGGTCGATTCTGATTTTTCAAGCTACACATCGTCAACTGAGTCAGAAGAAGAAACTTCGGCAACACAGTACGTCAGCATCAGAACAAGAGAGAAACTCGCCAAGATCTTCAGTGACACATCGTTTGAGTCATCTGCGGACTCATATATAAGCGATGGCTCAAGTGATGTCGACGCTTACGACTTCATCGACAAATCCATCACAGTGGGCAAGGTCTTCATCAATCTCAACAATGATGTCACCAAACCCAACATAGATCTGAGTACCAAATATCATCAGATTTATGCTATCTAAAATCAAGAGGAAACATCGGAGGCTTTCGACGAGTTGGGAAATCCTTTTGTCGATCCCTCAGATCTAAGGAGAGGTATGGGCACTAAATATGCCGGGCCCACACCACGCGTCAGAGTTCAACTTCCACAGGCAGCTTGGGATAGAGCGGCAAAAGCCCTAGATGGTTCGGAGCCAATGACGACGACAGCCACAGCTCAAGAACTGCAAGCTTATCAATATAGGCTCGCACGAACCGCCCGAGAAATAGAAAAACAGAGAGCTGAGTTGAACAGGAGAAAGGAGGCAGCTTCGCATCCAGCGAGAGAAGGGCAGATCTAAGTGGACAATCTAGAGTTTCGGGTGATAGCCACAGGGAGGCTCGGAACGGAGGAAGATCAAGGTTACAACACATACCCGAAGCGTAAAGAGAGCACTTGGTTCAAAACCTCGACATGTCTTTTATGTCGATAGATACAAGAGGAAATATTATCCCTAAGACACCGTAAGCTGGGTATATGGCGACACAAGCTTACATCCTTGCATCCAGGCCACCCCAGGAGATCCAAGGGAAACATTATAAAACATGGCGTTAGCAGGGGTTGGAGCTATGGGGACAGCAGCTCGTAGCAACGCCTCCCGAAGGAGCGGCAAGGCAAAATAGTCCACGACCTGCGGCAGCAACGGCGGCAGCTCCCGAAGGACCAAGTGGAGCAAGAGATACAGGAGCACAAGCAAGGGTCGATAGAGCGAGGCAAAGCAGAAGAGATCATCGGCAGTCCCCGGAGCTTAATGACGAGGATATGTGCGGTCTACCGTGCTTCACGAGAAGAGTCCGAAAACTCGAGTCCCCTCAGGATTCAAGTTACCCGATCACTTCAAAAAATTCGACGGTTTGCAAGATCCGGAAGATTGGCTAATTGATTACCTCGAGACGGTGAAGCTAACTCGGAGGAACTAGGGCAACAGCCATGCAAAGTATTCAGGTGCACTTAAGTGGAGCCGCACGATCTTGGATCAAAAACTTCCGCCAGGATCCATCGACGACTGGGAAAGTTTCGAGGACGTATTCGTCAAGAACTTCAGGTCCACGTGCAAAAAACCTGCGTCATTAGAAGAGCTGAGGGCATGTCGACAAAAGCCAGATGAGTCAATGAGAAAATATATCCAAAGGTGGAACATCATAAAAAACTCGGCAGAAAACATATCTGACGAGAGAGCAATAGATGCGTTTGTCGCAGGAATTAGGCGTGGAGATTTTGTCGAGGACTTGGGAAGGACCAATCCAAAAACAGTATCCGCGTTGATGGAGATAGCAAATAGATGGGCAGACGGAGAAGACGCTGTCCACAATAAACGACACAGGTCGCCAGAAGAGGACCGTGGTCGAAATTATCAATCGAGGCGACGATTTCCTCGGCAGTACCAGAACTACGACGCTCCAGGGCAAATTTCGGCTGGATTCCGAGCCAGCGCAGGAGGAAACAACAGAGATGATTATCAGAGAAGCAATGAACAGCGAAGCGATAATAGGGACGACTCCCGCAACAGACAAAATAGTGGGCCGAGGTTTCCAAGACCTTTTGTGTCCCCCGAAGAAATGCTGAACGGACCGTGCCAGATGCACTTCTTCCTCGACAGCAACGGGAAAAGACAGTCAGGGCACCTGCAGAAAGACTGTCGAAATTTTCAGGCAATGTTCAGATACGCAGAAAATGCTCACGCTCGAGCAGCACAGAGAAACCCTCGGGAGCCCAGGAGCGAAGTTCACCTACCGCCACCTCCCGCGATTACAGACGACAATCGGCATCAGCTCAGAATAGCGGCAGCACCTCCACCACCACCTTACGTTGATCCTAACTCAAACGGAGCAGTATCGATGATTCAGAAGGGAAGGCCGTCCAACATAACTCAAAAAGTAATCTCGAGACAAGTGTTCATGGCAGAGAAAATGCCTCCACCAACAGTTGAGTACCTCAATTGGTCGGGGCAAGACATCGGCTTCACCATAGCGGACCACCCGCAGCAAGTTCCTCGACCAGGGCAAGTCAAGCACTTATTCCGCCAGGCAGTTATTGCGGGCTTTGATGTTTCTCGAGTATTCATAGATGGTGGCAGCAGCTTAAACCTTATGTATGCAGATACATTGAGGAAGATGAACATATCCTTAGCAAACCTGAAGCCAACGGACACAAGGTTCCACGGCATCACACCGGAGAAACCAAGTTACCCATTGGGAAAGATCAACCTCGACGTTCAGTTTGGAACCCGAGAAAATTATAGAATCGAGAAACTGGAGTTTGAAGTCGTGGATTTTCCATCGCAGTACTCACGCTTTGTTGGGACGACCAGCATATGCTAGATTTATGGCAGTACCACACTATACATACCTGTTATGGAGATTGCCTGGACCCAAGGGACCAATCACGGTCAAAGGGAGTTTCGCCTTAGCTGATAAGTGCGACAAAGATTTCCATCGGTTATCAGAAACCTTCGGGATGCAAGCTGAATACTTGGCGTCGAAAAGCATGACTGATTACGACGTACCGCCGTACGTTGGAAGGCAAAACAAAGAATCAACTTTCAACACAGAGAAAAATTCTAAGGAGGTGCAGATTCACCCGACAGATCCAAAAAGACGACATCCATTGCAAACAACATGGATATCGCATAGGAAAGCGCGCTCGTCGAGTTCCTCCGTGAGAACTGGGAAATCTTCGCATGGTGTCCAGCTGACATGCCAGGAGTACCCAGGGAACTTGCCGAGCACCACCTAAATTTGGATCCAACAGCGAGACCAATCAAACAACCTTTGCGGCGTTTTTCGGAACCAAACCGCAAAGCTATGCTGTCAGAAATAAATCGACTACAAGAAGCTGGTTTCATCAAAGAGATATTCACGAAGCCACATGGGTAGCAAATCCCGTGATGGTGCCAAAGAAAAACACTAAGGTCCTTCGCATGTGCGTCGACTTTACGTGTCTCAACAAACATTGTCCAAAGGATCACTTTCCCCTCCCGAGGATCGATCAAATTATCGACTCCACGGCTGGATGCGAACGTCTTTCCTTCCCGGACGCGTATTCCGGTTACAACCAGATCAGGTTAAAAGAAGAAGATGAAGTAAAGACCGCGTTCATTACACCTTATGGCGTGTTTTGTTATAGAACAATGCCCTTTGGTCTAAAAAATGCGGGAGCAACATATCAGAGGATGATGCAAAAGTGTTTGGCGACACAGATTGGGAAAAACGTGCAAGTATACATCGACGACGTCGTCATCACATCAAAAGAAGGATCAACGCTGATAGAAGACCTCAAGGAAACGTTCGACAACCTCAACAAATTTTGTCTGAAGTTGAACCCGACGAAGTGTTCCTTTGGTGTCCCAGCAGGAGAACTCTTGGGGTTTCTAGTCTCAGCAAGAGGGATTGAAGCAAATCCCGATAAAATACAAGCTATCGTAACAATGAGGAAGCCAACAAAGTTGAAAGAGATACAACAGCTTAACTGGGCGAGTCGCAGCTCGAGCAGATTCGTCGCCAGGCTAGGAGAAAAAGCGTTACCATTTTACGCTTTGATAAAACAAGGAGACAAATTCCAGTGGAACGAAGAAGCCGACAGAGCTTTCGAAGATTTGAAGCGCAAAATCTCGACACCACCAATCTTGGTGGCACCGAAGGAAAAGGAACCTCTCCTGTTATATATTGCAGCCACGCCTCAAGTGGTGAGCACGGCACTGGTTGTCGAAAGAGAAGAAGAAGGAAAACTCCACGGAGTACAGAGGCCGCCTACTTCGTCGGCGAAGTTTTGTCGCCGTCAAAACAAAGGTATCCTCGCATCGAAGTTAGCATATGGAGTGTTCACAACAAGCACGAAAATTGCGCCACTATTTTTCGGCACACCCGATCATAGTGGTCAATGAGGCTCCTTTGTCAAATATACCGAACAATCCAGAAGCTACTGGTCGTGTCTCCCTTTGGGGAATAGAGCTTTCCCTCGGGACATCACGTACGAAAAAGAAAAGCAATCAAGTCGCAAGTTTTGCCGGACTTCATCGCAGAGTGGATGGAGCTGCAAAACACGGACCCCTGCACCTGTCGAGAACCTGGACTATGAATTTTGACGGGTCCAAAAGAGTAGAAGGAGCTGGAGCAGGAGTTATACTTATATCACCTGAAGGCGACAAATTGAAGTATATCCTTCGGATGACGTTCCCTAACGCATCTAACAATGAAGCAGAATATGAAGCCCTCATACACGGGATGAGGATGGCGAAAGCATGCGGTGCAACTCGATTAAAAATCTTTGGCGACTCACAATTGGTGGCCCAGCAAGTTATGAACCAATGTGATGCAGTCAACGACAGCATGATAGCATATAAGGAGGTGTACAATGAACTCGAGAAGCTATTCGATGGATGCGAGGTAAACCACATCACAGATTGAGCAACGATGAAGCCGACGTTCTCGCAAACATCGGGTCGCAAGTGTCTCCCGAGTCCCGCCAGAGTGTTTTGGGAAGAAATATCGGAGAGATCTACAAAGTCAAAAAAGGTGCAGAGAAAAGAAAAAACCTCGACACCCCTCGCAGAAACCACGGAGGATGAATATGAACAAGAGCTTGTAATGATGGTACAGGTTCCTTGGATGCAAGCATATGTATCATACATCCTCAGGAAAGAAATACCCGACGATCCAAAGTTGAAGCAAGGCGAGTAATTCGACGATCTAAAGCCTTCACGGTGGTCAAAGGAGAATTATACAAGCGAAGTATTTCAGGTGTTCTGCAAAGGTGTGTAACACCCGAAGAAGGAAGAGTAATTCTGAAGGACGTGCACGAAGGAATATGCGGCCATCACGCGAGTAGTCGAGCTATCGCGGCCAAGGTTTTTCGGGCAGGCTTCTACTGGTTGACAGCAATCGAGGACGCCAAAGAAATAGTAAGGACTTGTGATGCGTGTCAAAGGTTCGCCGCAAAACCTCACTCTCCAGCAGCATAACTAGCACCAATACCTTTGTCGTGGCCCTTTGCACAATGGGGACTCGATATGGTAGGCAAGTTACACAAATCATGGCCAGGAGGAAAGGAATACATGCTAGTGGATAGAAGCGAAGCCGATAAATTCGCCAGATGGAGCATCCGCAGTAAAATTCATAAAAGGCCTCGTCTTCAGATTTGGAGTGCCTCATAGCATCGTCACGGACAATGGCGAGAACTTTACATCCAACGAGTTCAAAGATTACTGCAAGGAAGTGGGTATCAAGCTGCACTTTGCGTCAGTTGCACATCCTCAAACCAACGGACTGGTCGAGAAAGCCAATGGCATTATCTGCAATGGCATCAAGAAACGTCTGTTGGGACCACTAGAAAAAGCTCGACACACCTGGCCTGAAGAATTACCAAGTGTGTTGTGGAGCATCCGAACAACACCAAATACAGCGACACAAGAAACACCGTTTTTCTCGGTCCATGGCGCGGAGGCAGTACTTCCAATAGAAATAGAGCACGACTCCCCTAGAGTCACAGCATATGATGAAGAAGCGTCAAGGAAAGCATTGGAAGATGACGTAGATGCACTCGACGAAGCTCGAGACGAAGTATTATCAAGGGTCACGAAATATCAACAGGACTTGAAGAATTACCACAGTCGACGTTTGCGGCCAAGATCTTTTCAAGTGGGGGACTTAGTTCTTCGGCTCACGCAAAAAAGTCATGAAAAACTCGAGTCACCATGGCTTGGTCCCTATATCGTCACGAAGTAATTGGAGGAGGAGCATACAGGATAAAGGACAAGAAGACAAGGGTGGAGGAGCAAAACCCCCGGAACGTAGCGCAACTCAGGCGGTTCTACGCCTAGAGCTAAAATATAGTCCTTGTAAAAACTTCAATGTACCGAAACGCCCACGAGTTTTCGTACGCACTCTTTTCCTTTTTCGGGGCACCGAGTGGGGCCGGGAAAGGTTTTTAATGAGGCGGGCTCGTGGTGCTGCAATATAATAAAGATAGTGGAGATATACTTCTTATTTTTCGACACGCTCGGGGGCACAAACGCCCAAGTCTCAAAATACATACAATATAGATTCACTGAAATATTTCGCCTTGGTACATTAATACCTCGCCAAATATAACAAAATCGGAAGACAGCAATCATAAATATAGTGTACACATCAAAAAACGTAAGTGCCTTGGTTTAAAAACCTCGCCATGCAAATATAGAATTTCGACATCAAAGATACTCAAAGATGGGCAATCCATCCAAGAGACAAACAAGGATGTCTTATTCCAACAGAAAAAATAGATTTCAAGGAGGGAAAAATAGTGCAATCTTCGCCTAGTTAGGCTCGGGGGCTTCAACAACATAGAGGACCTCAGCAATATACAATAAAATCCTTCGGAAACATAAAAAAGAGAAGGGACATTAAAAAAGAGTGAGATACAAGGTTTCCAATATAATACAAGTCAGTTAAATCCCAAGATAGTATCTACGGACAAGCCCCTCGGTTGTCTTATGCTCAAGCATAAGAACCCTTGGTAAAAACTCCGAGTCCATCCGAAGAAGTTCATCTATCATCGATTCAGCTACAGGAGCTACCATTGCATCGATTGAGTCAATATCATTTTTTCGACGCGTTTTCTTGGCCAGGCAACCAAGCAACAATCTTCGTCGGGTCCAACTTTGGATAACAGATGTTTATCATAATCATGGCAAATCTCGCCCCAGCAGTGAGTTGCGCCCGCACAAAGTTATGGATACGGGGAGCATCTCTGAATACCTCCAATAGTTCGGGAAGAGTTTTTGGAACCTCGTTTCGCGGAAATAGATTCCTATAGACAAGGGTTAATGTCGACGTGCAAAAGCTGAGAAAATCGCGCACCTGGCAAGCACGATCTTGGAACCTAACAATTTGTTGGGTTCGTTCAGGAGTGGCCCAGAACAAACATCCATGATTAAGGGAGAGATTAACAAGAAGATTTGTCCTCTCATTTACTCTCTGATCTTCGGCAGCAGAATCAAGAACTGAGCCTGTTAAAAGCGACAGAGCAAGAAATTGGAAGAAAGGCAAAGAAAGCTAAAGAAGAGGCATCAAAAGAAAGCAAAAACGTACCTAGCATATCTGTGCTAGCTTCCAGCATTAGCTCAAGCATACTATTTTCTCGGGTTGTGGCTCCTTTTGCTTCCAAGACAACGAAAGATCCCTAGCAGCCATAGCTTCTTTGGCTTGATGAAGAGCAAGTCTTTCTCCTTCAGAGGCTTTCCGAGATTGTTCCATCATGGCCAAAGTTTGTTTTTTCATAGATTGAAGTTGTTGTCGAAGTTCTTGCAAATCTTCCGACAAATGTCCGCTTGATGAACTCTCGAGGAGATTATGGTCGACTAGTATTTTCTTCGAGAAGGAAGATGCAGGTGAAGCAGCGCGGAACAAGGAGGGGTCGAGTAGTTATCAAATATTAACTCGGAAAAGAAAGGCCCAGGATCAATGAAAAGCACGAAGGGAAATTTCATTACTTGCTAGAAAATTTACATGGGTATTACAAAAGAAAGTTCTCCAGGAGGACTAAGTGAGTAATTGTCGCCAAGGCTAAAATGGCGACAAGAGCAAAAGAAACAAAAAGAAACAAGGAGGCATGCAACTAGACCTCCGGCCTCGAAGAGCTAGGAGTCGAAGCTGGCTTGATCCCGAGATACGCCAAGATTTTCTTCGTGTTGGGCTTGGCCGCCTTAATCAGTGACTTCCATCTCGACTGTTCTATCTGATCGGTGTCGCCAACCTTCATCCAGTCGAGAGTCTGTTGGCTGTCGGCAACCGGAGCAACGAGTATTTTCAACAGCCACCTTCATATTTTCATGGCGCATCTTCAGTCCAAGATCTTCCGATGAATTGAAAAGCTTGGCAAGGGCAAGGAAAGTCGAAGGTTCCTCTTTCTTCGGGAAGAAGTAGGGGAACAACGCCGATAAACCCGCACTGGCATTGGCCACGCCTTCACGAATTTCGCGCCCATGGAACTCCAAAAGAGAAAGTGCGTCAAGGAGAGGGTCATTGACGGGATTCTCCAGATCAAAATCTTGGTCTGTTTGGGCTGCCACATGAGACAAAACATTAGTCGAAAACCAAGATACAGGAAGTACAATAGAATAGAAGAAATTGAGGATATTACTCAGCGTACGTCGACTTTGCGACTTCAAACGCTTGATGATCCCTTGCTCACGTGCAGCTTGTGCAGATTTTTGCTCGTGTAAGGCGGATTCAGCATCTTTGAGCCTTTGCTGCAATTCCTCGACACTAGCGGCCTTTGCTTTGGCATCATCAGCTTCAGCTCTAGCTTCGCTAGCGGCAAGTTCAGCTTTCTTGCGAGCCGCCTCACTTTGCTCAAGTTTTCGAGCAAGTGTCTCGGCGCGTTCGTTAGCCTCTGCAAGTTTTTCTGTTGAGATGTGGAAAAGAGAGAGAAGAAATATCAAAAATAGCGACAAGCAGCAGGAGTAAAAAACCAAGGAAAAACAGCAAGTATAAAAGTCGTTACCTTCGACTCTATTAGCATATTCACGGTACCCAATAAATTGGGAACCGATGCGGAGAAGATCCTTGATCATAGGCTGTTCAAGGAGAACATAGAAAGAGAAACATCGGCATGAAAAAGAGAAGGTGTAGGAAAACAAAATAAGGAAAATATAGATGTCGACAAGCTTACATCATCTAGGAGGAGAGTCGACGAACTGCCCAACTGAGGGGCAGGTTCAACAATCTTTTCAACCCTTGTCCTTTTTGGTGAAGGAGCAAGGGGGCTTGATGGTGGAGTAGTGGTGACGACGTTTTGTTGAGGAGGCGACGTTTCATCTCCTTCAACTAGCGTGTCTGAGACAAGTACAGTACGTGACGTGCTTGTCCGAGGAGCCACGTCAGTAACTGGTACTTCTTCCTCATCACTATTGCACAAAAAATCGACAGTATAAAAAGCAAGACAAGATAAATATTTCGAGTACAACAAAAAAGGGGAGAGATACAGTCGACTTACGAACTGATGAGGGATTCAACATAAGGATCATAAGCTGCCTTCGGATGAGAAGGAACAACTTCTTCAGCCTTAGAAGTGCCAGAATCCTCGGCATCAGTCCTTTTATTTTTGTTCCTTGGAGAAACAGCAGGAGGAAGGGATTCAGTCGATTCACTGGCCTCAGACTCAGCTTCTTTTTCATGAGAAGCCGCAGATTTGTGAGAACCCGCGACTTCACTTTCAGGAATAGAAGAACCTTGAATATCTTCGGCAATGATGGCCTGTTCTTCGACTTCTCCACCCTCAGGAAGAGGAGGAAGGGAAGTCATAGTAGGATGGTCCTGTAAAAAATAGAAACCAAAGGAAAATTAAAGAGATGACAATACAATGAGATGTAGAAAAAGTGCGCAACAAGATAAAAATTCGGAAAGACAAAATACCTCGGGGAGTGGATTGGTGGAGCTGTATGGTTCCACGCGACAAGAGGAAGGAACTGGATCTTTGCCCAGGCGAGAAAGTCTTCGAACCAACTTCTCCAAGTCCTTGGTGGAAAGGTCACCGGAGATTCTGTTGGCGTCATTTTTACCAGAGTACGTCCAAAGGGGATTTTTGCGAGCCTGAAGAGGCTGCACTCTAATCCTAAGGAAGTAGGCGAGTGATTTGAACACCAGCACGGCTCTTTGCCTCGAGTGTTTTGAAGCCGACGAATGCGAGACATGAGTGCCTCTGTCGCCTTTTCTCTTCCTCAGAAGCTTCGGCATCCCAGGAGCGGCGACGTTGAATTTTGGCATTTCCGTCGAAAGGAATTATGTTGTGCTCAACGGAGTTGGCGCTTTCTTCGTGGATGTAGAGCCACTTTTTGCGCCATCCTTGGACAGAATCAGGGAACTTGACATCGAAATAGTCGGCATCGGTACGAACACAGATAACAACGCCACCTATGTTATAAGTGACGTTGTGGGAGCCATTGCGGCGAATGCAGAAAATGCGCTTCCAAAGAGCCCAATTGGGAGCGACTCCAAGGAAGCATTCGCAAAGGGTGATAAAAAATAGAAATATGAAGGACGGAATTGGGGGTCAGATGGTGCAGCTGAATCCCATAAACGAAAAGAAGGCCGCGGAGGAAATCGTGGATTGGAGGCGAAAGGCCGCGGATCAGATGATCAACAAAACTAACCCGGTACTCCATTGGAGGGTTGGGGTAGCTTTCTTCGCTAGGAAAGCGGATGGCGTCCTCCTTCTTCATAAGGCCGAGCCTCTTCCGCATGTTGGTATCTTGGTTGGAGATTTTCGATCTCTCCCACTCAAGATCCTCGGCGGCCATCTTGGATTCCGGAGTGCTGTGGCGAGTTAGGCGCGCGCGCGGTGGCATCAACGGCAATGGGCGGAGCAATGTATGCGAGTGCGGAAAATCGAGAGAGAGTTGGGCGCGGGGAAAGTTTTGCGAAGAGGAACAGGTGAGCGGCGCAAGCGAGGGATGAACGGAGGTTGAAGAAAGGTTTATATAAGAATTGGGTGAAGCAAGTGTGCCGTTGGATGAGGAAATCGTGTGGTGAGAATAGATTTTCTAGATACAAGGGCAAAAAAGTATTTTTACCGAGATAGGCGTTACCGTACGTGCGCCGAAAAAGCGGAGGACGTGTGTCCCCCACTTGCACGACGTGTCAACGTGGTGGGAACGATGGACCCACAAGGCGAGAAAAACTCGACCATTACTAGAGTTGAAGAAAATTTGACAAGGGAAAATATGTCGACAAGAAAAATAAAAGGAGAATGGCGACAGGATAAGTTATTTGCATACTTCGGGAGCCTTTGGTCAGAAACAAGTTTTTGCCCAAATGCTCGGGGGCTACTTCGAAAAAAGTAAAGTTTCGACTATGGCAAATATAGAAATTGTGGGAGCCTACAACCAAGCACAAGTTCTTGGCTGTAGCCTCGGGGGCTACTCCCATCGGGAGCGCTGTTCGCGCACCCGATAGATAAAAAAAAGAAGAAGAGAAAGAATATCGGGAGGTAATGGCAATATAGCGACAAGGTGGACTAAAATGTTGAGCCTACAACCAAGCACAAGTTCTTGGCTGTAGCCTCGGGGGCTACTCCCATCGGGAACGCTGTTCGCGTGCCCGATGAAATATAAAGAGGAAAAAGAAAGAAAGATAGAACAGCAAGAGAGTATATTTCGAGTTATAATTAACTCTACATATACTCCCATCGGGAGATTAATATAAGTCATATTTGACTCGGTAAAATGTGCCATTCCAACAGCCGGAAAAGCACTCGACAATATATTCTCAGAACGCCAAAGTTGCGATCAATTTCTGAATGCCGCAAATTTGCGAAGGTAAGACCCCAGATCTATTCTCGCTGGGCGTGGCATCGCCGAAGACTCGCGCTCTGCTACTTTTATCCGTGTCAACGAGATACGAAGAAAAATCCTAACGGACGCGTTAGGTACTCGATAAATTTGACTCGGGACTCGACGGAATGGTAAGACCTTAAGCGGCACCCGTCGAAGTTTGCACCAAGTATCCCGAGATCATGTCCAGGGACGTGATCTTGAAGTAGGTTTTTGCGGGTTGCCACTAGAGCAGTTAACTAGTACCTGATCCGTCAGATGAACTAGCCCCAACTACCAATATCCCTGTACAATATAGAAATTTATATAAAGAAATATAGAAAAGTTTACATTGTGGAATAAGAATAAGCAATGGAGATTTTCCCTGATTCTACGATTCAAGCAAAATCTCGGGGCTATCGACATAGGCATCCCAAATGGGCCTGCCAAAGATAGTACCCGGGGTTTATTGAAGGCCCACTACCCGAAGAATAAGAAGGTTCGAGAGCCCAAGATATGTTAAGGAAAGTAGAATTGTAATAGGAAGTGTTGTTTGTAAATCTGGCGGGATGAGTTAGAAACCGTCCCGGACTCTGTAACTTGTACAAAACGAAACCCTCGGCTCCACCTCTTAAATAAAGGGGGAGTCGAGGGACGAGGAGATCATCGAATCATTGTCTGCAAACCCTAGTCTTCATAATCGTCGAGTACTTTTCGGCTGAAACCTTCGAGATCTACTTGCCCTCTACTTCTAACTAAACCCTAGCCTACAATCCATAGGCATTGATAAGTTAATCCCTTGTCACCGTGTGCCATTTAGAGTAATTTGTCATCATATCATCAAGAAGCTTTGTTGCCGCCCCCAAAGTGATGGACATAAAGGTACCTCCAGCAGCTGAATCCAATAGGTTCCGCGAAGAAAAATTCAATCCTGCATAAAAGGTTTGGATGATCATCCAAGTAGTCAGTCCATGGGTTGGGCAATTCTTTACCAAAGATTTCATTCTCTCCCATGCTTGAGCAACATGTTCATTATCTAATTGCTTAAAATTCATTATTCTATTTCTCCAAGATATAATTTTAGCGGGAGGATAATATCTACCAATAAAAGCATCCTTACATTTAGTCCATGAATCAATACTATTTCTAGGCAGAGATAGCAACCAATCTTTAGCTCTTCCTCTTAAGGAGAAAGGAAACAATTTTAATTTTATAATGTCACCATCTACATCCTTATACTTTTGCATTTCACATAGTTCAACAAAATTATTAAGATAGGCAGCAGCATCATCAGAACTAACACAAGAAAATTGCTCTCTCATAACAAGATTCAGTAAAGCGGGTTTAATTTCAAAGAATTCTGCTGTAGTAGCAGGTGGAGCAATAGGTGTGCATAGGAAATCATTATTATTTGTGCTAGTGAAGTCACACAACTTAGTATTCTCAACAGTACCCATTTTAGGAGTAGTAAATAAAGCAAACTAAATAAAGTAAATGCAAGTAACTAATTTTTTTGTGTTTTTAATATAGAGAACAAGACAGTAAATAAAGTAGAACTAGCAACTATTTTTTTTGTGTTTTGATATAATGCAGCAAACAAAGCAGTAAATAAAATAAAGTAAAGCAAGACAAAAACAAAGTAAAGAGATTGGAAGTGGAGACTCCCCTTGCAGCGTGTCTTGATCTCCCCGGCAACGGCGCCAGAAAAATAGCTTGATGCGTGCAGTCGACACGTCCGTTGGGAACCCCAAGAGGAAGGTGTGATGCGTACAGTAGCAAGTTTTCCCTCAGAAAGAAACCAAGGTTTATCGAACCAGTAGGAGCCAAGAAGCACGTTGAAGGTTTATGGCGGAGGAGTGTAGTGCGGCGCAACACCAGGGATTCCGGCGCCAACGTGGAACCTGCACAACACAATCACGGAACTTTGCCCCAACGTAACGGCGAGGTTGTCAATCTCACCGGCTTGCTGTAAACAAAGGATTAGATGTATAGTGTGGATGATGATGGTTGTTTGCGAAGAACAGTAAAGAACAATTGCAGTAGATTGTATTACAGATGTAAAGAATAGGACCGGGGTCCACAGTTCACTAGCGGTGTCTCCCCCATAAGATAGCAGATGTTGGGTGAACAAATTACATTTGGGCAATTGACAAATAAAGAAGGCATAACAATGCACATACATATATCATGATGAGTACTATGAGATTTTAATCAGGGCATTACGACAAAGTACATGGACCGCTATCCAGCATGCATCTATGCCTAAAAAGTCCACCTTCAGGTTATCATCCGAACCCCTTCCAGTATTAAGTTGTAAACAACGGACAATTGCATTAAGTATGGTGCGTAATGTAATCAACACAAATATCCTTAGACAAAGCATCAATGTTTTATCCCTAGTAGCAACAGCACATCCACAACCTTAGAGCTTTCAGTCATCTGTCCTGCATTTAATGGAGGCATGAACCCACTATCGAGCATAAATACTCCCTCTTGGAGTCACAAGTATCAACTTCGCCGAGCCTCTACTAGCAACGGAGAGCATGCAAGAACATAAATAACATATATGATAGATTGATAATCAACTTGACATAGTATTCAATATTCATCGGATCCCAACAAACACAACATGAAGGATTACAAATAGATGATCTTGATCATGATAGGCAGCTCACAAGATCTAACATGATAGCACAATGAGGAGAAGACAACCATCTAGCTACTGCTATGGACCCATAGTCCAGGGGTGGACTACTCACACATCGATCCGGAGGCGATCATGGCGATGAAGAGACCTCCGGGAGATGATTCCCCTCTCCGGCGAGGTGCCGGAGGCGATCTCCCGAATCCTCCGAGATGGGATTGGCGGCGGCGGCGGCGTCTCTGGAAGGTTTTCCGTATCGTGGCTCTCGGTACTGGGGGTTTCGCGACGGAGGCTTTAAGTAGGTGGAAGGGTGGAGTCGGGAGAGTCACGGGGGCCCCACACGCTAGGGCCGCGCGGGCCCCCTCTAGGCCGCGCCGCCCTAGTGTGGCGGCACCCCGTGGCCCCACTTCGTCTCCCCTCCGGTCTTCTGGAAGCTTCGTGGAAAAATAGGCCCCTGGGCGTTGATTTCGTCCAATTCCGAGAATATTTCCTTACTAGGATTTCTGAAACCAAAAACAGCAGAAAACAGAAACTGGCTCTTCGGCATCTCGTCAATAGGTTAGTGCCGGAAAATGCATAATAATGACATATAATGTGTATAAAACATGTGAGTATCATCATAAAAGTAGCATGGAACATAAGAAATTATAGATACGTTTGGGACGTATCAATCTCCAACCAGGATATGAACCTGCTGAAGAAGCTGGGGTTCACCAAGAAGGAGAACGCGCTGCGCTTCCCCAAGGAGGAGAGCTTTCCATCGCCTCCAATGGAGTACCGGGTCAGTTTCGTTGACCATCTCATCCGTGGTCTTTCTCCCCCTATCCACGAGTTTCTTCGAGGTCTTCTTTTCGTAGGGATTCGTTGCATAGAAAAGAAAAAATTTCCTACCGCGAGAACGCAATCCAAGCCAAGATGCAATCTAGAAGATGGGAGCAACGAGGGGATGAACGAGACTAACCCTTGAAGATTTCCAAAGCCTACGAGAGTAGGCTCTCGTTGCTGCGGTAGACGATCACTTGCCGCTTGCAAAAGCGCGTAGAAGATCTTGACGGTGCCACAATCGGGCAGCACCTCCGTACTCGGTCACACGTTCGGTGTTGATGAAGACGACGTCCTTCTCCCCGTTCCAGCGGGCAGCGGAAGTAGTAGATCCTCCTCGGAATCCCGGAAGCACGACGGCGTGGTGGCGGTGGTGGTGGAGATCTCCGACAGAGCTTCGCCTAAGCTATGTGGGAGAGAGAGGTAGGAGGGAACCGCTAGGGTTTGGGAGAGGGGGCGCCGGCTAGGGCAGCCTTGAGGGGGTGCGGCCATGGTGGCATTGATGTGGCCGGCCAGCCCCTCTCCTCCCCTCTATATATAGGTGGAAGCCCCAAGGTTTAGGTCAAAGTCTCCGAATAAGACCCTAACATAAACCTTCCATGTGACCAAACCTAGGGGGAGTGGGACTCCCCCCTTTCCTTGGTGGGGTGGCCGGCCACCATGGGGAGGAGTCCACTTGGGACTCCTCCTCCCTTAGGCTGGCCGGCCAAGGTGGGTGGAGTCCCTCTGGGACTCCACCTTCCATGCTGATTTCTTCCGGACTCTTCTAGAACCTTCCTGGAAAAATACCGGATCATTTTCAAACCTAGAAAATGACTTCCTATATATGAATCTTATTCTCCGACCATTCCGAACTCCTCGTGATGTCCTGGATCCCATCCGAGACTCCGAACAAAACTTCGAACTCCATTCCAAATTCCATATCTACTTAAACGACATCAAACCTTAAGTGTGTCACCCTACGGTTCGCGAACTATGTAGACATGGTTGAGACTTCTCTCCGACCAATAACCAATAGCGGGATCCGGAGATCCATAATGACTCCCACATATTCAACGATGACTTTAGTGATCGAATGAACCATTTACATACGATACCGATTCCCTTTGTCACGCGATATTTTACTTGTCCGAGGTTTGATCATCGGTATCTCTATACCTCGTTCAACCTCGTCTCATGACAAGTACTCTTTACTCGTACCGTGGTATGTGGTCTCTTATGAACCATTCATATGCTTGCAAGCTATTAGACGACATTCCACCGAGAGGGCCCAGAGTATATCTATCCGTCATCGGGATGGACAAATCCCACTCGTTGATCCATATGCCTCAACTCATACTTTCCGGATACTTAATCCCACCTTTATAACCACCCATTTACGCAGTGGCGTTTGATGTAATCAAAGTACCTTTCTGGTATAAGTGATTTACATGATCTCATGGTCGAAAGGACTAGGTAACTATCTATCGAAAGCTTATAGCAACTAACTTAATGACGCGATCTTATGCTACGCTTAATTGGGTGTGTCCATTACATCATTCATATAATGACATAACCTTTTTATTAATAACATCCAATGTTCATGATCACGAAACCATGATCATCTATTAATCAACAAGCTAGTTATACAAGAGGCTTACTAGGGACTCCTTGTTGTTCACATAACACACATGTATCAATGTTTCGGTTAATACAATTATAGGATGGTATGTAAACATTATCATAAACATAAAGATATATTATAATAACCATTTTATTATTGCCTCTTGGGCATATCTCCAACAGTCTCCCACTTGCACTAGAGTCAATAATCTAGTTTACATATGTAAAGATATAACACCTTGGCCTTCCGGTGCTTTATCATGTTTTGCTCACGGGAGAAGTTTTAGTCAACGGATCTGACATGCCCAGAAACGTATGTATTTTGCAACTCATTTGCGTCTCAACGCATCACTCATTTCCAAATGAGTCGGCATTAAATATGTTTGGTCTTCTGGTGGAACCTTAATCCCGCGGTCTGAAATATGTCACTAATATTGTCACACACAATATAGCTTCAAAGTTCTGACTCTATCGGAACTACACCAAGTTCTCAAAGAACTTCTTGACTTAACATCCTCGAGTCATTGTCAAAACAATGTCATAATCTGCCTTCGTTTGTAGAATCCGTCACAACATATAGAACTCATCTAAATCTAGCATAGACAACTTCTATCTCATTGTGCTACCTTTTAAACAACACTTAGCCTAATTTGAGATTGAAATTTATTGATCAAACTAATATCGGTGTAACACTTTACAGCAATTTGTTTGTCATTACCCCATACAAAAACATATATATATATCCTTAGTTCTTCTAAAGTACTCAAGGATATTCTTACTGTCGTCCAATTATCATCATATGAATCATTCTGGTACATGCTCATAACACTTTAGAGCACAGGACATCTGATTGTGAACATATTATTCGTGATCTATAATCATTCATGTGTTTTTACTCATTGAGTGTCAGATACACTCAAGTCTTGTTAAAACTTCACATGACAAGAACATTTTCTTAATACTTCTATATTGAACTATTTCAATATCCATTCTATGTACTTTGACTTAAACTTATTATGTGTTTCAATCTATCTTCATAGATCTTGACACAAAATTTGTTTCAGTCCATATCCTTTCATTGAAGTTAATTTCTCAATGAAACTTTTTAATCAAGTATATAATTACATCATTTATAACCAACTATATGTCATCTACATAAGTATTATAAATATGTCTCAGTGCTCCCACTTAATTTCTTGCAAATGCAAGCATCTTCATCGTTTCTGATGAAATCAAAAACTCTTTGACTATTTCATCCGGTGAAGATTCCAACTCCGCGATACTCACTTCATCCAATTGAAGTTTGTATACCTATCTTAGTATTACACGGACCAGCAAAACTCTTGGTTGTATCTTGTATACACCTTTAATACGCACTTCTGATAAGTAATGTATTTTGCCATCCTACTAGCATATCTCATAAAAGAAATATGTAGTGATTACTAGAATAATCCACAAAGACTATAAGCATTGCTACGGAAGATCTAATTTTATCGTAGTCAACTCTTTGAACTTTGTCGTAAACAACTTTTCGACAAGTCGAGCTTCTTCAATGATATTTCATCCAAGTCCATCAATTTTATAGATCCATTTACTTTCAAAAAGTATTCATCTATCTTGGATTTCATGGAGTATAACCATTTTAACGGAGTCAGGGCCCATCATAACTTCTTTGTTTGTAGTTGGTTTATCATTATTCAAAAACAATCCTTTGTCCACAAATCATTTATTTTGATCACAAAGTAAACCATGCCTACAAGGTTCAATATGTACTTCGATCTCCATGGCTAAAACACTTTGTAGTCATGGAAGCCATGATCGTCGTGGCCGCTTCCGGAACCAATTCCAATGCTGCGCTACTCTGATCATTATGCTCAAGTTCATAAACCTTATCAAGTTCTATTGTCCTCCCACTCAAATACTTCGCTAGAAACAATTTCTCGGAAATAAGAAACATTGACAAACACTTTTGTCTTTGTCTCGTGAGAAGAATTTCCAATCAAATTTCTGGGATAACCAACAAAGACATTTATCCGATTTTGGTTGTAAACTTATTTACTTATGCTATGCATACCAAAATTTAAGAAAAAGACTATCAGGGTTCATATCCATGCCATAACTCGTATGATGTCATTTCAACGGATCATGATGATGCTCTATTTAGTGTAAAAGCGGTAATCACTAAAGCATAATCCACAAAAATATAATGGCGTCATAATATTTTATCTCATCATTAATCCAACAATGTTTGGATACATCTCTCGGATATTATATCATCATTATGGTACTCCAAGAAATGTGAGTTGTAGAACAATTTCATGACTCTCTTAGATGTTCGCTAAAAATCGTAATTCAAATATTTCCACCATGATCCAATCATAGATATTTGACTTTTCTATTACGATGATTTCCACTTCATGCTGAAATATATTTGAATCTATTCAAATGTTTCAAACTTCTTCCTTATCGAATATATCCTCATATATATACTCAATTCATTGTTGGAAGTTTTTATGAAGTAGAAGAATCTCTCGCACACAACTATGTCCAGTGAACCACATACATCATCATGTATTTTTCCACTAAGTTAGTTGCCCGTTCAACTCTTGGCCTATGAACGGTATTTTAGTCATTCTCTTTAGAAAAGATATGCAAGCGCCAAACGATTCAAAAATCAAATGACTCCAAAAATCCATTTACATGGAATTCCTTCATGTGTTCCTTTCTAACATGACCTAAATGGCGGTGCCACAAATAAGTGGAATTCAAATCATTTGCCTTACGGCATTTTAGCGTCAGTGTTATGTATGTGTGTTTCACCATTAAGATTTATAATAACTTATCCATCGTACATAGAGCAATGTCATAATTTTAACAACTCATTGTTTTCATTTGACCAGAGCAAAATAACAATTATTAAGTTCTTTATTATAAATTCTAAGGGCTAGATAGAATGCCAACGATGAACATAATAACACTTTATTTTTGTTCCGTACGTGCATTCCTATCATATTCCTTGTCGATCACTTAGGCCATTGTATTCTTGTATTGCGTTGTTTTGTATGACACTTCATACCAACCAATATGGTACTAATACCCAAGAATTTCATTGTGTGATCTAACTAGGAATACAACCATAACATGTATATCATTTATATACACCTGAGCTAGACTTTCTAGTCTTTTCTTTCTTTTGCCAATAATCTTTTGTAGTTTCTCTTTTAGCTTTCCTCATTATTCAGAAAAACACTTCAACATCATTAACTTCTAGGTTTGTTGGTCAAATACCAATAACCTTGAGGTTCTTACTTTGAAGTTGATCATCATATGACAAGTGTTCCGCATTTCACTATTAGTAACTTTGTAATATGATGAACAATTTCACTCATAATTTTATCCATTATATCATGATGACTTTCCGAGATCATGTCTATACATGCTAGGCTCGTAAAGTTTAACCTCGATATTCGCATGTGCAAATCGGCTTGCACCCGTTGTATGCACACGTAGAATCTATAACACCCGATCATCACGTGATGCTTCGATACGACGAGTCTTAGCAACGGTGCATACTAAGGACGATTACTTCATGGATATGCGAATATTGTTAGTGCCCCAATAGTTGGAGGATTGGGACGCCTTGCGTCTTCAACCTTCGTACATTCCCATAAAACTTATGAGTTTATGTAGTCTCACCAAATTATACTCTATCATCTTGCAATAAGGTCTTAGATATCACATATATCTCATACCTTGATTATTTCTGAAAACTAAATTTTCAGCTCCTTACTTTTCAAACAGATTAGAACTTCAAGTTTCACGGAGACAAGATAACTTTAGGTACTAATTGAAACCATGGCTATTTGAATCAACGATGTGAGGTTTACTAAATGTTTGCAATAGGACTTAATCATTTCTTGATTCTTTAACAATACGGTACCAGTCCGTAAAGTTTCTTGTCAGACTTAACAATATTTCTATCTCAATTACAAGACTAGCGCATGGTAGAAAACGGATGCCAATACTACAAAATTAATTCAAAATACTACTTAGACTATGTTTATGATAATTAGTTCATGTTTTAATCTAATTACTAATGAACTCCCACTTAATACAACATCCCTCATAGTTGTTAAGTGGTACACGATCCAAATCCACTACACCAAAACCGATCATCACGTGAGATGATGTAGCTTCAATGGTGAACATCAACATGTTTATCATATCATCCATATGACTCGTGTTCAACCTTTCGGTTTCCGTTGTCCCAAGGCCATGTCTGTACATGCTAGGCTCGTCAAGCAAACCCAAGTATTCCGCGTGTGCAACATGGCTTACACCCGTTGTATGTGAACGTTGAGTCTATCACATCCGATCATCACAAGATGCTTCGAAACGACGAACTGTGCAACGGTGCATACGAGGGGAGAACACTTTATTATCTTGATATTAATGTGAGGGATCATCTTATAATGCTACCGTCGTGTTCTAAGCAAAATAAGATGCATAAAGTATTAACATCACATGCAATTCATATGTGATATGATATGGCCCTTTAGTCTTTGCGCCTTCGATCTTCATCTCCAAAGCACGGACATGATCTCCATCATCAACGGGCATGATCTCCATCATCGTCGGCGTAGCATCAAGGTTCATGGCGCCGTCTTCATGGTTGTTCACCTCATGTAGCAACTATTACAACTACTTTGAAATAGTACTCAACATGAAATTTAAAGACAACCATAAGGCTCCTGCCGGTTGCCACAATACAATAATGATCATCTCATACATATTCATCATCACATTATGGCCATATCACATCACCAAACCCTGTAAAAACAAGTTAGACGTCTCTAATTTGGTTTGCATATTTACGTGGTTTAGGGTTTTCGAGTGAGATCTAATCTACCTATGAACATGAACCACAACGGTGATACTAATGTTGTCAATAGAAGAGTAAATTGAATCTTCACTATAGTAGGAGAGACAGACACCCGCAAAGCCTCTTATGCAATACAAGTTGCATGTCGAACGAGGAGCAAGTCTCATGAACGCGGTCATGTAAAGTTAGCCCGAGCCGCTTCATCCCACTATGCCACAAAGATGCAAAGTACTCAAACTAAAGACAACATAAGCATCAACGCCCACAAAACCATTGTGTTCTACTTGTGCAATCATCTATGCATAGACACGGCTCTGATACCACTGTAGGGATTCGTTGCATAGAAAACAAAAAATTTCCTACCGCAAGAACGCAATCGAAGCCAAGATGCAATCTAGAAGATGGGAGCAACGAGGGGATGAACGAGACTAACCCTTGAAGATTTCCAAAGCCTACGAGAGTAGGCTCTCGTTGTTGCGGTAGACGATCACTTGCCGCTTGCAAAAGCGCGTAGAAGATCTTGACGGTGCCACAATCGGGCAGCACCTCCGTACTCGGTCACACGTTCGGTGTTGATGAAGACGACGTCCTTCTCCCCGTTCCAGCGGGCAGCGGAAGTAGTAGATCCTCCACGGAATCCCGGCAGCACGACGGCGTGGTGGCGGTGGTGGTGGAGATCTCCGACAGAGCTTCGCCTAAGCTATGTGGGAGAGAGAGGTAGGAGGAACCGCTAGGGTTTGGGAGGGGGGCGCCGGCTAGGGCAGCCTTGAGGGGGTGCGGCCATGGTGGCATTGATGTGGCCGGCCAGCCCCTCTCCTCCCCTCTATATATAGGTGGAAGCCCCAAGGTTTAGGTCAAAGTCTCCGAATAAGACCCCAACATAAACCTTCCATGTGACCAAACCTAGGGGGAGTGGTACTCCCCCCTTTCCTTGGTGGGGTGGCCGGCCACCATGGGGAGGGACTCCTCCTCCCTTAGGCTGGCCGGCCAAGGTGGGTGGAGTCCCTCTGGGACTCCACCTTCCATGCCAATTTCTTCTGGACTCTTCTAGAACTTTCTAGAACCTTCATGGAAAAATACCGGATCATTTTCAAACCTAGAAAATGACTTCCTATATATGAATCTTATTCTCCGGACCATTCCGGAACTCCTCGTGATGTCCTGGATCCCATCCGAGACTCCGAACAAAACTTCGAACTCCATTCCAAATTCCATATCTACTTAAACGACATCAAACCTTAAGTGTGTCACCCTACGGTTCGCGAACTATGTAGACATGGTTGAGACTTCTCTCCGACCAATAACCAATAGCGGGATCTGGAGATCCATAATGGCTCCCACATATTCAACGATGACTTTAGTGATCGACTGAACCATTTACATACGATACCGATTCCCTTTGTCACGCGATATTTTACTTGTTCGAGGTTTGATCATCGGTATCTCTATACCTCGTTCAACCTCGTCTCATGACAAGTACTCTTTACTCGTACCGTGGTATGTGGTCTCTTATGAACCATTCATATGCTTGCAAACTATTAGACGACATTCCACCGGGAGAGCCCAGAGTATATCTATCCGTCATCGGGATGGACAAATCCCACTGTTGATCCATATGCCTCAACTCATACTTTCCGGATACTTAATCCCACCTTTATAACCACCCATTTACGCAGTGGAGTTTGATGTAATCAAAGTACCTTTCCGGTATAAGTGATTTACATGATCTCATGGTCGAAAGGACTAGGTAACTATGTATCGAAAGCTTATAGCAAATAACTTAATGACGTGATCTTATGCTACGCTTAATTGGGTGTGTCCATTACATCATTCATATAATGACATAACCTTGTTATTAATAACATCCAATGTTCATGATCACGAAACCATGATCATCTATTAATCAACAAGCTAGTTATACAAGAGGCTTACTAGGGACTCCTTGTTGTTCACATAACACACATGTATCAATGTTTCGGTTAATACAATTATAGCATGGTATGTAAACATTATCATAAACATAAAGATATATTATAATAACCATTTTATTATTGCCTCTTGGGCATATCGCCAACACCTTTTGTCTATGGGCTTCAGCTGCATCAGCTGACGCCCAATTCCATCCTCCACGTGTCGATTTTTATCACACTGTGTGAGTGCTTCCTCAGAGTCCAACCTAATTGGGCTCTGTGGAAACGTATCTTCTGCCTCCGCCGTAATGGCTCCCACAACGTCGCCTACAACATTGGCGGCGTTGTCATCTGTGTTCGTTCTGACGTCGAATACGTCGACGTCAAATTCCCCGACTCCGTCCAAGGTTGGCGGAAGAAATGGCTGTATGTGCACGAAGAGAGCTCCGATTCAGTGGAGAACAACATCGCTCCTTTCGATGGAGGAGCCAAAATCCTTCGCCGCCGTTCTTGGGATGCTGAAGCTATCGAAGACGAGAAATTGGCGACAGAGGCGCTGATGACTCGCATCCACGAGCTCCAGAACACTCGTGGCAAGGAGCTATCGGGTATCCAGATTACGGCCTACTTCCTTAGGATTAGAGTGCAGCCTCTCCAGGCTCGCAAAAATCCCCTTTGGAGGTACGCTGGTGAAGAAGACGTCGACAGGCTCTCCAAAGACCTTCCTTTGAAGGATTTGGAGAAACTGATCCGAAAAATTTCGTCGCTCAACAAGAAAGATGCTATTCCATCCTCTTGCCGCATTACGCCATATAGTGGCGCCAATCCCCTTCCCGAGGTAATCTTTTCTCTTGACTACTATATTGTCTTCTCGAGTTTGTAATATTTTTGTCGACTACTATCTTGCTAGTTTCTTTTGAATAGCTTTTTGTCGACACTCTTTGTTTTCCACGGAACCACCCCGTTCCGGCTTCTCTTCCTCCTCTTCCTGAAGGTGGAGAAGTCGAAGACCGCACCGTTGTCGACGATGACAACCAGGGTACTTCTCGCCCTGAGAGTGAAGTCGCGGATTCTCCAAAATCCGCGGCTTCCTCTGAAAAAGAAGCCGAGTCTGAGGCCACTGCCTCGACATGCTCCCTTCCTTCCGCTGTTTCTCCAAGGAACAAGAGGAAAAGGGATGAAGTCGCCGATTCCGGCGCCTCCAAAGCCGAAGAAGCTGGTCCTTCCGAAAGGAAAGCAACTTTCAACCCCTACGAGGATGCTCTTGTTAGCTCGTAAGTTCTCTATTGCTCTTTATTGTTTTGCTCTCGATGTTTTTGCCTATCTTGATTCTTATATTGTCGCCATTTTTATTGCAGTGGTGACGAGGAAGAAGAGCAACCTATTGACTCGACTGCTCGAACGAGTACGTCGCGTACTTTAGTTGTGTCTGAAACTCAGCCTGATGGAGATGAAACTTTGCCTCCACAGCAAAATATTGAGCATCCAACTCCACCTGCAAGCCCCTGTGCCCCTACACCGAAGAGGGCAAGGGTCGAGCCAACCAAGGAGCTTGCCTTACTACCTAGTAGCTCCACGACTCCTTCCTTGGATGATGTAAGTTGTTCACTTCTTCTCTTCTATTCCGAATATTTCAATGTTGTCGACTCTTTTTTTGTTTTTTGCTTCCCTTTTTCTTCTTGTTGTCGAACTTTTTACTGTATTGATGCTTTCTTTCTCTATCTTTTTTGTCAGCCTTTGATGAAGGAATTCATCCGTCTCGGTACCCAACTCATCGGGTACCGTGATCATGCCAAAAAAAGCCGAAGGTATTATTTTGCTATTTCTTTTGGTAAGTAACCTCTCCATCATTTCTTACCATAATCTTGATTGCTGTTGTCTGTTTTGTCAGAAAATCTCGTAGAAGCCAACAAACGTGCTGATTCTCTTGCTCGTAAATTGGAGCAAAAAGAAAAGGCTCTCAAGAAGGCTGAATCTGATGCTGCTGTCACCGAAGATCTGCGAAAAAGACTTCATGAATCAGAAACTGCTTTGAACGACAAGATGACTGAGCAAGCTGCTCGTGAAAAAGAAATCCTCAGTCGCTTGCAATCGCAGAGTCGACGTTTTGTTAGTAAGTACTCAAATCCTCGTGCATTTCTTCGGGTTGCTTCACTTTCTCTAGCGTACTTATTAACGAGCTTCCCTTTGCTTGTTTTCAGGGAGAACGCATCAAGAGTATGAACTGGAAAATCCTGAAGGCGATGAGCTTATCGACGCGCTTTCTCTCCTTGAAATCCATGGAGATGAAGCTCTTGATGACCTTGCTGACGCCGAAGCAGGTCTGTCCAAGCTTTTCCCCTATTTCTTCCCGAAGAAAGAAGAGCCCAACACTTTTACTGCTCTCGCCAAATGCTTCAATGTGACGGAAGATCTTGGGCTCAAACTTCGCCAAGAAGGCCTAAAGATTGGCTTTGAAGGCACAATCGCTCTGGTTGCTGACAGCCAGCAAAACGTTGTCTGGGCTAAAGTTGGCGATATAAAGCAGATGGAGATGAAGAAATGGCAATCTTTAATTAAAGCTGCCAAGCCACCCTCAAAGCCGATTCTTGCCTTCCTCGGTTGCAAACCCACTCCTGCTCCAAGCTCATCCAAGCTGGAGGTCAAGTAGACCACCCTGTCTTTCTTACTTTTTCCTTTTTCTTTGTTCCTTTTGATGTTGTCGCCAAAGTAGCTTTTGGCGACACTTACCCCACTAGCTCGTTAGGGCGTCCTCCATTGTAATGCCTTGTAAATATTCTGAAAATCAATGGAATTCTATTTTGCTTGATGATTGATGTTAAACCTTTTGTTTTCAGTTGATATTTGATAACAACACTTCAACTCCTCGTCCCTCCGATGTTTTTCCTACTTCCTCTCGCTCGAAGAAAACGCCCATTGATAATGAATTTGGTGAAGATTCCTCGAAGGGTTCAGCGCAGGATTTGGAGGAACTTCGTCAGCAGCTTCAGTATGCGAAGAAGCAAACACTTGTGATGATGGAGCAATCCCGAAAGTCATCCGAAAAAGAGAAAGTTGCGCTGCAGCAGGCTCAGGAAGCCATAGCTGCCAAGGAAGCCGCCATTTCTGAAGCTGAAAAGGCTACCACCCGAGAGAATTTTATGCTTGAGTTGATGAATGAAGCCAGTTTGGATATGTCAGGTATGCTTTTGCAAACAAAAACTTCTTCTCTTTTTTCGTTGTTTCCTCCTTTGAAATTCTTGTGCTGTCACCAAATAGGTTCCTTTCTAGACACTGCTGCCGCAAAATCAAAGGGTAGATACAAGGACAAATCTCCTGGTTAACCTTTCACTTGACCATGGTTCTCTGTTCTGGGCCACTCCAGAACGCACCCGACAGATTGTCAGATTTCAAGACCGCGCTCGTCGAGTTCGTGAGTTCCTTGATTTCTGTACCAGAACCTTGTCCTTGGTTTATAGTACAATGTTTCCTCGGAATGAGATACCGAACACTCTTCTTGGTCTGATGGAAAATTTCGGGATGCCCCTCGTATCCATAACTTTGTGCGAGCTCAACTGTCTGCTGGAGCAAGATTCGCCATGATTATGATACAGATTTGCTACCGAAAATTAGACCTGACGAAGATTGTCGCCAAGTGTCTGGCCAAGCAGTCGAAGCGAAAAAGGAACATCGACAAAATCAATGATGTTGTAACTCCTGTAGCCGAAGAAATGATGGACGAACTTCTTTGGATGGACACTGAATTCTTTGTCAAAGGGAGCTATGCTGAACATACGACAACTGCTGCAAATAACAAAGGTCTATCCATAGATAGTATATTAGGCATTAACTGAGTTGTACTATATTGCGGGAAATCATATATATTTTTTGTGTCGAATTCTTCGTGATGATGAAGTTGTCTATATTGTAAAGTATAATCTATATCGCGAAGCCCCCGAGCCTTTGGTCAGAGCTCAAGCTATTTTTTGCGTCTCGATGAATTTACTATTTTGCGAGAGTATATATATTTTGTTGTCATGGGTGATACGTCTCCGACGTATCGATAATTTCTTATGTTCTATGCCATATTATTGATGATACCTACATGTTTTATGCACACTTTATGTCATATTCGTGCATTTTCTGGAACTAACCTATTAACAAGATGCCGAAGTGCCGGTTCTCGTTTTCGCTGTTTTTGGTTTCGAAATCCTAGTAACGAAATATTCTCGGAATTGGACGAAACGAAGACCCGGGTTCCTATTTTCACCGGAAGCATCCAGAACACCCGGGAAGGACCGGAGGGGGGCACCGGGCCCCCGGACCATAGGCCGGCGCGGCCCGGGCCCCGGCCGCGCCGCCATATGGTGTGGCCACCCCTTCGACCCTCCTGCGCCGCCTCTTCGCCTATATAAAGCCTCTCGTCGCGAAAACCCCGAGGCGAAAAACCACGATACGGAAAACCTTCCGAGCCGCCGCCATCGCGAAGCCAAGATCCGGGGGACAGAGTCTCTCGTTCCGGCACCTCGCCGGAGCGGGGAAGTGCCCCCGAAAGGCTTCTCCATCGACACCGCTGCCATCTCCACCGCCATCTTCATCACCGCTGCTGCTCCCATGAGGAGGGAGTAGTTCTCCATCGAGGCTCGGGGCTGTACCGGTAGCTATGTGGTTCATCTCTCTCCTATGTGCTTCAATAAAATAATCTCATGAGCTGCCTTACATGATTGAGATTCATATGATGATGCTTGTAATCTAGATGTCATTATGCTAGTCAAGTGAGTTTTACTTATGTGATCTCCGGAGACTCCTTGTCCCACGTGTGTAAAGGTGACAAGTGTGTGCACCGTGTGGGTCTCTTAGGCTATATTTCACGGAATACTTATTCACTGTTGAATGGCATAGTGAGGTGCTTATTTATATCTCTTTATGATTGCAATGTGTTTGTATCACAATTTATCTATGTGCTACTCTAGCAATGTTATTAAAGTAGTTTTATTCCTCCCGCACGTGTGCAAAGGTGACAGAGTGTGTGCACCGTGTTAGTACTTGGTTTATGCTATGATCATGATCTCTTGTAGATTGTGAAGTTAACTATTGCTATGATAATATTGATGTGATCTATTCCTCCTACATATGCATGAAGGTGACAGTGTGCATGCTATGCTAGTACTTGGTTTAGTCTTTTGATCTATCTTACACTAAAGGTTACTAAAATATGAGCATTATTGTGGAGCTTGTTAACTCCGGCATTGAGGGTTCGTGTAATCCTACGCAATGTGTTCATCATCCAACAAGAGTGTAGAGTATGCATTTATCTATTCTCGTTATGTGATCAATGTTGAGAGTGTCCACTAGTGAAAGTGTAATCCCTAGGCCTTGTTCCTAAATATCGCTATCGCTGCTTGTTTACTGCGTTACCGCTGCGTTACTACTCGCTTGTTTATCGTCCTGGGCAAAGCACTTTTCTCGGTGTCGTTGCTACTACTTATTCATACCACCTGTATTTCACTATCTCTTCGCCGAACTAGTGCACCTATTAGGTGTGTTGGGGACACAAGAGACTTCTTGCTTTGTGGTTGCGGGGTTGCATGAGAGGGATATCTTTGACCTCTTCCTCCCCGAGTTCGATAAACCTTGGGTGATCCACTTAAGGGAAACTTGCTGCTGTTCTACAAACCTCTCGCTCTTGGAGGCCCAACACTCGTCTACAAGAATAGAAGCTCCCGTAGACATCAAGCACTTTTCCGGCGCCGTTGCCGGGGAGGAAAGGTAAAAAGGCACTCATACTCCGGTTCCGTGTAACAGTACTTTTCTGGCGCCATTGTGTTTGTGCTCGAAGCTATTTCCTTTAGATCCTGCAATTGCATCTTTTTGTTTCTTGTTTACACTAGTTTGGCATAATGGACAACAATGAGATTCTTATTCTATTTCCTGATTTAAAACATGGATTGTTTGATGCGAAAATTAAAAAACCTATGGAATCTTATTTGCATGCTGGTAGTAATATTAGTATGAACGCTTTGAACACCATTGTTGATAATGATATAGAAAGTTCTAAGCTTGGGGAGGCTGGTTTTGATGAGCATGATCTTTTTAGTCCCCCAAGCATTGAGGATAAAATTTACTTTGATGATGCTATGTCTCCTATATTTGATGATGAGAATAATGATGATAGCTACTTTGTTGAATTTGCTCCCACTACAACTAATAAAATTGATTATGCCTATGTGGAGAGTAATAATTTTATGCATGAGACTCATGATAAGAATGCTTTATGTGATAGTTATATTGTTGAGTTTGCTCATGATGCTACTGAAAGTTATTATGAGAGAGGAAAATATGGTTGTAGAAATTTTCATGTTACTAAAACACCTCTCTATGTGCTGAAATTTTTGAAGCTATACTTGTTTTATCTTCCTATGCTTGTTACTTTGCTCTTCATGAACTTGTTTATTTACAAGATTCCTATGCATAGGAAGCATGTTAGACTTAAATATGTTATGAATTTGCCTCTTGATGCTCTCTTTTGCTTCACATACTATCTTTTGTGAGTGCATCATTAAAACTGCTGAGCCCATCTTAACGGCTATAAAGAAAGAACTTCTTGGGAGATAACCCATGTGTTATTTTGCTACAGTACTTTGTTTTATATTTGTGTCTTGGAAGTTGTTTACTACTGTAGCAACCTCTCCTTATCTTAGTTTTGAAGTTTTGTTGTGCCAAGTAAAGTCTTTGATAGTAAAGTAAGTACTAGATTTGGATTACTGCGCAGTTCCAGATTTCTTTGCTGTCACGAATCTGGGTCTACCTCCCTGTAGGTAGCTCAGAAAATTAAGCCAATTTACGTGCATGATCCTCAGATATGTACGCAACTTTCATTCAATTTGAGCATTTTCATTTGAGCAAGTCTGGTGGCCTAATAAAATCCATCTTTACGGACAATTCTGTTTTGACAGATTCTGCCTTTTATTTTGCATTGCCTCTTTTGCTATGTTGGATGAATTTCTTTGATCCATTAATGTCCAGTAGCTTTATGCAATGTCCAGAAGTGTTAAGAATGATTGTGTCACCTCTGAACATGTGAATTTTTATTATGCACTAACCCTCTAATGAGTTGTTTCGAGTTTGGTGTGGAGGAAGTTTTCAAGGGTCAAGAGAGGAGGATGATATACTATGATCAAGAAGAGTGAAAGCTCTAAGCTTGGGGATGCCCCGGTGGTTCACCCCTGCATATTTTAAGAAGACTCAAGCGTCTAAGCTTGGGGATGCCCAAGGCATCCCCTTCTTCATCGACAACATTATCAGGTTCCTCCCCTGAAACTATATTTTTATTCCGTCACATCTTACGTACTTTGCTTGGAGCGTCGGTTTGTTTTTGTTTTTTTGTTTTGTTTGAATAAAATGGATCATAGCATTCACTTTATGGGAGAGAGACACGCTCCGCTGTAGCATATGGATAAATATGTCCTTAGGCTCTACTCATAGTATTCATGGCGAAGTTTCTTCTTCGTTAAATTGTTATATGGTTGGAATTGGAAAATGCTACATGTAGTAACTCTAAAATGTCTTGGATAATTTGATACTTGGCAATTGTTGTGCTCATGTTTAAGCTCTTGCATCATACACTTTCCACCCATTAATGAAGAAATACTTAGAGCTTGCTAATTTGGATTGCATATTTGGTTTCTCTAGAGTCTAGATAACATCTAGTATTGAGTTTTGAACAACAAGGAAGACCGTATGGAGTCTTATAATGTTTACAATATGTCTTTTATGTGAGTTTTGCTGTACCGTTCATCCTTGTGTTTGTTTCAAATAACCTTGCTAGCCTAAACCTTGTATCGAGAGGGAATACTTCTCATGCATCCAAAATACTTGAGCCAACCACTATGCTATTTGTGTCCACCATACCTACCTACTACATGGTATTTATCCGCCATTCCAAAGTAAATTGCTTGAGTGCTACCTTTAAAATTCCATCATTCACCTTTGCAATATATAGCTCATGGGACAAATAGCTTAAAAACTATTGTGGTATTGAATATGTACTTATGCACTTTATCTCTTATTAAGTTGCTTGTTGTGAGATAACCATGCTTCTGGGACGCCATCAACTATTCTTTGTTGAATATCATGTGAGTTGCTATGCATGTCCGTCTTGTCCGAAGCAAGAGAGATCTACCACCTTCATGGTTGGAGCATGCATATTGTTAGAGAAGAACTTTGGGCCGCTAACTAAAGCCATGATTCATGGTGGAAGTTTCAGTTTGGACATATATCCTCAATCTCATATGAGAATAATAATTGTTGCCACATGCTTACGCATTAAAGAGGAGTCCATTATCTGTTGTCCATGTTGTCCCGGTATGGATGTCTAAGTTGAGAATAATCAAAAGCGAGAAATCCAAAATGCGAGCTTTCTCCTTAGACCTTTGTACAGGCGGCATGGAGGTACCCCATTGTGACACTTGGTTAAAACATGTGCATTGCAAAGATCCGGTAGTCCAAGCTAATTAGGACAAGGTGCGGGCACTATTAGTATACTATGCATGAGACTTGCAACTTGTAAGATATAATGTACATAACTCATATGCTTTATTACTACCGTTGACAAAATTGTTTCATGTTTTCAAAATAAAAGCTCTAGCACAAATATAGCAATCGATGCTTTCCTCTTTGAAGGACCATTCTTTTTACTTTTATGTTGAGTCAGTTCACCTATCTCTCTCCACCTCAAGAAGCAAACACTTGTGTGAGCTGTGCATTGATTCCTACATACTTGCATATTGTACATGTTATATTACTCTATGTTGATAATTATCCATGAGATATACATGTTACAAGTTGAAAGCAACCGCTGAAACTTAATCTTCCTTTGTGTTGCTTCAATACCTTTACTTTGATTTATTGCTTTATGAGTTAACTCTTATGCAAGACTTATTAATACTTGTCTTGAAGTACTATTCATGAAAAGTCTTTGCTTTATGATTCACTTGTTTACTCATGTCATTACCATTGTTTTGATCGCTGCATCCACTACATATGTTTACAAATAGTATGATCAAGGTTATGATGGCATATCACTTCGAAATTATCTTTGTTATCGTTTTACCCGCTCGGGACGAGCAGAACTAAGCTTGGGGATGCTTGATACGTCTCCGACGTATCGATAATTTCTTATGTTCTATGCCATATTATTGATGATACCTACATGTTTTATGCACACTTTATGTCATATTCGTGCATTTTCTGGAACTAACCTATTAACAAGATGCCGAAGTGCCAGTTCCTGTTTTCTGCTGTTTTTGGTTCAGAAATCCTAGTAACGAAATATTCTCGGAATTGGACGAAACGAAGACCCAGGTTCCTATTTTCACCGGAAGCATCCAGAACACCCGGGAAGGACCAGAGCGGGGCACTGGGCCCCCAGACCATAGGCCGGCGCGGCCCAGGCCCTGGCCGCGCCGCCATATGGTTTGGCCACCCCTTCGACCCTCCTGCGCCGCCTCTTCGCCTATATAAAGCCTCTGTCGCGAAAACCCTGAGGCGAAAAACCACGATACGGAAAACCTTCCAGAGCCGCCGCCATCGCGAAGCCAAGATCTGGGGGACAGAGTCTCTGTTCCGGCACCCTGCCGGAGCGGGGAAGTGCCCCCGAAAGGCTTCTCCATCGACACCGCTGCCATCTCCACCGCCATCTTCATCACCGCTGCTGCTCCCATGAGGAGGGAGTAGTTCTCCATCGAGGCTCGGTGCTGTACCGGTAGCTATGTGGTTCATCTCTCTCCTATGTGCTTCGATACAATAATCTCATGAGCTGCCTAACATGATTGAGATTCATATGATGATGCTTGTAATCTAGATGTCATTATGCTAGTCAAGTGAGTTTTACTTATGTGATCTCCGGAGACTCCTTGTCCCACGTGTGTAAAGGTGACAGTGTGTGCACCGTGTGGGTCTCTTAGGCTATATTTCACAGAATACTTATTCACTGTTGAATGGCATAGTGAGGTGCTTATTTATATCTCTTTATGATTGCAATGTTATTAAAGTAGTTTTATTCCTCCTGCACGTGTGCAAAGGTGACAGTGTGTGCACCGTGTTAGTACTTGGTTTATGCTATGATCATGATCTCTTGTAGATTGCGAAGTTAACTATTGCTATGATAATATTGATGTGATCTATTCCTCCTACATATGCATGAAGGTGACAGTGTGCATGCTATGCTAGTACTTGGTTTAGTCTTTTGATCTATCTTACACTAAAGGTTACTAAAATATGAGCATTATTGTGGAGCTTGTTAACTCCGGCATTGAGGGTTCGTGTAATCCTACGCAATGTGTTCATCATCCAACAAGAGTGTAGAGTATGCATTTATCTATTCTGTTATGTGATCAATGTTGAGAGTGTCCACTAGTGAAAGTGTAATCCCTAGGCCTTGTTCCTAAATATCGCTATCGCTGCTTGTTTACTTGTTACGCTGCGTTACTACTGCTTGTTTACTGTCCTGGGCAAAGCACTTTTCTGGTGTCGTTGCTACTACTTATTCATACCACTTGTATTTCACTATCTCTTCGCCGAACTAGTGCACCTATTAGGTGTGTTGGGGACACAAGAGACTTCTTGCTTTGTGGTTGCAGGGTTGCATGAGAGGGATATCTTTGACCTCTTCCTCCCTGAGTTCGATAAACCTTGGGTGATCCACTTAAGGGAAACTTGCTGCTGTTCTACAAACCTCTGCTCTTGGAGGCCCAACACTGTCTACAAGAATAGAAGCTCCCGTAGACATCAATGGGTTATGAGCCCCCGAGCCTGTCGACGAAGAAAGATGTATATCACCAATATCTTTTACTATATTGCAGCACTGCGAGCCCGCCTCATTAAAAACCTTTCAGCCCCACTCGGTGCCCTGAAAGGAAAAGAGTGCGTCTGAAAACTCGCGGGCGTTTCAGTACATTGTATTTTTACAAGGAGGACTATATTTCGACACTAAGCGTAGAAACGCCTTAGCTGCGCCACGTTCCAGGGGTTTTTCTCGGGAGCCCCCGTCTTTTTATCCTTGATCCTGTATGCTCCTCCTTCGATGACTTCCGTGACGATGTAAGGGCCAAGCCATGGTGACTCGATTTTTTCAGTACTCTGTTGATTGAGTCGTAGAACTAGATCTCCAACCTGAAAGGATCTTGGTCGCAAACGTCGACTGTGGTAATTTTTCAGATCTTGCTGGTACTTGGTGACCCGTGATAGTACTTCATCTCGAGCTTCGTCAAGTGCATCAACATCGTCCTCTAATGCTCTTCTGGAAGTTTCTTCATCGTACTCCGTGATTCTTGGAGAATTATGCTCTATTTCTATCGGCAGTACTTCCTCTGCTCCATGGACCAGAAAAAACGGAGTCTCCTGCGTCGCTGTATTTCGCGTTGTTCGAATACTCCATAATACACTTGGCAACTCTTCTGGCCACGTATGTCGAGCTTTTTCCAGTGGTCCCAGCAAACGCTTCTTGATACCGTTGCAGATGATACCGTTGGCTTTCTCGACCTGACCATTGGTTTGCGGGTGCCCAACTGACGCGGAGTGCAATTTAATGCCTACTTCTGCGTAGTATGCCTTGAATTCCTTGGATGTGAAGTAACTGCCATTGTCCGTGACGATACTATGAGGTACTCCAAACCGAAAAACAATGCTTTTCACGAACTTTATTGCTGACGCTGCGTCTGGTGAATTTATCGGCTTTGCTTCTATCCACTTGGTAAATTTGTCGACAGCGACGAGCATATACTCGTATCCTCCTGGTGAGGCCTTATGTAACTTTCCCACCATATCGAGGCCCCATTGAGCAAAGGGCCAAGACAATGGTATTGGCATCAGCTCTGCTGCCGGAGAATGAGCTTTCGCGGCAAATCTCTAGCACGCGTCACAAGTTAGTACTATCTCCTTCGCGTCCTCGATTGCTGTCAACCAGTAGAATCCAGCTCGGAAAACCTTGGCGGCAATAGCTCGGCTGCTCGCGTGATGACCACATATTCCCTCGTGTACGTCCTTCAGGATTATCCTTCCTTTTTTGGGTGTGACGCACCTTTGTAACACACCCGAAATACTGCGTTTGTACAACTCCCCTTTGACCACTGTAAAGGCTTTGGATCGTCGAATAACTCGCCTTGCTTCAACTGGGTCGTCGGGTATTTCTTTCCTTAAGATGTACGATATGTACGCTTGCATCCATGGGACCTGCACCATCATCACTAACTCCTGTTCCTCTTCTTCTTCTGGTATTTCTTTGGGAGCCGCCGAGGTTTTCTCCTCCTTCTGCTTCTTCTGTGCCTTCTTTGGTTTTGTAGACCTCTCGGTTATCTCTTCCCAAAACACACCTTGTGGAATTGCGAGGCACTGCGACCCGATGTTTGCAAGAACATCAGCCTCATCATTGTTCAGCCTGCTGATGTGGTTTACCTCGCATCCATCAAATAATTTCTCGAGCTCATTGTACACTTCTTTGTATGCCACCATGCTATCGTTGACTGCATCACATTGGTTCATGACTTGCTGAGCTACCAATTGTGAGTCGCCAAAGATTTTTAGTCGAGTTGCACCACAAGCCTTCGCCATCTTCATCCCGTGTATAAGAGCTTCGTATTCTGCCTCATTGTTAGACGCGTTTGGGAACGTCATCCGTAAGACATACTTCAATTTGTCGCCTTCAGGTGATATAAGTATCACTCCTGCTCCAGCTCCTTCTACCCTCTTGGACCCGTCAAAATTCATAGTCCAAGTTCTCGATAAATCCGGGGGTCCTGTATTTTGCAGGTCCATCCACTCTGCGATGAAATCTGGCAGAATTTGCGACTTTATTGCTTTTCTTTTTTCATACGTGATGTCCCGAGGAGAAAGTTCTATTCCCCAAAGGGAGACATGACCTGTAGCTTCTGGATTATTTAGTATATTGGATAGAGGTGCTTCATTGACCACTATTATCGGGTGTGCCGAAAAATAGTGCCGCAATTTTCTTGCGGTTGTGAACACTCCATATGCTAACTTATGGTATTGCGGGTACCGCTGTTTTGAAGGCGATAAAACTTCACCGATGAAATATACCGGCCTCTGCACTCCATGAAGTTTTCCTTCTTCCTCTCTTTCGACAACTAGCGCCGTACTGACCACCTGGGGTGTAGCCGCAATGTATAACAGTAGAGGTTCCTTCTCTTTTGGTGCCACCAAGATTGGTGGTGTCGAAATAGTGCGTTTGAGATCCTCGAAGGCTCTATCTGCCTCTTCGTTCCACTGGAACTTCTCTCCTTGTTTGATTAAAGCGTAGAACGGTAACGCCTTTTCTCCCAGCCTGGCGACGAATCTGCTTAAAGCTGCGACTCGCCCAGTTAACTGTTGTATTTCTTTCAACTTTGTTGGCTTCCTCATTGTTACGATAGCTTGGATTTTTTCGGGATTAGCTTCAATCCCTCTTGCTGAGACTAAGAACCCGAGAAGTTCTCCTGCAGGGACGCCGAAAGAACACTTCGTCGGATTCAGCTTGAGACAAAACTTGTCGAGGTTGTCAAAAGTTTCCTTCAAGTCCTCGATTAGCGTCGCCCCATTTTTTGACGTTATGACGACATCGTCAATGTATACTTGTACGTTTTTCCCGATCTGTGTTGCTAAGCACTTCTGCATCATCCGCTGATATGTTGCTCCCGCGTTTTTCAAACCAAAGGGCATTGTTCTATAACAAACACGCCGTAAGGTGTAATGAACGCTGTTTTGACCTCGTCCTCTTCTTTCAATCTGATCTGGTTATAACCAGAGTATGCATCCAGGAAGGAAAGACGTTCACATCCTGCCGTGGAGTCGATAATTTGATCGATCCTTGGGAGGGGAAAGTGATCCTTTGGACGAGTGTTTGTTGAGACACGTAAAGTCGACACACATGCGAAGGACTTTAGTGTTTTTCTTCGGAACCAACACTGGGTTTGCTACCCACGTGGCCTCTGTATGCAGCTCCTTAATGAAACCAGCTTCTCTTAGTCGATCAATCTCTGACAGCATAGCTTTGCGGTTTGGCTCCGAAAAACGCCGCAAAGGTTGTTTGATTGGTCTCGCGATTGGATCCAAATTTAGGTGGTTCTCGGCAAGTTCCCTGGGTACTCCTGGCATGTCAGCTGGACACCATGCGAAGATTTTCCAGTGCTCACGGAGGAACTCGACGAGCGCGCTTTCCTATGCGAGGTCCATATCTGTCGTGATAGACGTCATCTTCTTCGGATCTGTCGGGTGAATCTGCACCTCCTTGGAATCCTTTGCAGTGTTAAAAGTTGATTCATTATTAGGCCTCCCTACATCAGGCAGCACATCGTAATCGGTCGTAAGCCTTGACTCCATGTATTCTGCCTGCATCCCGAAAGTTTCTGACAATCGATGAAAATCCTTGTCACATTTATCGGCTAGCGCAAAGCTTCCTTTGACTGTAATTGGTCCCTTAGGTCCAGGTAACCTTCATAACAAGTATGTGTAATGTGGCACCGCCATAAACCTGGCATATGCTGGCCGTCCCAACAAGGCGTGATACTGTGACGGGAAATCCACAACATCAAACTCCAGCCTCTCTTTTCTGTAGTTTTCTCGGGTCCCAAACTGGACATCGAGATTGATCTTCCCCAACGGATAACTTGGCTTTTCTGGCGTGATACCATGGAAACGTGTGTCGGTTGGTTTCAGATTTGCTAGAGATATGTTCATCTTCCTTAGTGTATCTGCGTACATAAGGTTTAGACTACTGCCTCCATCTATGAATACTCGGGATACATCGAATCATGCGATTACTGCTGGTAAGATAAGTGCTGACTGCCCTGGTCGAAGAACTTGTTGCGGATGATCTGCTATTGTGAAGCCAATGTCTTGCCCTGACCAATTTAAATACTCAATCGTTGGTGGAGGCATCTTCTCTGCCATGAACACCTGTCGCGAGATTAGTTTCTAAGCTCTATTGGACGGCCTACCCTTCTGAATCATCGAGACCGCTCCGTTGGAATTGGGATCAACGTATGGAGGTGGTTGTGGTGCTGCCGCTATTCTGAGATGGTGTCGATTTTCGTCCGTTGCGGGAGGAGGTGGTAAGTGGATCTCACTCCTGGGCCCTTGAGGATTTCTATTTATCGCCTGAACATTGGCTTGCCGTGCAAACCTTAGCATTGCCTGAAAATTTCGACAGTCCTTCTGCAGGTGTCCTGACTGTCTCTTCCCATTGCTGTCGAGATAAAAGTGCATCTAACATGGCCCATTCATCATATCATCGGGGGACACGAAAGGTCTCTGAAACCTGGGCCCACTATTCTGCCTGCTATTTCGGGAATCATCTCTATTGTCGCCTCGCTGCTCACTACTCCTTTTATAGTCATGTCTATTGCCTCCTCCAGCGTTTGCACGAAACCCAACCGAGATTTGACCAGGAGCGCCGTAACTAGAGTACTGCCGAGAAAATCATCGCCTATTTTGGAAATTTCGATTGCAGTCCTCTTCAGGCGACCTGTGCCGTTTATTGTGAACAGCATCCTCTCCATCTGCCCACCTGTTTGCTATCTCCATCAATGTTGATACTGTTTTTGGGTTAGTTCTCCCCAAATGCTCGACAAAGTCTCCTCGTCGAATTCCTGCTACGAACGCATCTATCGCTCTTTCGTCAGATATGTTCTCTGCCAAGTTTTTTATGATGTTCCACCTTTGGATATACTTTCTCATTGACTCATCATGCTTTTGTCGACACGATCTCAACTCTTCTAACGACGCAGGTTTTTTGCAGGTAGATCGAAAGTTCTTAACGAACACATCCTCAAAACTTTCCCAGCTGTCGATGGAACCTGGGGGAAGCTTCTTTATCCAAGATCTGGCAGCTCCACTCAGATGTACTTGGATACTCTGCATGGCTGTTGCTCTGGTTCCTCCTATCAGCTTCACCGTCTCGAGATAATCAACGAGCCAGTCCTCTGGATCTTGCAGGCCATCAATTTTTTTGAAATTATCGGGTAATTTGAACCCTGAAGGAACTCGAGTTTTCCGAACCCTCCTTGTAAAGCATGGCAGCCCGCACATATCCTCATCATCTATCTCTGGGGAGTGTCGATGTTCCCTTCTATTTTGTCGTGCTCTGTCTACCCGTGCTTGTGCTGCTGTGTCTCGTGCTCCACTTGTTCTCTCGGGACCTGGTGCTGCTGCAGCGGGTCGTGGACTATTTTGCCTTGCTGCCCCTTCAAGAGGCGGAGTTACGAATGCTGTCCCCATAACTCCGACTCCTGCCATGGCCATATTGTACAATGCTTCTCTTGGATCTCCGGGAGGTGGTCTGTTTGCGAGGATAAAGGCTTGCGTCGCCATATACCCAGCTTCCGGTGTTTTGGGAATAATATTCCCCCTCGTGTCGATTGACATAAAAGACATGTCGAGGTTTTGAACTAAGTTTTCTCTCTCTGCTTCAGGTATATTTTGCAGACGAGATCTCGCTCTCCTTCGAGCTTCCCTGTGACTATCTCCCGAAGTTCCTGAATGTCGACTTAGCTCCGCTCTTCGCCTGCTTAATGCGGAGGCTGCTTCCTGCCTCCTGTCCAACTCGATTTTCTGTTTCTCGAGCTCCTTCCTGATGCGGGCAAGCCTATATTGGTACGCTTGTGACTCCTCAGGTGTTGCCGCAATAGTCATTGGTTCTGTACCATCGATAGCTCTTGCGACTCGATCCCATACGGCCTGCGGAAATTGCACCATCTCTCGTGTTCCTGTTCCGATATATTTTGTTCCCAAACCTCGCGCGAGATCTGCGGGATCGACATACGGATTTCCCGCATCATCGAAAGCCTCTGACATCGCTGGTTCTATCCGGCTTGGTTCTCCAATTGCGTAGATCTGATGATATTTTGGACGCTGGACTTTGTCGGGTTTGGTGACACCATCATAGAGATTGGTGAAGACCTTTCCAACGGTGATGGATCTGTCAATGAAGTTGAAGCAGTCGGTGTCGCTCGAGTCATCGCTTATATAGGAGTCCGCAGATGACTCGAAGGACATGTCGCTGAAGATCTTGACGAG
>NC_061512.1:54158696-54191326 GCF_022539505.1 Lolium rigidum | reverse complement strand
CCCTCCCTTCACCCAAGCTCTCCGCCGACTCGAAGGCTCGAACCTCTGGTCGCTCAGACCCCCTCTTCCTCGTCGGCGTGGAGCGGAGGCCCAGTTCCTCCAGCCTGATTGCGATTCTTCCGTGGGTAAGCCCTACCACCTTACTTTCGATTCATCCCTCTTTCTCCCCTCTCGCCGCGAGCAATCGAATCAAAACCCTCACCGGCTATCAGTATTTGCACCTGATTCCCCCCTGATATTTCGTGCAGGAATCCGGCGGGGGCGGCGGCGATGGACATCTACAACGTCGAGGCCGCCGAGATCCTCGCCAACGAGGCACTTGTAAGCCCAATCACCACCCATTCACTTCTCTATCGCGCGTGCCCTTTCCCCCCTTCTGACCGGGATGACCTATGCTGGCGAGTTCCCTGAGCTAATCCTGCCCTGCCCTTCCCTTCCCTTCCTTCAGCAGCTCCCCATCGCCGAGGCCGCCCCCATCTACGAGAAGCTGCTCGCCACCTTCCCCACCGCGGTGAGTCCACTTGAACTTTCCACCACATGTTCATTTGTCTGTGCTGCTGCTCTATCTTTACCCCTTTGCCAATCCTCTGGAGCTGAGACTTGAATATGCGTACAGGTGAAGTACTGGAAGCAGTACGTTGAAGCCTACATTGCCGCAAACGACGAGGAAACTGCCAAGCAGATATTCAGCAGATGCTTGCTCACCTGCCCTCACATCAATCTCTGGTGAGGGGATTCCACATTTTATTATCATGATATATATGTCCACATGCCCTAGTTCGCTTTCTTCGTTAGGCCAGAAATTCCGTCATTGTCGCTCTAACATGTTCTTCCCTTAATGTCGCGCGCGGGGTGTCACTTTTCTTTCATTTCACCTTCATTGTTTTGTGAATCCATAAACGATGAGTGTGCACCTCGTATTGCTCTTAGTTATGACTGACATATTCTTCCCAAAATAACTTTTCCAGTTTGCCAGCAACTCCAGTATTGACATTAGCTTATAGGGTTGGGTGTAACTTGCAGGCGTTGTTACATCAACTTCATTAAAAGAGTAAACAGTAAAAGGGGCTCTGAGGGTCTGGAAGAAACAAAAAAGGCTTTTGACTTCATGCTGAACTATGTTGGTAAGTATAAAAACTTCTAGCAAGCGCTGACCTCTGATAATAGGCAAGTGCCTTGTATTGTGCCACTTTTGCAGTGGATTTTTGAACTAAGAAGCTTCATTCTGCCAGGCAATGATGTTGCATCTGGCCCTGTTTGGATGGAGTACATTGCATTCTTGAAATCAATGCCGGTTTGTATTTCTTCATTTTCCTGTTCAAGCATTGTGTTCATGTAACCGTGTTTGAATTATTTGCGGTTCCTTGTTTGAAACTATTCAGGTTGTGACGCCCCAGGATGAGTCACGCCGCATGACTACTATAAGGAAAGTATACCAGAAGGCAATTTTGGTCCCAACTAGTCATGTCGAGCAGCTGTGGAAGGATTATGACAACTTTGAAAATTCCGTTAGTCGCACCTTGGTAATTGCGTTTACATTTGGATCATTCGGTCATTTTTATAAGCAGTTAGCATATAAACTTCAAACATTCAAACCCTAGTGTGAAGCTTCAGTTTCAGTACATTGATGTGTCAGTAGTGTTTACTGAACTCCACATACTTTGCTATTTTATTTTATTAAATCTCAAGACAATGCAAACCCTGTCTTGTGTGTATTTCATATAGACTCATCGTAATATATCCATTTTCCAGGCAAAAGGCTTGCTATCTGAATATCAACCAAAGTTTAACAGTGCTAGGGCGGTATATAGAGAACGGAAGAAGTACATTGACGATATCGATTGGAGCATGCTGGCCATCCCCTCTACAGGCTCCTACAAGGTAAACGGTTGATCAGGCCCTAACGCCGATTTACATTAGGTGTGGCAGTCTACAATACTGACTTTTACAAAATGGTTATGTTTTGTTGATAATTATTTCTATTTCTCAGTTACAAAAATTCATGATTATAGTTGTCGTACAAGTTGTCTTATCCATTTTCTTATTGTCACTGTTGATTCTTGTAGGGAAAACAGTAGGGTAAAACAAAACCGTGTCTTTTGATTGCAAACTTAGCAATTGGGTGTTCTAGAAAAGCTGGATGACAAGATTTATCTATCTCATTGTCGAACTGACCTACCTCTACCTGAAGTTTCAACATCCTTACTCCCCCACTCCAGTGTACAAATTTAAACGTTACCTTTTGTATGAATATGGTAGTAAATTTGTAAAAAAGTACAGTAAAAGTATGTTCAATCGCAAACCTAGTGATACTGTCTGCACCTTCATATTTTAGTTGCCAAAGATAGAGAAGTTTGACTGCACCCTTTCGAAAATATCATCGATTTTTGAACGAGGTAGTTTTCTAAAAGATATCTTCTTAGTTTGAATAAACAACTCACTGTATCAATTTGAAGTGAACACAATTGAAATGCTTTGAGACTTAAAACTAATGTTTTCTCTTTCCATACTCGGCTTTATTCTATCATCTTGTTTAGTTTATTGGTCATGCCCACTGAATAGGTATTTGAAAAGTACATTTATTTTGTTATGTATTCTGGTAGAGTGGTAGATGCATGACCAGTATTTAACTGGCAGGTAACTTGCTAATCTATTTGACAGGAAGAGCAACAGTGTATGGCATGGAAAAGACTTCTGACATTTGAGAAGTGAGTAAACATCTGTGTCAAATATGCAAGTGTAATCATGATTCAAAATTTCAGCAGAAGATTTTTGTTTGTTCTAATTCTTTAAGGGACATTTTATTTCTTTGTTGTAGAATGTAGATTTAGAGCAGGTAATCTTTGTTTTTCATTTTTTTCCTCTGCCCTAGAAGACTATATTTTGCTTATCATCTCCCTAATTTATCTGCATCCTCTCCTTGAGCTCTTTATTTCCTGGATTAGATCCTATGGGGGCAAGTTATTGAGTATGCCATGTTTCTTAATTCTAACTTGATATATCAGTTTGTCACCTTCTACCACTCAGTTCTCTCTGAGGTTACTCCCCACATTTCTGCTAACACAAGTATTTTGTTTACTGTAGGGGGAACCCTCAAAGAATCGATGCTGCAGCTGCTAATAGGCGTATTACATTTACTTATGAGCAAGTAAGCCAACATCTGTCTGTACACTTGGATTCACTCTGAAATAGTGATGATTGGCATAGTATTCCAGTTAGGCATTCTGATACATTGTGGTCAACTGATCACATGGAGGCATGTCTAAACGTGCCATGTATAGTTTTTTTTTTCTTTTGTGGTTGAAGTTTTTTGAGCTTTCTTGCCCAAGATATTGAAAATAATAGTTCACATACATACGAAGGTGCAATGCTCAACCACTCCATGACCATAACCATATCAATTTGATTGCGATAATCAGAATGTTGCTTATGGATATCAGCTCGATATGGTTATGGTCGTGGAGATTTATATCGTGGTTGAGCATTGCGGCTTCATATGCATGTGAAATATTCTTTGTTTGTCACAAATATCCTTATGAACAGAGGGGCATCAAGATTAATTTCCCTGTGTAGTGTACATTGGTCGCATTCAAAGTGAATGACTGTCTTTGGGTGTTACAATGGGGACATACTAACCAAGTGTACGACTTGTTCTTACTTTCAGTGCCTAATGTATCTTTACCATCATCCTGATGTATGGTATGATTATGCTACGTGGCATGCAAAGAATGGTTCTACGGATTCTGCAATCAAAATATTTCAGCGCGCTGTAAAAGCACTCCCTGGTAATTGAATATCCTGCGAAATTCTCTTGATCAATTCAGTTGTGATGTCCACTTCTGTAGTCAGTGCATCCTCCTGGAAGCTAGTGTCGATCTGATTTACTGAGAGATTGTGAGCATGCTATCAGGATTGTGGAAAGATCCGCAGGAAAACAAACTTATGGAATTACGATTTCACTCTTGTTCGATCTCTTGATTTGTTTATATATATTTTTCGATAAAGGGTGTTTTATTACTTAAAAGGTTCGATAAAGGATTCGCTTATATCTAACAACCTTAGCTCTGTTTGGATGAGCCAGGGTTCGATGAGCATTAAACTTTACTACTAATTTGAACTGGATCAGGCCCAATCCCAGTTCACCTAAAGAATGTTGACTGACTGGAATTAAATAACTGATTGGTAATTGGTATGTACTCTGGGGCGGCAGTCCCTAGGATGATATAAAGGAAAGTTAAGTACAACTTCCAGGAAGGCTGAACACATTTCTAAGGAGAATATCAAGTTATAATCCCCAGGACCAACTATGTGAATATGTGATGAGAGCTGATATGTCAGAATTCGTCACTGTTCAGTTCACATCTTAGATCAAGACATATACCCTCGTATTATATATGTAATTATATACATTCGATCATATGCATGCGTGAAAGACAGATACTTGTATCTTGGTCTATGCGATCCTTTTAATGATCTGCGTGAATGTATTCATGCGTGCACACAGTGTTGATATCCAGTTCGGTAGTCAATGATTGTTAGTGTGAGGCTTATTTATTTCCTGATGTGTTGTTAAATTGGATTGGTAGCTGCTGCTCCTAGTTCCTGTTTATCTCTTGTACTGATATAACCAGCAACTCTTAACTTTGTCAATAGATCAGCAAGATTTTGTCTGATTCGGATTGGTAGCAGCTCGTCATAGTTACTTATGTGTATTCTGTGACTGACGTAACTACTAAATTCCAACTTCATGTGATAGGCTATAATAATTTGAATGTTAGGTAAAATGAACATTAATTCATCATCCAGAGTTCCAGACACACACCATGAATGACATCGTATCCACAGTATTGTACAACTGATTCTGTGTTTTTTTTGCTAATTATTTTGTTATCATAACAATTCTCCAGTTTAAATGCCAGTCATGTTTGCACTGAGTTGTGAGTACTAGAGTACAACGCTAGTTACTTTAGATGGCTGTTTTAACTGAAATGTACTGTAGCATTTATTCATTTCCGGACCTGATTATTTTGCCTATTACTTTTTGTAGGTTCTGAAGTACTAAAATATGCCTTTGCTGAACTGGAAGAGTCTATTGGGGCAATTCAGGTTTATTTGCTTGATTTTTTCTCTACAATGTGTATCTGAGCACTTGCATACTTTTACAGGTACTCTTAAGATGATCATTAATTTTCTGACATGGCATGCGTTGCAGCCTGCTAAGACGATATATGAGTCTCTTGTAGCTGAAAATGCAAGCATGACATCACTTGCACATATTCAGGTTTGTTACCATTACTATTTTACATGTACTCATGATTATGGCTACAGTGTCTGGTATCTTTAGTGTTCTGTTATTTGTATTGCAGTTTATTCGGTTTCTAAGGAGAACTGAAGGCATTGAAGCGGCTCGCAAGTACTTTTTGGAAGCTCGGAAGTTGCCAAGCTGCACCTATCATGTGTATGTTGCTTATGCTACAATGTCATTTTGCCTCGACAAAGATGCGAAGGTTGTTAACTTGATGACATATGTGCATACACTTTTTCCTTTACCAAGCACTGTTAGTTTAAACCTTTGGAACTTTGTGCCAGGTAACTTGTCATCCTAACTGGTACAATGCAGTTACATCCATTCTTTCATGGTACTTAGGGGAACGTCCTTTTGTATTCTGTCCATCTCAGTTAGTTTTCCAGCTCATGCAGAGAGGATCAAGTAGGCATGGCATACCCTTCTTTTGTGCTATGAAGTACCTTACCAACCATCGAAAAGGGTTTGGTAAAGATTATCAGAGGGTTGAGGTGGACACTTAGACCTGCTTAGAATGGTGGTCTTTGATGCCGGCACCCTAGTTTTTGCTGGAATTTCCCTCAGTTAGTATGTATCCCTGCCTGCAAATAGCATGGGGTATAAGTTGGCCACAGTGGCGGAGCCAGGAACGAAGCAAGACGGGTGCTAACTTATGTGTCATGCAAAAAATATTTTATTGCATGTAAAAATCGTAGTAAACATACATTACCATGACACTAACACACATACTCTAATAAAATAACAATTGAAAATCTTTGAAAAATTCCAGATACAAAATAGATGGATTTTTTTTGAAAATTGGGGAATGAGCGCATTGGAGGAAGCGGATCGTCGGAGAGGACACAGAACAGAGCGGCAGACCTGCGCTCTAGGGGGAATTGATGTCGCAGCACTTGACATTTTCAGAGGAGACAAAGAAGAGCGAGAGAGGTGGAAGGGATGTTGTGACCTAGGAGTCTAGGACATCAGCTATCGCTGACAATCGAATGTGTGTTGCATGGGAGAAACGGAGACTCTTGAGACCACCCACCAAGCAAACTCCTCCAGTGGGCCATGTGCTGCAGTAGGCCAACTGATTCTCATAGACTTTCTATTAGCTGGACCTTTGTACTCAGTGTACGCTTTTATAAACTTTGCTGGAACGGTGTTACTGCCCGGGTAGCACCGGCTACAGCTCCGCCCCTGGTTGGCCATAAAGGTGCAATTCGTAACTTGCATACTTCAAACTGCCAGTTGCCATCATAGTAATGAAAACTTAATTGCTGAATAATAAGGTCTAATATATTAATTTACGCTGCAGTTTTTCACTTGTATTAATGTCGCTTCTTCCAGTTTGCAGTTACTCACTTATCGTGTACGTGTAGTATCTGCTAAATAGCATTCCCATGTAGGTGGCTCAAAATGTTTTTGAAGCTGGTTTAAAGAAATTTATGCAAGAGCCAGGATACGTCCTTGAGTAAGTATCCATTCAGCTTAACAAAAACTTAAATTAATTGTATTTTGGTTCACGAGCATGAACCAAATGTCTGCCGACTAGTTATTTTATGCTACTTATTTTGTTTTCATCTATTGGCAGTTGAAAAGGGTTCATTTCAGTCACGTTAAATACAAGTCAAATTGTTTAATTATTGAGACTCTTGCTATGATTCAGATATGCCGACTTCCTGTGTCGCTTAAACGATGATAGAAATGTACGTGCTTTGTTTGAGCGAGCTCTGAGCTTACTTCCTCCTGAGGAATCCGTAGAGGTAAATATTTTGTTCTATTTGATCGCAAGTTACTCAGTATTTCTATATTATGAGAAGGTGATGCGCACTTTTCAGAAAATATCTTAATTGGCATTAGTGTCCCAGGCTCCCAGCAGCAGCAATAGCAATAATATAGAGCATTTCCACCTTTTTTGTGGTGCACGGCATAGCCTCGGGAGCTCATGTTGTTGGATATTTGTTATAGAGGTGCAACATGCAAATAGATATAGATATAGATTCATATGTTTGTCTATTAGTTGTCTGAATATGTTGTTATTCTCCTGTAGGTATGGAAACGGTTCGCTCAATTTGAGCAGATTTACGGGGATTTGTCAAGCATGTTAAAGGTACGAAAATTTAAGCAAAGTGCACATGGATGTTATCATTGCATTAGTTTGAATTGGAGTGCATTTTATCTTTAGATGGTTTATATTTAAGTAAATCTAATTTGTTAGGTTGTTAATTGCAAGTTGCAAATAAGAGTTTCTTATGTTTGCATTTAACCGTTAATGACTTAAGTCCTAGTGAGGGTTCCCTCCCTTTCAAATCTGCTGTCCATGCTCTCCTTGGCACCAGTAGTAGATGATACCTATTGCAATTACATTCTTTGAGGTCTTACAACTGACCTGCTCAATACTTTGGTTTGGAATTGCCACCTACTGAACCTTACAGCACTTGTTCTGCAAAACTTTCGTCTAAAGGAATAAGGCAATAGTATAATATGCATGTACAGCAATTAAGGTTCCTGCCAGGTTTGGTAGAGAGCAGTAGACCATGCTATGGTTCTGTCAATTTTGGAAACAAAAGCAAACTTTGCAAAAGCTCGAAACCAAAGGAGGGTCTGTTTATTTTTGTATTTGCAGTTCTGTACTATCATCTTATGCTCTTGTTCCTTACCTGGCCAATTCACTGTATGGTCAGTTGCTGCAGATGAACGCATGTATAATAGCCGTTTTCATTTCCTTTTTTATGTTTCTGAGTTTTTTTCTTGGGAAAAAACTGCAGCTTTTTTATGGATTTTTATTTATATAAAATTTGTTTTCTCAGGTGGAACAAAGAAGGAAGGAGGCTTTATCTAAGACATCAGAAGATGCCTTATCGTCGTTAGAGAACACACTATATGACATTGTTTCTCGATATAATTATATGGATCTTTGGCCATGCTCATCAAAAGAATTGGATTATCTGTCAAGACAGGAGGTATATTGACCATTCTATATCAAAAAAATTGCCTTAGCCATGTATTTCTAAGCCTAACATGCCTTCTTGATTCCCTGATCGCTGAATGACTCCTTATTGAATGAACTATGAACTTTATAAAAATCATTGAATCTGCGTAAAAGATACATTTGTGTTTTTGACACATGGCATTGATTTGCAACTTCACAGCAACAATTGCAGGACATGCTTTTCAAGCATGCCCATAAATAATAAGCTGGATGACATCATTTAGTACTGATATTATACCTAAATTGGATGTACCCCTCAAGTTCTCTTCTAATTTGGCCAAAGAATGCAATTGCGCCATTGCTTTATGTTTCTGATGCGGGCTATATTTTTATGGAACTTCAGAGTCCATGTTTGGTTTCCATTGACAAATCTTGCGTGTAATGCTTTCTTCGTGTTGATATCGCAGTGGCTTGCAAAGAACATGTCTAAGAAGAGTGACAAGTCAGTTATGCTAACTAGTGTTGTTGGCCCTACCTTAGGTAATCTGCTATCTGTTAATTGTTTTTGGCAACAATAGTAAAGTGGTTGCTGACTATACCTACATTTTTGGCTCAGATAAAGGCAATGTTGGGGTTGGTGCGAATGCAAAGTTATTACCCTTGTCTGCAAGAGTTGTTCGTCCCGAGACTTCTCGAATGATTATTTATGATCCTAGACAGATAAAAGGTATGAATGGCTGCATAATTATTATTTTTTATAGAAAATCGGATGCATAGTTATTTGATGAGAAAGAACCGGATGCATGGATATTCCAGTTGTAACTGCATCAACTGTTCAGTTGCATTTGCCTATCTCACTCATGAGGCAGTGTTGTTAATTTATCAGGTCCAGTGATTACAGCCACATCCAGTGGGTACACAAAGGAGGTTGACGATATATTCAAAATGCTTTCTCCACCAATAATGTCCTTCATCACGAATTTGCCTGCTATTGAAGGTACGGTTGCATGACTGCATGAGTACTCATTGTCATCTCTTGCATAGCCACTAAGAACGATGTAAACGGAAACGTAATCGAGTGACACCTTCAATGTAAACGGTATCGACAAATAACGTAAACTGTTTGGTTACGACATTGGTAAAGCCTGTAGTTGGTTCGTGGAGTTCACAAACTGTTTGAAAATTTTCAATTAATTAAAGGAACAATTCGGGAGATCTCAATCAAGAAGACACACAGAAGGAGCCGCAACTTTTTAGATCTCAATGGAGCCGCAACTTTTTAGATCTGATCGAAGGAGTAGCCAGGCCTCTCACCAGTAAATAAGGGTAGGACACTGCGATCGACCGGGCGATCTCTGAATCCGCGGAGCGAGGGAAGCTGGGGATAGAATCATTCATGCCTTGGGGGAAATTGGAGATCGGGCACTTGAGGCTGGGGAAGGAGAAGACCAAGGTGGTTGCCTGTGGCGGGCGTCTGAAGCATGGACGGAAATGTCATGGAGAAGAAGGCGATAAGCTAGAGAGAGAGAGAGAGAGATGGTGTTATTGTGATCTGATTACACCCGCTATGTCCTGGAAACGGATTTGCACAGGGGAGGGATCTGATACCGTTTTATCAAATTACAGAGCTTACTAAACAAACAAGATTTAACAGTACCTGTTACCAGCGTTATCAGATAACTTTACAAACCCACCAACCAAACACCTTCTAAAATCTTTGCCAGATGCTATTATATTGAGAGCATGGGAACCGGTCCATGCTTAATCAAGACACTAGCATAGGCTTGGTGCATGTAGTGTGTTGGTTGAGAAATGTTCAGTAGTTTAAACTACTTGTGAGCATGCTCTTTATTCTCTAATTGAGAACATGGTTATGAAATAAAAAATCACAATCTTGGATATTGATCTGCCAAAATATTGCTGTGCTGAATTTGTATTCTTCTCTTAACAGGTCCATCACCAGATATAGACATTGTGCTTGGCGTCCTACTGCAAAGCACATTGCCAGCAGGACTTGATGTTGGCAAACCTTCTGGTCCGGTTCCTGGCGCTACCACTACTGACCTCTCGGGTCCTCGGAACCAGAATGGATCAGTTCATAGACCTCCAAGAGATGGGCAGCCCACGAAAAGGAAGGCCATTGAAAGTACTCTCCCTCCCCTCTCCAATCTTTGCTGTCCAGAAAGCCGATGTTATGTTTGCATGTTAAGCTCAAAGGGCATTTTTCGAGCTATTTACAAGTGATTCATGTTGAAGTTTTATAGTTCACTACGGACGGTCTAACCAACACAAATATGAAGGGACATTTTGGGTCCGTAGTCTAATCGGTGTTGAATTATGCAGGGCAAGAGGAAGAAGATGCAGCAGCAGCGGCGCAGAACCGAGCGATGCCCCGAGACATATTCAGGCTCAGACAGATCCAGAGGAGCCGGGGTGTGGCTCCTGCTCAGTCGGGATCCGCGGCGATGTCCAGTGGAAGCATGTTTTCTGGGGAGCAATCAGCCAACAGCTCAAGCTAGTACACTTGATGTGTAGCTAGTTCTCTGGCTGCATGTAGCTACTAATATATGATATACTCCCTCCTTTCCATGAAATTTGTCTGAGATTTGTCAAAATTTGGATGTATCTAGATGCTATTTGGTGTTCAGATGCATCCGAATTTAGACAAATCTCATCCAACTTTCATGTGATGGAGGGAGTATATCACATGTAGAAAGATGGAACTAAAATGACAGTACTTGCTAGGGCCAGGCTTAGTTAGTTTATGTTAGCCAGCCTAGGCTAAAACAGATCTTTGATTAGCTGATCAAGCAGCTGGTGTGACAACAGAGTTCTCCTGTCTTCCAGACTGCAGTGTTATGTTCTGAGTTACGATATGTTGCCTTGATTAAACAGCGCTTTATTGAATTGATGAATACCATTTAATGGAGAACACAGCCAACAGTTCTGACTGCAGATTTTCATACTGACGACCTTTTGATGTGAAATTCTCCTCTTTATTATTGTACGCGTAGTTTAATCTTGATGCCAAGAGTATAGTTCCAAATTTGGTCGTTCAAACTGGCCTACTGCATTTGCTCAGTACATCAACTGAAATCGAATTGAGAATTTTGTACGTACAAGTCTCATCCTGATGACCACGATCGAATAATTTTGATTTAAACTCATCTTGTTTTCAAAATGCTTATTTATTGCTAAGAAACGATGAACAATTGGCATGATCTAAGACTGGCCGAAAAGAAGTGAAATTACGACAGTAGCAACGGCATTACATTTCTGATCAGCTAGACTAGAGTGAGAGAAGTGAAGCTTCCAATGAAGAAACAGAAAACTAAAGATGTGCAACGAACAAGCCATCGTTGTGTTTTTGGATGTGGGGAGTGCAACAAAGAAAGCAACCAGCAATGGCCGCGGCGGGGCAGTCACCGGCCGTTCATGTCACCGGGAGACCAGCGGCGGCAGGAGGAGCCGACCTGCTCGAGGAACTTGGTGAGGCGAGCGTGCTTGGCCGCCCACTGCTCGGCCATCTTCTGCTCCTTGAGCTCGGCGTCGCGCCGGAGCCCGGCCACCTTGTCCCGGTACTCGGCCTCCAGGCGCTCCGCGGCGGCCGCCTGCTCCTCCCACAGCGCGCGCATCTTGGCCTCGAACTCCTCCGCGGCCTCGCGCCGCCGGCACGCGCGCTCCGACTCCAGCTGCAGCTCCACGCGCTTGAGCCGCCACGCCGCCTCCTTCCGGTGCGCCGCCCACGCGCGGTGCCCCTCGTCCAGCTCCCGGCAGCACTCGGCCAGCTCCGCTAGAGGAGGCGGAGGAGCTTCCGCCATCATGGCGGTGGAAGGCGGTGGCGGCCTACCGTACCCGAACGCGGCGCCGCCGTCCTCCATCATCTGCTGCTGCTGCGGCATCCACGGCGCGGGTGCCGGTGGCGCGGCGACAGCTGACGCGAGGCTGAGCGTCACGGACGGCGAGGGCGTCGGCGGGGCCGGAGCGACGGCCGCGCCGCCGTTGGCGGACGACATCCATGGCGGCAGCATGGGCGCGGCCATGAGGTGGTGGTCACCGCCAACACCAACCAGCTGCTGCCTCTCCTTGACGAGCTTCTCGGCGAAGTTCTCGAGCAGCCACTCGTACCGTCCCCTCTCGTCGGGGCTGGGCTCCGGGTTGGGGCGGCGGCTGTCCCTGATCTCCCGCTGCTGCTTCTCCTTGAACACCTCCCACCACTTGCCGAGCCGCTTGGCGGTGCGGCCGGGCACCTCGGCGGCGATCTTCTTCCACTTGTTGCCGTGCTTGGCCTGGAGGCGGATGACGAGGCGCTGCTCGTCGTCGGTGAGGGAGCCCTTCTTGATCCCGGGGCGGAGGTAGTTCTTCCAGCGCTCCAGGCAGGACTTGGCGTCGCGGTCCAGGGCCACGTTCATCCGCTGCGCCACCAGGTTCCACTCCCGGGGGCCATACTGCCGGACGTACGAGCGGAGGACGGCGTCTTCCTCAGGCCGCCACCGCTGACGCTCCTTCATCGACGACGACGACTCCATCAACGCAGGCCATCGCACATCCCACCGATTCCTCACTCCTCATAATGCACTCTGCAGCCATATCCATCCGACAGAAAAGAGAACAACATCTAATTAGCTCATTTCAATGCAACAAAAATCTCACAAATTACTACTCAATGGATTGTACACACACACAAACAAAGACGATGAAATCAGGAAAATACAAGCATTGCTTCCGATTGGGATGATCTGGTCTGACAGAGGCGCTAGTGTATTTTCAGTGAAGAACAAGAGCTGCTGCCGCTTCCACAAGCTGAACAGTGCTACTGAGCAGTGGGGTGCTACTGAGCGGCCGCTTTATTCATTGCATTGCAGCTGCGGTGATAATCTTGAGAGGGACGAAACGAAAAAAGTAGGGAAAATTAGATCCATACCATTAAAAGATTCAATCTTTAGAAAAATACCACTGAAAGTTTATGGGTTAGAAAATTACCATCGAAAGCTTGGTCCGTTATTGATTTATGCCACCACCGTGAAATGAACGTTAACTACACGAATTGATCAAACTCGTCACACCCAGCTCAACCTGAGCTCAACACAATGCACGCACACAACTTAGCCAGACCGCACGCACACGCTCCACCCAGGCTAGGCAAAAGGAAGAACACCTGGGGGCACATCTTCCCGGCGGCAGCGACTGCTGCTCCGAGTGCTCCTCCATGGTACACGTCCGCTTCACGACCACACCGCCGTCGCCCGATCCAAAGAGTCGTCAGCTTCACGTGGGGATTTCGCCTGGTCCTGCAGTCGACCCCAACGCCCATTGGATATGCGCAGAGAGTAGTCTCCTTTAGCCTCACCACCGACGAAGGATGAGCTAGAGATGCCGCCACCTAGCTGGCCGCCGGCGCCGCCATGCCATGGTGCCCAACAACTGGTGCAATGTCGCGCTTTCGGTCGCGAAGGCAAAGGCGAAGGCGCAGCCGGCGAGCACTGTCGACGACGAGAAGGACACATGTTCCTCCGACGTGTCGAACGACACCGGCTCTTCGGAAGAGGTGACGAGCCGTGAGGACGTCAAGGCGGGGCCATCAAAGAAGAAGTAGTAGTTTAATTTTTTTCAAATTTGTTTATGTTTTTTTAAGTTTTATATGTAATTTGTTTATGTTGCACAACTTTGAATATTAGTACAGCATTACCTGCACCGTACCTACAGATTTCTTCTATATATAAAGATAAAAATGAATTACTTTAAAATTTTGGGGCTGTGTTTGGGGGACGCGGCTGGAAAGCGACGTCCCCCAAAGATGACACGAAGGAAACATGTCCTCTAAACGCTCGATTCGGCGCTGTTTGGGGGCGCTTTGGAGGCGCAACTGGAGATGCTCTAATCTCCCTTTTGTATAGCTACATCTGCAATGTGAAAATATGTCCTGAAGTCATGTTATATGCTGCCATAATGCTGCTTGAGAGACCAGTAAACTACAACGCTGGAGCAGGCGTTGAAGTGCAACCTGGAGAGCTGCAAGAGAGGGCAGCGAAGTGCTGCCTTGCGGATTAATGATGTGAACGTGTTGGTCGATTCGTTTAAAGCTCCAGTTCAGGTGGAGATGACGGCGATGGTACAAAATAGATAACGGGCCAAGCTTTCAATGGTATTTTTCTAACTCATAAACTTTGAGTGGTATTTTCCTAAAGATTGGTTCTTTCAGTGGTATGGATCCAATTCTCCCAAAAAAGTAACCCGAGAGAGAGAGATGGCTGGTGGTTAGAGGCTTTTATTCATTGCAGCATTGATAGGTCTCGGCCCAGGGATACATTGCTCTGACTTGCGTACTCTACTGCTGCTACTACTACCTAAGCCAATGCATGCTCACAGCTGCTTGCTTGGCACCCCAAAAAATTCTACCAAGATTGTTCTCTTGACACTGCACAATTACTAGTGCTCAAGTGGCAGGATACAATGCAAGTTTCTTTATCATGTTGAAATACTTCACTGAAAGTAAATTGGGATTTTGTTTTTACCATGAACCAATGGTGGTACAAATGTACAATAGAATGGAATTGACAAAGAGTTAACTTTTAACTAGAGCCGAGTGATGAGCAAAGTCGCCATCAAGCATTTAATTTGGCTGATGATCAAGGACACACTACATTAATCTTACCTAATACCGCAGGAAAAGAACAAAATGAGGGAATGTGCGAGGGAGGGCGAGGAGAAGATCCAAATCCAAATTTGTATGATGATACCAGCACCATTGTGCAACCCCACACGATGATTGCTGATTACGCGTTAAAAGGCGCCATGTTAGGGCTAATCAGACAGCGACAGTTTGGAGTTTGTTGCGCGCTGCAATCGTTTCACTTTCTTATCTCCAGCAGAAGATAACGATACAGTAAAAAAATCATCAAGATTTGCAGGCACACAAACGCAAGTGGTCTACTGTATTTATCAAAGAATCTATGAAGGTAGTAGTTCTCAGGCACACAAACAAGAGGTCTTTGAAGATAAAAGGAAAGAAAAAAAAAACCATTCAAGATAAGTACATCGGTGTGGCGCTCCAGCCACATTGATAGTACTGCTGGCAAATTCAAAGGGAGGCAGGTATGATGAAGCTTGGATCTGTGGTGCTGCTTGGTGTATTATCATCATTCAGGTAAAACCTAAAGATCAATTTCTCATCATTCTCCATCCTATGTTTGGGCGTGTTTCTCACATCTGTCTGGATATTCTATAGGGTGTGGAGGGAGAAACAAGGAAATATACAATCATGGAGCAATCGAGAGCAAATGATGGAGAAAACGAAACGGCAAATCTCTAGTACCAAAGAAGCTGGCTGGTTTATTTCTCTTACCAAGAAAAGAAGGAAACATTCCACACAGCCTCGGAAGCACACTCTAAATAGTGGCATGGTTGAGTTATGAGCAAGGGAAGAACCAAAAAGGGGAAGACCAAATAAAATTCGAGTTTCCAAGAAAAGAAGGCAGCTATCTGGCTGGTTGAAGCAGCAAGTTAAGATCAAGAAACAGATTTCCCAGGCTATAAGTGCATAAATGCTAGTAGTGAAGATCCAAGAAGGTTTTGAAAGCAAGAACACGGAGCTCGTACCCAACTACTGCTACAATCCACACCAAAAAGCAGGAAGAGAAATTCCGTGCATATACCAGTCACTACATCGATCTCAAACAGTAAAATGAGCATGACTAATGAGACCAGCAATCCTTATCACGAAAGCAGCATCTACAACCGTCCCTACCAGCATCAAGACAACGAAGCTAGCAGGACAAAAGAACGAAAAGGCTACTCCGGGAGAAGACGAACTGAGGCACCAAGAACACGATGAACTTGCTCAAAGGAAGAAGAGGAGGAGGGGGAGACTTACAGAGGCACCACTACACCATCCTGCTCTTGCTCTGTTGTTGGGCTCTCTCGATCGAGCACACTTCCAAGAGAGAAAAGTGAGGGGGAGCCCAGAATTATTGCTAGGAGATCTCAACCGAAAGATCCTTTTCCTCCCTCTCCTGTTGTAGGTGTGGCGTTTATGTGGGAGCGAGTGGGTTCAGAGTGTGAGTGTGTATATATGGAAGGAAGTGGGGGTGGAGAGGAAAGGTGGGGAGGAGAAGAGGAGACAGGATGCAGCGAGAAATTAGGGCACGCGCGAGGTAGCAGCAGGGGGAAGAAAGAGGGAAAAGACGGGGGAGGAAAAGGGATGGGGGTGGAAAGGCGAGGCGTCCGTATTTATAGACAGCGAAACAAACACAGGAAAGGGCTTTGCCGGAACAGTTGCGAGCATCACCATGCATGCATGCATGGAGCCGCAGCCACACACACACATGGACGAGCACATGGAGATGCGCGTCTACCTCACTCTCTGTGGAGGAGCTCGGTGGGTGGAGCTGACTTCACAGTGGCTGTGGCCTGCGGGAGCAGGGACGCAGTGGAGCACTGTTGGAGAGGAGATGGAACAATGGCGACGAGGCTGGGCTGGGCTCGGCTCAGATCAAATAATTTCCCTCGCCGCGTGATGCGTCTGGAGATCGAAGACTGTAGCGGCGCCATTTTTCTGGCAGATGCGTGCTTCCTTTGCCTCTCCCTTTAATTTCACTTTCTTCACAGTGAACGCACCATGAAACTTACTGGTGCGAGGCTCTCGATCGGCTCTGCGTTGCACTTGCACACACGCACTGTTGTGGAAATTTCCCTTGAGATGATACGGTACGTGGGAAATGGTTGTGCCACGCCTGTATCATACCCCAGATATGGCTCCTCCACTGTGCTTCACTTCAAGCCATGTGTGTGTGTGCTGCCGCACAGGACCTCAAGAGAAAAACTGTGGCAACAACATCGAAAATTTCTAAAACAATCGAGCAAGCTAACAATCGATCACGCGCGTTTAGATGGGTCAAAACGGACAAAAATCCGGCCCAGAGCGTGGACATCCCTAAAACGGATGGCCGTGGCGTCCGGGATGACCCAAACCTGGGCCAGTCTTTTGCATGGCCGCGACACCGGGGGCTGGCCGCTCGCGTCCTCCCCTTGTCCTCCCCTGACCCGCATGTCTGCCTCCCAAAACACAGCCCCCTCGCACACATCTCCCCCGCTCCGCCGCCACCCCAGGACCGGCGATTTGGGAGCGCTGTCGATGCCGGCCACCAACGTCAAGACGCCGACAAGCGGTGCAGAAACATAGGACCGGCCCCACGCTTTCGCGCTGTGCTTCCGCGGCCTCGTAGCAGAGTCGGAGGACGCCGTGCCGGTGTTGTTGTCCTCTCGCCGTCGCGAGACCTCCCACCGTCAGCAGCTTCGCCGTTGCCACCAGAGGTGAGCTCTCGTGCACCGTGCTTCCAGGCCGCAAGTCAGCCGGGACGACCATTGCCTGCATGTCCCTACAGACGCATTGGATTGCCTCCGCCTGCGAGGTGTTCGATGAATTGGGCGAATTAAAATTTGTCTCATTTCATCTGTAGATCATGGTGGATAGCGACAACGAGTTCTTCTTCAAGAACTTCATCGACACATCGTCAGACGAGGAGTCCGACAACGACTTTCTCACGGAGCCTACGTTGATCATCCACGAGCACAATGTCGCGCAGATCCCCGTGTACCGGGGGTCCTTGCCGGGGCGCGCGGCGGCCTTGGACCGCAAAATAGAACGCGGCCACGACATGCTCTTCAATGATTACTTCTACCGCAAGGCATTGTTCACGTCGGTCATGTTTCGCCGTCGTTTTCGAATGTCCAGACCGTTGTTCACCCGGATAATGGATGGCGTCAAGATATACAACGACTACTTCTGCGTCAAAGTGGATGCAATTGGCAAGGTAGGCCTCTCTTCGTATCAGAATTGCACGACCGTGATTAGGATGCTCGCATATGGTGTTGCCGGTGATTTCGTAGATGAGTACATGCGCATGAGCGAGTCGAGCTGCTTGGAAGCGATGTACAGGTTCTACAGAGCAATGAACGGTGTGCTCGGAGAAGAATATCTGTGGCAACCTGCAGAGGATACATCCCGTCTGTTGTCAATCAACGCTTCCAGGGGATTTCCTGGGATGCTTGGCGACATAGACTGCATGCACTAGGAGTGGAAGAACTGCCCCTTTGGTTGGCAGGGGGCGTACATCAGCCATTCTGAGGGGTGCACAGTGATTCTTGAAGCTGTTGCTTCACATGGCACGTGGATTTGGCACTCATTCTGATATTGATTTTGAGATCAATGGCCACCACTACAACAAGTGGTATCACATTGCTGATGGTATCTATCCACCTTGGGCTACACTCGTGAAGATAATCCGGCGTCCCAACTTAGAGCAGGAGGCAAGATTTGCCAAAGAGCAAGAGGCAGCTCAGAAAGATGTCGAGAGGGCGTTTGGCAACAATGCTGCAAACAACAACAATGAAGAAAATCCCGAAGAAAACAATGCCTAGGACATTTGTATCATTTTACATTTTAATTTCATGAATACTTTGTTATTGAATACGTGGATAATAATCTTATGTGATAAATTTTGAGCATTTAAACTTATTTATATATTTTTTATGATTTTTATAATTTTTATGCTTTTATAGTGAATTTAAAGGCAAATACCAATTTCTATGGCCGCGATCCAAATCTAGCCGCGTTGGACGCAGCGCGTGACCCAAACGGACACGCGACGCGGAGCGCTGTCAGCGTGTCCGCGTGGCCACCCAAACAACCGAAAACGGATGGGCGAAGGCGGCCGTTTGGATCCCAGAGTTGGAGATGCCCTAAGATTACTACTACGGCTACATGGTATCCTTAAAAGTGGCTCTCATGGATGCAGCACGAATCAACATGCCACCTGACCAAAAGTAGGAGAGAGAGATGTTAGAAAGAAAAGGAGATGCACAGTTTCAACTAAAAAGAAGCACGTACTCTCTAGGGATTGGATGGATCGAGCATGCGTTAGGAGATGAACAGAAGCGGTATATATAAAAAGAAAAAAGGAGAAATTAATTGCCATTATAGACACTTTAGATATCAAAGCTGAAACATGCCCTCTAAATACATCGGGGAGAGAGACATGTTAACATATGCAAATGACAAGTTAACAAAACTTCGTCGTGAATACGAATTTAAGTGGGCATGGAGAGCCGAAGTTAAACATGTGCAAGAATGAGAAAATGATACGAAATGCATTCACCTTATTGCAAATAGAAAACATAGGAAAAGAAAAAAAATCAATTAGAACAAGATGAAGGGACCATAGAAGGTGATGAAAATCTAAAAGTGTATATTACATAGTACTATGCAAAAAAAATTGGGACACCAGCAGTGGCACAAAGTAATTTTCTATGCAAGAAGATACATATCAAATATACCTCAAATTTCTAATATGTAGAATACTATTCTCACAACTAATTTCACAAAGGAAAAGGTTTTTAGGCTATTTCTCAAATGGTACACACTAAAGCTTCGGGACCAGACGGGTTCCTAACTGAATTCTACAAAAAAAAGTTGGCATGTTATCAAGAACATTCTCATGGCAATATTTCTACAGTTGCAACAAGGAGATTTGCCACTTTACAACTCAAACTTCGGTGTGATCACTTTTCTGCCTAAAAAGAAAGATGTGGTGCAAATCCAATAGTATAGACCCATTTGTTTTCTTAATGCAAGCTTTAAGATTTTCATGAAAGTGGGAAAAAATCACATTTCAATTATAACTCACAAAGTTATTAGACCCACACAAACAAGTTTTATGCCAGGATGACTTATCCTAGAGGGGTAGTTGTTTTGTGTAAAACAATCCATTAACTTTTTAGGAAGAAAATAGATGACGTTTTGCTTAAGATCGATTTTGAAAAGGCGTGTGGCAGAGTAAAATGGTTCATAGCAGACATAGGGAATGAAAGCATTTTACCAAAAGTGGTGTGATCTCATTACTAGCTTTGTCCAACGTGGGCAGTGGCAATACAAGTTAATAATAACATCGGCCACTATTTCCAAACGAGGAAGAGCCTAAGACAGGGAGATCCTTTGCCGCATATATTGTTCAACATAATTGCAGATATGCTAGATATTCTTATTGCAAAGGGGAAAAGAGGATGGTAAAGTTGGAGGCCTCATTCCTCATTTTGTTGAGGGTGGAGTATCTGTTCTGCAATATGCCAAATGATACTATTTTATTCATGGAACACAACCTAGAGAAGGCCATCAACATGTAATTGATCTTGTGTATCTTTGAACTGTTATTGGTGCTAAAGATAAACATTCATAAAAGTGATTTCTGTTTTATTTTGGCAAAGCTATAGAAATGGAAGAGAAATACACGAAAAACTTGGGTGTGAGGCTTGTTCTCTTCGTTTTCGATATCTAGGAATCCCAATTCATTATATAAAATTATTAAACAAGATATGGAACCTAGTGGAGAATCGGTTTGAAAAAGAAACTAGGAAGCTGACAAGGAAAGCTACTCTCGTACGGGAATAGGCTGGTACTTATCAATTGTGTTCTTACGAAACTCCCTGTGTTTATGCTATCCTTTTTAGAGATACCTAACGGTTTAATGAAAATGTTATACTTTTATTGGTCACGCTTCTTCTGGGAAAGTGATCAACACAAGCGTAAATATCAACTAACCGAGTGGAACATTATTTATAGACCCAAAGATCAAGGGGGCGTAGAAATTGGGGTATTGGACATAAACAATAGGTATCTACCAATTAAATCGTTGTTCAAAATTCACAATGAGGAGAGAGAGTGTGGCAAAAGCTACTTCATAATAAGTACCTGAAAAACAAGACTCTGTCACAAGTGATAGCTAAACCCATAAATTCTCAATTCTGAAAGGGTCTGGTGAGAGTTAAAAATGATTTATTTGATAGAGGGTCCTTTATTATAGGGAATGGACAAGCTACACGATTTTGGGAAGACACTTTGTTAGGACAAACACCTCTGGCCAATATCTGCTTCTTTACAATGTGGTGCGCTGAAAAAAATGTTTTGGTTTCTGACATTCTCACACAATTTCATTTGAATGTAATTTTTTTAAGGTTTTTTACCTGGAATAAGTGGGAGGCTTCTATTCATTTGGTACAACGACTTATGCTCATTAACCTAACAAACGAAGATGAAAAATCCATCTGCAAACTTACTAATTCAGGAGTTTTTTTACTGTGAAATATATATATGTGGACTTATGAACAGGCATACAACCTTTTTGGGCATATATATTTGGAAATTGAAAGTACTATTAAAAATTAAGATCTTTCTATGGTTCCTACATAATAAAGTTATTCTTACAAAAGACAAATATCGCAAAACGTAATTGGAATAATTGTAAGAAATGTGCTTTGTACGACTCGGAGGAGTCAATCAACCATCTATTTGTTGATTGTAAGCTAGACTTGTTTGGAGAGTGGTTCACTTTATTTTTAATATTTCCCCACCATCAAATATCACGAATATGTTCAAGAATTGGTTGAATGGGTAGATAAGAAAACTAAGGCGCGCATTCGAGTGGGGACTTGTACTTTTTAGTATGGTCTCTATGGAATCGCAGGAATAATATTATCTTTAACAAAGCTGAAACTACTATTTTTTTTTATTGATTATCCATATAATTAGCTACAAACTGGTTCCACAAGTGGTCTTTTCTGCTTCCACAGGAGCAGCAGACACCTATGAATTTTGGGTGCACCCGTTTGAAGAAGGTTGTGCAGGATATTTGCAAACACATGATAGTTGGCGGCTTTTTAAAAGATTGCATGTTGCATGGGCGACTTGTCGTTTTCCTAGTTTTCTGTTGGTTGATTTTTTATGTATACCATGTGTGACCCATGAAATGTAAACTCTATGTACAAAACCTATGAACCTGTGGAATAAATTAGGATGTCTGCAATGGATGCAGAGGCTGGCGCAACGTCCCTAATGCGGAAAAAATGTGTTAAGCGGAAAAAAGAATAATTTAAGTACACTAAGAACTTGCTGGATGTAAGTATGTAACGTACTGTCTATACACTTGTCAAGTGGGGTAGATTGGATAGATTCAATCTAAATCATTTCTGGGAGCGATAATCTCATCCATGTGATTAGGCCTCCCGGACGTGATTTTTGACCAAATCTACCCTGCATGACAAATTTGTGGAATATTCCATTGCATACCACAACCTAGTGGACAAAAGTAAGAAATCAAAACAAATGGACAAGTCTGTGTACCTGTGCAATTACCTCATTTGGATGAGAAACGTTGCATATGCTACAGACCCCTTCAATAGTGAAGTAATAGATATTAAAAAAGCTATACAAAGATTACTTACATGTATTTGGTAGAATCATTATGCAATTGGGATCATAGCGTGAATTATTTTCTATTGGCATTTTCTATTTTTTTTAACTCGTGTGTTAAATTTGAAATGTTTACAATGGCAATTTCTATATGCGTGTGTGCGATAACGATAAATTCCTTATGAATATGCTTTCAAAATTTGGCATCATTTGCTCGTGTTTTGATATGTCTATTCTTTCTAAATATGCCCAAAGTTCATGTGTTCTATGGGGCACTTTTTTCAAGCACAAGAATGCAATGTTCATGTGTTCGCAATCGCAACTAGGTTTGTTGGTGGCGGAGCTAGGATTGACGTTGAGTGATATCAAAAGCCCAAAATGAGTAAAAATAAATAGGATAATGAGGTCAACATCTAGTAGTAATAGTCAAAAGTTGTGTATGTATAACTAACATAGTGATGCTAACAAAATTGATGTGATGTCAATTGACATCACAAAGTACAACTGGGTTTGTAGATGGATACATTTTTTCTCCAAACCAGAGCTTGAAGAAAGATTTCAAGATGAAATTTCCGAAAGGCGTCCTTTAGAGGTAGAATTTCTATTGATTTAAATCCTCCAAAAGTCCTAATTCAAAGAAGCCCGACAAAAATGTACTTTCCCTAAGCTTGCCCGTACATTACCAAATCATGCAATGCAAGAGTTACATGCGTGATTGATGGAAGGGGCGAAATTTTTCTCACGGTTTGAGCGAGTCAATCGCCAACTCGCCCATATGCATAGGCAAATACATAAGCGCAACTGTTGGTCCCCGGATGCACGGTGACAAAACAATGATGGGATCTCTAGAGAGCGCTGTTGCAAGTATAGGGCCTCCTGCATTATTGAAGGGACCTTGGCCCCTCCCCTTCGTATATCACTGTAGTGTAGGTGATCCTTGGCACTAGTGCTTAGCAAGTTCCAAGTGAGGCGCATGTACTCATGTTTACAGGTAGAGGGTAGCCAGGAAGATGCTGTGTACTGTGTGGTCACCAACCGGAGAGGATGCATGGGAACACGCATGACAAAACTCTCTTCGCCATGCCTCGCTTTCTCTGTACAATGATGCACTTTGCGAATATTATTAGGAAGTGAGCCTTACCTAGGTGTACCATAACGGGTTCTGAAATTGATCAGGCATGAGTAGAAACTCTAGAAGGACTTCTTCCAATTGTAAGGTATCCATTGCAAATTTGCAATGTGGAAAGTCATTTTTGGCTCCCCGAGCACCAGTGCTGCAATGTCCCCTATTAATTCTGCTCAGCACACAACTAATTTTGATTAAATGTGTAGTACTCAAATTATATGAACTGCTTCACTCTGGCTCCAATTTCATAGAATTTCGTAGGAATTTCAACAATGAGCGCTAGCTTTTTCCTGTGTCATGATTATATCCAAGCATGTGTTTGTGCCATTTTCATGTTCTTGTATCCTTTTTTTTTCTTACATTACCAAATTCTTGCGACTTTTATTTCATTGAGTATGTTGTATTGTGATCCAAATTCATATACTAAAGGGAGGCTAACTTCTGACGAGCGGAGCGAGGCCCGTCGCCGGAGGCTTGGGCCGAAGCGTAGTCAGAAGTTAGCCCATACGTCGTGCCCTGCAGGGACGCTCGCGAAGGGGGGTGCGGGGGCGGCAGCCCCGCGCAGTACGGCTAAGGATCGTTAGCACCGCCTATATATACATCTTGTAAGCCGCCGGCTAGGGTTTATCGATTATAAGATAACCCACGGCGTTTGTAAACACCTCCCGATATAGTGAAGTTTTGCTTGGCTGGCGCCGTGGTTTTTTCCCCTTCGTGTTGGAAGGGGTTTTCCACGTTAAATCTTGTGTCCCCTGCGTGTGTTCTTGTTTCGTTCTTCGTTATTTGCTTGTCGCTTTTATAACAAGTGGTATCGAGCCCGTGTTTCAATCTAGGGTTTTGCGACATGTCTTCTTTGAAGTTCGATCTACCACGACTTGGATTACACAACGAGATTTTCTCTCGTGGCAAGTGAAGATGAGGGCGATCCTTACCCAATCTTCCGATCCGGATGAAGCTCTTGATGGATTTGGCAAGAAAGATGCCAAGACCTGGACCGACGATGAAAAGAGGAAAGATCGTAAGGCCTTTTCTTTAATTCAGCTTCATCTATCCAACAATATCTTGCGGGAAGTGCTTGGTGAGAAATCACTAGCGGCGCTGTGGTTGAAACTGGAATCGATCCGCATGTCCAAAGATCTAACCGATAAGATGCACGTGAAGATGAAGTTGTTCTCGCACAAGCTGCAAGAAGGTGCGTCAATGATGAATCACCTATCGATCTTTAAAGAGATCGTTTCGATTTGTTGTCCATGGAGGTAAAGTATGATGATGAGGATCTAGCTCTTATACTCGTTAGTCTCGTTGCCTAATTCTTTTGCGAATTTTCGAGACACCTTGTTATACGATCGTGATGAACTAACCCTTGCCGAAGTTTATGAGGCCCTCCAGCAGAGGGAAAAGATGAAATCTATGGTGCGGGCAGAGGGTTCGTCATCTAAGGCGAAAGCACTGCAGTCCGTGGCGGGACCGAGAACCGAAACAACAACTACAACGAGAGATAAGAGCAAGACCGACGGAGGTCGCTCAAAGTCCAAGGGACGTGATGGTAAGTTCTGCAAGTATTGTAAGAAAACTAGCCACAATATTGATGATTGTTGGAAGTTGCGGAACAAAGAGAAAAGAAACGGCACTTACCAACCGAAAAACAAATCGAGGGTGATGGTAAGGCTGCTGTTATTTCCGAGTGATAATTCCGATGGCGATTGCCTAGTTGTGTTTGCTGGTTGTGTTTACGGTAATGATGAGTGGATCCTTGATTCCGCATGTTCGTTTCATATTTGTTGTAACAAAGACTGGTTCGGTTCTTATGAGTTTGTGCGAGTGGAGATGTGCGTATGGGAGATAACAACCCACGTGAGATCGTGGGCATTGGCTCCGTTCGGATCAAGATGCATGATGGCATGACACGCACTCGACGGATGTGAGACACATACCCGGTATGGCCGGAAATCTGATCTCTCTCGGTACCCTTGATGTTGATGGGTACAAACACTCCGGTTCTCGCGGAGTTCCGAAGGTATCAAAAGGTTCTCTCGTTCACATGATAGGTGATATGAATTCTGCAAAGTTATATGTTCTTAGAGGTAGCACTTTGTCCGGTATTGCTGCTGTCTGTTATTCCTGATGAACCCGGTAAAACTAATACGTGGCATATGCGTCTTGGACATATGAGTGAACATGGCATGGCGAGAATTGCACGGGAGAGACCTGCTAGATGGCTGCAATTTGAGTAAGTTTGAGTTCTGTGAGCACTGCATTTTTGGTAAGCATAAAAGAGTTAAATTCAATGCTTCCGTTCATACCACCAAAGGGATTTTAGATTATGTGCATGCTGATGTGTGGGGGCCTTCCCGCAAGACCTCTCTTGGTGGTGCAAATTACATGCTTACTATCATAGATGATTACTCCAGAAAAGTGTGGCCTTTCTTTACGAAACATAAATCTGATGTGTTTGATGCTTTTAGAAAGTGGAAAGTTATGGTAGAGAAGCAAACGAAAAGAAAGTTAAATTGCTTCGTATCGACAATGGCATGGAGTTTTGTTCTACTTGTTTTCAATGATTATTGCAGCGATGAAGGCATTGTCGGGCACCACACCATCCCATATAGTCCTCAGCGGAATGGTGTGGCGGAGAGGATGAACAGAACCATCATCTCCAAGGCTCGCCGCATGTTGTCCAATGTCTGGTATGCATAGACGTTTACGGGCTGAAGCAGCCTCCACCGCTCGTTACTTGATAAACAGGTCACCTTGTATTCCGCTTGATAAGAAAACTCCTATTGAGGTATGGTCTGGTTCACCTGCTGATTATTCACAGTTGAGAGTTTTCGGTTGCACTGCTTATGCTCATGTTGATAATGGAAAGCTAGAGCCCAGGGCTGTTAAGTGTGTTTTTCTTGGTTATGGTTCAGGAGTTAAGGCATACAAATTATGGAATCCTGAAACTAAGAAAGTTTTGCATAGCAGGAATGTTGTCTTTAATGAGGCTGTTATGTTTTATAAGAGTTCATCTACAGATGTTACTGATGCTGTTGATTTTTCTGATAATTCTGATGATGAACAACAGAGGATTAGCGTGCAGGTGGAGCACGTGGAGGAGAAAGAAAATGATGTTGCTGAAAATGATAACACCGTTGTTCAGCACTCACCACCTATTTTGCAGCAAACAAATAGTTCCATTGCTGCTGATAGACCGAGGCGTAACAAAGGTCCACGTCCTCGTTTAATTGAAGAATGTAATCTTGTTGCACATGCTTTGAGTTGTGCTGAACAGGTGGAGCATGGTACTGAACCTGCTACATATACTGAGGCCGTTGCATCCGTTGACCGCGTGAAGTGGATTTCTGCTATGCAAGAGGAGATGCAATCGCTTGACAAGAATGGCACATGGGAGGTTGTGCCCTTGCCTAAACAAAAGAAGGCTGTCCGCTGTAAGTGGATATTTAAAAGAAAGGAAGGTTTGTCTCCTAATGAGCCTCCGAGGTATAAGGCAAGGTTGGTAGCAAAAGGTTTCAGCCAAATTCCAGGTATTGATTATAATGATGTATTCTCTCCGGTTGTGAAGCATAGTTCCATTCGTGCATTCTTTGGTATTGTGGCTATGCGTGATCTTGAGCTTGAGCAGCTAGATGTAAAGACTGCTTTTCTGCATGGTGAGCTTGAGGAGGAGATATACATGGACCAGCCTGAAGGTTTTGTTGTGCCTGGTAAGAGGATCTTGTTTGCAAGTTGAAGAGATCCCTTTATGGTTTGAAACAGTCTCCAAGACAGTGGTACAAAAGGTTTGATTCATTTATGCTTGCACATGAGTTTAAGAGATCTAAGTATGATAGTTGTGTTTATATCAAGTTTGTTAATGGATCACCAATATACTTGCTGTTATATGTTGATGATATGTTGATTGCTGCCAAGAGCAAGAAAGAGATCACTATTTTGAAAGCACAATTAAGTAGTGAGTTTGAGATGAAGGATCTTGGTGCTGCTAAGAAAATACTAGGTATGGAAATTACAAGAGACAGAAGATCTAGAGTGTTATCTCTTAGTCAGCATAATTACATTCAGAAAGTTCTTCATCGTTTTAATATGCATGATGCAAAGTCTGTTAGTACACCAATTGCTTCTCACTTTAAATTGTCAGCATTGCAATGTCCTAGTACTGATGAAGATATTGAGTACATGTCTCGAGTTCCATATTCTAGTGCTTTGTTGGATCTTTGATGTATGCCATGGTTTGTTCTCGTCCTGATTTATCCTATGCTATGAGTTTGGTCGGTCGATATCTTGCTCGATCCTGGTAAAGAACATTGGAGAGCTGTTCGGTGGATTTTCGAGTACCTTCGTGGCACATCCAAAGCTTGCTTGAAGTTTGGCAAGACCGGTGAGGGACTCGTAGGCTATGTGGATTCAGATTTTGCTGCCGATTTGGATAAGAGAAGATCCCTCACAGGTTATGTGTTCACTTGTTGGTGGATGTGCTTGTGAGTTGGAAGGTAACGTTACAATCTGTTGTTGCCCAATCTACAACCGAAGCGAGAATATATAGCAATTAATGAAGGCGGCAAAGAGTCCGTTTGGTTGAAAGGTTTGTATGCTGAGCTTTGTGGAGATGATTCTTGCATTAACTTGTTTTCTGACAGTCAAAGTGCAATATACCTTACTAAAGATCAAATGTTCCATGAGAGGACAAAGCACATTGACATCAAGTACCATTATATTCGCGACATTGTTGCTCAAGGTAAACTGAAGGTATGCAAGATAAGTACTCATGATAATCCTGCCGATATGATGACAAAGCCGGTCCCTGTTTCCAAGTTTGAGCTTTGCTCGAGCTTGGTTGGTATAATCTGTTTAGCCCAAGTGGTCAGTTGGCGCCGGCAAGTGTTTTTCCCTTTGTTTGTTCGGGAGATTGTTGAAGTTCATGCTACAAGATGGAATTTGTCTCAAGGTGGAGTTTGTTGTATTGTGATCCAAATTCATATACTAAAGGAGGCTAACTTCCGACGAGCGGAGCGAGGCCCGTCGCCGGAGGCTTGGGCCGAAGCGTAGTCGGAGTTAGCCCATACGTCGTGCCCCTGCGGGGACGCTCGCGAAGGGGGGTGCGGGGGCGGCAGCCCCGCGCAGTCTGTACGGATCGTTGGCACCGCCTATATATACATCTTGTAAGCCGCCGGCTAGGGTTTATCAGATTATAAGATAACCCACGGCGTTTGTAAACACCTCCCGATATAGTGAAGTTTTCTTGGTGGCGCCCGTGGTTTTTTCCCCTTCTGTGTTGGAAGGGGTTTTCCACGTTAAATCTTGTGTCCCCTGCGTGTGTTCTTGTTTCGTTCTTCGTTATTTGCTTGTCGCTTTTATAACAGAGTATTTTTATTCTTTGTGAAAACGCGCGGCACCTAGCAACCTTTATACTCCTACGTCGAATCTAAACGTATTCATAGACGGAGTGAGTAAAGCTCTGCCGTGTTGGTGTCAAGGTCGAATGCGACGTATGTTTTTCGTACCGTGAAATTATTATGAGTGAAAGATGCGCCCTCACTCACTAGAACATGTGTACTATGTTTAGCCCCTAGCTATAATCTGGGGTCCCTAATCTAAGAATCGACTTGCATGTGATAATTGCCATGCACCGACGATCGAGCAACATACCATGGCCCGGTTATATTTTGTGTCTGCAAGTAAGCTAGTCGGTTATACTACATGTACTAGCATTACCAATAGAAATGACATGTAGCCCTAAATTGATGGCACGTAGCCGTTTAGGGCCGATGAGAGAGAGCTCCTCCAGCTCGCAGGCTACGTAGCTTGGATCAACAAGCCGCCGATCGAGAAACTCGGCCGGCCCCTCGTCTCGTCGTCGCATGCAGCGGCGTCTCTGTCCTGTGCTGCGCTGCGCAGCGCACGCTGGAAGAAGATCTCCCCCCCACCCGGATCTTCGCCCGCAGACCGCTGCCGGAGTATTCACTCCGGCCGGCGTCGTCCAACACCTCGGTCAGGGCATCTCCAACGGGGCGACCCATCCCGCGCCCGCGCGTCCGGATGGGTCCAGCCGGACAAAAACCCGGCCCAACGCGGGGACGCACCGCAAAAGCGGACGGCCGCGGCGTCCGGAACGACGCAAACCCGGCCCAAATCTGGGCCGGGTTTGCGTGGCCGCGGATGGCACGCGGCGTCCTCGCGTGTCCGCCCCGTCCGCGTGGCTGGCCCACTGTCGGTGCCCCGGTCCTATTAAATGTGGATCGGGGAAGTGGACCGTCCCTATCCGAGTCCCACTTTCCACTCCGGCCGCACGCGCGAGCTCGGAGCTTCCGCGCCGCCATGGCCCCGAGCGCGAGTTCTCGCCATCCGCCAACAACCACGAGGCCGGCAGCGGCCCGGCCGGCCGCGCCGGCGCCGTTCGCCATGGGGCCGCCGGCGACGCCCGGACGCGACCGGATCTACGTCACCGTAGCGGTGGCGCGGATGTTCCGGGACGCCGGCGTCCCAATGCCGTGGGGGACGTGCACCTCCCCACGGCCGGCACTCGAGCCCGGATCGGGTTCCGGTGCCGCCCATCCCGGCGTCGAGCCGCGCCCGCTACGCCGAGATCCGGAGGCGCCGCGCTCGACCGCCGGCGGACCTCCGACGAGACCCCGCGTACGGCGACGCAAGTCCCAAGCGGGACTTGTGGTTCGAGGTGGAGCACGATGCGCGGCGGCGCACGTGCTTCACATCCGCGATGGCGCGGCCTCGCGCGCGGCCGAGGCACAGGCGCTAGGCGGGCCGGCCGCCGCCCGGCGGCCTCTACATCAACGAGCCCGCGCCCCGGCCCCGGCCCCGGCCCGCAGCCGCAGCCGCAGCCCCGGGAGGAGGAGAACGACCGGAGCTGCAGGGCGGCGCTCGCGGCGTCCCGCGAGCGACAGGACCTCGACGAGCGCGGCCAAATGGCCGCTCCTCGCCGAGACGCCGCGCACCTCCGCGGCTGGAGGAGGCGGCCGGGAAGGCCCGGGAGGACGCCCGGGCGGACGCGTGGGCCTTCCTCCGCCGGCGCGCCGTCGGGAGGAGGCCGCTACGCGTCGGGCGGCGCTCCGGGAGGAGGAGCGCCGGGCCGCGCGCCCGGCGGAGGAGGAGCGCCGGCCACGCGAGCGGAGGAGCGGCTCCGACAGGAGTCCGCGCGGAGGGCACGGCCGCGCGGCCGGCGAGCCCGCCGAACGCGCACTCCGCTCGGGAAAGGGCGCGATGGGACCCCGGCCGGAGTCCCCGGTGCCCTCCGGCGTGTCGAGCCGGAACAGCGCGTCGCCGCCGGGCGGCGTCGTCGTCATCGACGCCGACGATGACGAGTACTGCGGGGGTAGTGCTGCCGGCGGCCACCGCGAGCTCGCAAACCCTGGCTAGGATTTGCTTTTTTTAGTTTAAAGCCATATATGGCTTTCTTTTGTGTAAAATTTGCCCAAAATAGGGCTAAGTTTAATGACCAACTAGTTTAAATTTATGTTTTGTTCTTTTCCTTTTTTATTTTCATTTCTGTTTTATTTTATTACCAATGCGCTGCGTCCGCGCGTTGGGCGCAGCGTGCGACCCAAACGGACACGCGGACGCGGGCCGCTGTCCGGGTGTCCGTTCGGCCACGCAAACGGCCCAAAACGGACGGCCCAGCGCGTCCGTTTGGGTCGCGCGGTTGGAGATGCCCTCAGAGCGCGCGGCGACACCCTAGCTGGCTGGCTGGCTAGCTAGCTGCTGCGGCCTGCGGGGAAGAGGAAATTCAGTGGTGGCCGGGTTTGGCTAAACATGGCAGCATTTAGGAGCGGGGATCACAAGTTGCCCAGAGACGCAGGAGACGTCGGAGCGGAAAGGAAGCCACATCGAAGGAAGACGCCGCCCAACACGCAACCGATGCCAGAGATCAGGCGCGCGCGAGGCAGAGTCCACAGCTAGCAGAGCCCAGCTCTGCTCGCTAAGCTAGCATGTGGCCTGCCACGTGGCGCTGGCTGGGGTCGCATGCAGCTCCATGACGTGTGGGCGGCCATGCGTGTACGTATACGTATGTAGGCGTGTAGACTTGTATGCATACTTGCATGTGTTGTAGAGCACTGACTAGATAGGTTCAGCTCAGCAGCACTGTGTTTGTAGTAGCATACGGCTGTGAGTGATGGGATGCGACGCCTGCTCTCGATCGGCAACTGTATCCTTCTCTCTTGTACACAGTGCGTTTTTACATGTATTGTTTCCTACTAGTGATTTTACGCTGTCCTTTTTTCAGTTTACTGTGGTTTTCTAAGCTTAGAATGGAGGGTGGAGACTTGCTACAACTGGGCCGGCCGGCCATGGTACATCGTTCCTCGGTGCAGGGTATTTACTACGGAGTTGACACTGGACTGAGCGTGTATACAGAAGGCAGGGGCTGGGCACCGAGAGGAAGACGCTACATGCATGCTAGTGACCGATAGCATCGAGTCATCCCTCGTCCTCACGCCTTCTCCATATCTGTACCCGCTTCACTTCATGGCGCAAGTGCAAGGAGTACGATGGAGAGGCAAGAGACCAAGCATAAGAAAAATTAATGGTGTGTTTGTTCTTAGCAAAACATTTTTTTTAGAAATGGGTATCACCCGGCCTCTGCATCAAATAGATGCACATAGCCCTTTATTGATCCAACTTAACTGTAGCAGTCTTAAAAGTCTTACAAGCTCCACCTCAACGATCACATAAGGTGCTCACAAAAATAAGCCAACGAAAGAGCGATACAAACATAGACGTAGACCACATAATACACATATGTATATTGTATCCTATCAGCACGCTGCCAACCACCCTGGCTGAAGATAGCCCGAACGACCGCCATCAGTCGAGTGCATCCAGACTCCATAGGTATACGCTGGTCCTCCGGCTGCAGGTACGACCACATGTGAATCCAATAAGTAGCCTTGTGAATAACCTGCAAAAAGAAGACACCTTCCGCTCTGTTAAAAACAATCTCATTACGACAATTCCAAATTGCCCATAATAAAGCACAGACTCCTACACGAATTCGGGCTTCTGTTTTCTTATCAATCCCATTAAGCCA
>NC_061512.1:54015095-54158596 GCF_022539505.1 Lolium rigidum | reverse complement strand
TTACCAAATAGGTTCTTAATATTCGCAGGCGGAGAAATATTGAAAGTAAAATGAACAACTCACCAAATTAATCTTGCAAAGGATGGATTAAGTTTTCCCTTAATACAGGGAGAAAAATAGCTCCTGCCGTCCATTGTTTCCTGTTAGCCAACATTGGCAAGAAAATAAACTATACACATCAAGTAGACATTGCCAAACAAATTGTACTGTACGATTTGGCCACCATGTGAACTTACATCTAGTCTAGATTATTACGGTGTTCGTCATCTTTCATCGACTATTGTGCTACTCCGTACGATCTATAATAATTACTAGTGGTTTAATTCAAATTTAAGCTAAAACCCCATCACTTATTATAGATCGGTGAGAGTAGTAATTATCGTCATCAGAAAGTCCTCTTGTTTACAATTTCATATGAATGTTCCTTAATTGGTCATCATGGTTCTCTGTAATGTTTGTCTTGCCAATTTGGTTGTATGTGATTGACATGTGTCAGTTTTGGTTGTATCTGATACAATGAGACTGGTATTTGGCGGGATACTATCTTTGAACAATTTAGTCGATCTTCCAACAAGTAGTTTTTCACTATAGTTCATGCACCACTTTTTGGATGTGAGCATCATTATTTGAAACCAACAATTATGAGTATGGTCCGCCTTCAACCTTTACTGCCAAGCTATTCAACCGACATCACATTTACATGATGGGATAGGAAACGTAAGTTCATTTGCAAAGGATAAAACTCTTGAGATGCAAGATTTATGAACAAAAATACTATTTTAAGAAGTAATATTTCTATACCAGATTTTGCATGCGATAATTTCTTTATATAAGAGGGCAAAAGGAAATAAATTTACGGTTTTGATGATTCTTAGTCGATTGAGATTGTTTTAGGTCTAAACTCAATTTTTAGAAGTGCGACCTTAATTTAGTGAAGACCGCAAATTGATAATTTTGTGATGTGATTGAAAATAGAAGTTCCAATAATAAACGCTCAAGCTACTACTAATTTATAAAATGCATTATTATCATGTATCACTATGTTCTACAATATAAACTAGCTTATATTATGGAACATCGAGAATAATGCAAAATCAGTATAATCAGATACATGAAAAGTATTTTAACACGATATCTATATAATATTATAGTTATTAATAGTTTTCGAAAGTTTGATCAAAGCGTATTTAGCTTGATTTTTTCTGCATAATGTAAAATTAGATACATCATGAAATGTATTTAATTTTAAATCTCCATAATATTATAGTTGATAATATTTTTTTTCAAAAAGTTTGATCAAAGCTTATTTAGTTTGATCTTTTAGAAGATAACGAAGGAAGCATATACAATCACACAAAGAGATAAACACATAAGACCTCGCATTTGTTTTCCTCCAATATTCGTGTGAATATAGCCCGTGGCACTAATAAATAAAACAAATATTAATAAAAACAACGTGGCCACTTTGAACTTTGAAGAAGGGGCGGGCGTACATTTATTCATACGGCATGCATATCGGTCTGGACAGGTTTGTCGCCAGGCTGCGGGTCCCAGTAATATCGATCCGTGGCTCCAGATGTCAGCCACATTTCATGTGGCGCGTGAACGTTGGTGACGCCGATCCATATCGCCAACCCGGTATCGACGGGATCTCCTGCTCCTCTTTTCGAATACCTCCATGAATTGGCAGAGAGGTAACGATGGATAGGAGGGAGATGTGGCAGAGAAGAGATAGGCTGCTGCGACAAAGGCTAGCCAGCTATTGGCTCTAGCTATTTATGCTACTGGCTATACATACCAGTACGTAGAGTAGGAGTCCTTTGGAACATGATTTGATTTGACATGGCCATGCCGTTGGCCGTTTCCTCTCGTCACAGTTGACTTTATCACGTATAGTTCGGCTGAGATTTGGCAGTACACGGCGGAAACCGATCGCGGAAATACTACAAGTGTTTCATATATATATATAATTTTGTGAGTTGTTTGGAACTATTACTTCTGTTCTTTAGACGAGAACGAAATGCCTAAAATAAGTCGGACTTTGAATTGATAAAGGCATCAACCGGTCAGAAGTGTAACACGCAAACACAAGCAAAGAAGGAAAAGAACAGAAGACTACATCGAATAACCAACCCGAGCAAAAGAGGGAGTTGACCGAGCCTTGACGCCAACAAATTTCACCACAGCCACTTGACGACGGGCCAACAACCTAGCAACACGTGAAGATCCAAAGGAGTAGGAGAAGGGGGAGGGGGGGGGGGGGGGCTTGCGGCGACGGCTCCAAAAAGTTGAACGACGTGAAAACGCGTCATCATCGCCGTCACAAACCGAAATGCCGCAAGGTCCAGACCCCAAACCACAAACTCAAACGGCGAAACCAAACATAATACATCATCCAATGGCGTTTAGAAGAAAGCATCGGTATCAATTGTTGCCTGACGCCAACCTAGCAAGCCCACTAGACGCTAGGAAGGCTGCCAGCAACCAAAGTGACACCTTGTAGAAGCAGCCAGACCTTCATTCCAAGAGGACTGAGACTCTAAAGAGAGGTCAAAGGGTAATCCACAATGCACTACAACAAAAGCTTGCCCCAAGCGAGGTCACCGAGAGGAGCAGCATGAAGCGGATGGATGGAGTCAATCAATCTAGAAATAGAGGATCATCATTGGACTCCTTCAGCAAGGGAACAACAACCAGAGGTAACGCGGTCGTTGACATTGTTGACCCTAACCATGCGCAACTTTCGCTGGGACCCATCCAAAATCCAGCTGCACCCACGAGGAAGTAGAGAAGACACAACATATATACATCATTGCCGCTCCACCAACCCTAGAAGCATTGTGGTCTAGCCCCAAGTAGACTCACATGCATGACACACAACACACACCATCCTTGTAGGCCCAACCTAACCCGGCCCGACCCAGATGCCACCAACAACACTAGATGCAGAGGCACCATGATGGCTACACCACCACCAGCGCGCATACCGACCACACCTTCATCAACACGACCATGATGGCCGGAGTATAACCACACCCGCAAGGGCAACATGCCTAGCATGTACGTTAGATCCACCCAAAGATCTGGATGCCCCACTTCCGAGCATGGCTCATATCGGGTGACGCAGCACGACGAAGGACCGTAGTAGACTAGTTTTGAGGCGCCGATGCAGCAAGGTGACGAGGACTCGTGCGGCAAGGCGACGAGGCCATCGCAACAATGGATCTAGCATGGAGGTTTCATGCGCCCGAGAGGAGGGATGGAGACGGGAAGGAGGGTTTGCTGCGAACGGGTGCCGAGCCGCCGCCGGCGATGGGAAGGGTTTAGGAGGAACTAGCGGCGTGGGGCGGGGCGCTCGACATGACCTCTATTGCCTTAGTTCTAAAATTTCAGCTTTTTCTTTATTTTTTTTGTTAGGGTTGCTAGAGGCCTAGAGTGCAAAATAGGAACTAGCGGCGTGGGGCAGGGAGACTGCTCCATGGGACGTGCCCGGGCTTTCTTCTGTGCAGTGCCTGGCGAGTTCGACTCGATTGGCTACTCAAGGGCCGAAGAACAAACTGGCCGTGAGCCCGTGACCCCCGAATGAGGGTGCCCCAATCCACTAGCACTAGCAGAACAAAGCCATGTTTCTCAAAAAAAAAAAAAAGTAGAACAAAGCCATGTAACTAGCATGCTGTGTACCGACAGTTTAACAGCAAGTACAGACGTGCTTTGATGCTGGTTTTCTTTGAAAATAATAATAATATTATCCATTGCTAGTAAGGTAGCTACTAGCTTTGTTAGTCAGTTTAGAATATCACGCATCATTGCTAGCATGTATGATTTTTTTGTTCGAAATCTACAGCTATCTATTGGAGAGTATGATTGATATTTTAACTTCACTTTTCCCAAAAGTTCTTAGATCGTTAATAAAAATAAATTGTCCCTCATAGGCTCATAGCTATTTATTTGTAGCTCTGCCACTGGACCGCACCAAGCGACAAAAGCGACTCAAATAGATCTCATCTTCATGTCTTGGCTTTCCCAAATAATCCTAGAGCACGGCTTAAAACTCTACGGACATACGTGTGCCAATCTACTCGCTTAGAAACCCTTGCCCCAACTGCGAGAGGCTACGACTGACGATGAATATCCGTGATGTTAAGGCGGCTGCAAGCGCCGGCAAGAAGGGCAGATGGTGGCTCTGGCTCCGGCAAGCATCGACTCATCGGGCTTGACTCAACATCCCTTATAAACTTTGAATGTGCCGTAAACAAACAAGCATTCAAATGTGTAGAACTTATAAACACTTGGATGTGATATTATCTTTTAATGTATTTTTTTTCATGTTTCGGTAAAAAATTAGCGTGAAAATAATATTTGCTCCATGTGATACATACATTTATCCGAGAAAAAAAATTAGCTGCCTTACGGTGCGCCCAAGGTTTCGACAATTTCCTGGGTGGCCACTGTCCACATTGACGCAAGCCAGTGCATGATGGATCATTTTAACGCGGTCCATCAGTGTGAGGGAGAGAGAAGGTGCGTTGGTGCATGCATGCATGCATGCATGCATGCCTCTCCCTGCGTCCCCGGCTGGTGCGGAAAGGGCTCGAGACCAGACGATCAAGCTAGGGAGATGGGTGTACCTTGTCAGCTGTAGATTAGGCAAGGAATCAACTGGACGGCCGTATAGATAGCCCGTGGCCACGGGAACGGGGGTGGATGCTCGTGTCGTGGCACTGCACGCGGGTCCCGATTTGAGGTACATGAAGGGTTCGTGCAATTTCACGAGGGGGTTTGTACTTTGTACCGGGCTGCATGCGCTAAACAGCCAAAAAAAAAACCATTACGAAAACAGAGGGAGAGAGAGAGAGAGTAGTCCGCTTTTCGCGGCACGATGTGGCAGCACTTCATGGCTGCAGGCCTCTGAAGCTGGTGGATCAGCGCGCGGCCGGCCTAGCCAGGCAGCAACTGTCGTGCACCGGGTCAGTGAGAGAGCGCCTGACCGCCCAGACACTGGTACCGTTTCTCTTGTTCTGTCTACACTTGGTTTACTGCTCCTGCTTGTTATTACCGTAACATTTATCAGCATCCTCCTAATTCATAGCATCTCCGGTCAGCGTCCTCCAAAGCGTCTCTCAAACCGCTACTGGATTGAGCGTTTGGGGTACGTGTTTTGTTCGTGCCGTGTTTGGGGGAAGTCGCTCCCCAACCGCGTCCCCCAAACGCCGCCCCCCAAATATTAAAAATACTTTTTTTGACATTTTTATTTAAATTTTCCACAAACTAATACATAATTGGGAACTTGGTTTACAGAAAGACACGGTTTGGAACATGGTTTTCCACAAACTAATACATAGTTTGAACCATGGTGGACACAAATATAAAATTTTGCAAAAAAACTAAACCTAACTAGGCCGTGCATCGAAGGTTTCATGTGTTCGTCGCTAAGAAAGAACACTCGAGGGCACACCCGATCACCCAAGCTCGGAAAATCCGGTGGGAGGATGGTGCCCTTGTTGGTTCTACCGATGAGACGAACATCCAGAAACTTCCGTGCACATATTCGCCGCGAAGAAACAACACTCTTCATCATCAGTCGTCCTCCTCGTCGGTGATGTCGCCGTGGTAGTCCCGGCGGCAGCGTGTCTCGTCGAAAACCTTGACGCTCATGTCCCTATCGCCGAAGTAGGAGAACAGGAGGATGAAGCCAGCTTCGAGGCTGTGGTGGCGCGCGAACTTCTCCCAGCCGATGTTGAGGTACATCTTGCCGCGCGCGTCGTAGATCACGTCGACGATCCACCGGTAGTAGCCGCACGAAGCCTCCCGCAGATGCATCGTGCGCGGGCGGTCGTCGCCGGCGACGTACTCGGCGAAGGAGTCCGGCAGCCTCTAGATGCCGCGTGGGTCGCCCTTGAGGACGAGGACGAACTCGAACAGCACGCCCGGCTCCACGTCCATCTCCGACGGTGAAGACGACGGCGTGGCAGGCGACGGCGAGCGTGCCGCTCTGCCGCGGCCACGACCACGACCACGGCCACGGCCGCGAGATCGACCTCCGCCTCTACCAGACATGGCGTCGACTCTTGTTGAGATGGTGGCGGCTAGGATTGGGGAGAGAGGCGCTAGGGTTTGTGTGTGAGAGGGATGATGAGAGGCGGCCCTTTTTATAGGCTGGAGGGAGGCGGGGGAGCGGTGGCGCTCATTAACGCCGGCACGCAGAGCTAGGCGCGATGAGACGCGTCGCTGCGCCTCTGCGGGAACTGCATCGTCGCTGCGGGAACTGCACCATCGCTGCGCTCCAATAACTTCCGTCGCGAGGTAGGCGACGGTTAGGTTAAAATTTATTGTGCCGCTGACGGGTCGGCCCCGCCACTTCCCGCCTCGCTTTTCGATGTATCCAGCGTCCCGGTGCGCCCCTATGGGACGGGGACGGGCTCGGCGCGCTGGACACCGTATCGGGGCGCACCGGACAAAATTGGGCTTTGGAGGACGCGGCTGGAACCGTTTTTTGGTCCGGCGCGCCCCAAATTACTTTGGAGAACGCGACTGGAGATGCTCTAATGTAATCCCTTTGGTAATAAACATCTGCATGTAAGCCTTTGGAAAATGTGTGTATATTTTGTTTTGCATTTGTGTACTTGTAGTTAGATGCAACATTTCATGCCATTCGTGTTCTCTCGATCACTTGCACCCCTACGCTGGACCAAAATGTGTACATAAAGCCACAACTACCCATATATATAACAAGATACACCTATCTTTGTCATGGTTTTCTCGTTCACACATTTCGAACCGACCGGCTGGCAGATATGTAGCTAGCGTCGACCGAATTCGAGCCAATGGTTCCAAACGCCCTTAGCACATCGCAAACTCCGGGACGATATTTAAGCGATGTAATAGTTGATCGTACTCTCACAAAGCTCTGCGACAACGATGTGATCCGGCCGAGGACGGTTACAGTCCGTGCAACAAGTCGAGATTCTTGGCTCCCGAGCACCAATGATCAGCTGTTTTAAAAACAAAATAAAAAATTTGTTTACAAGTTTTCAAAAAAAGTGAAAAAATATCCGTATGTAGCAGCTAATAATGATGTATCCCACAAACATGATAAATAACAATATTTTTTAAGAACACGCAAAGCGGGCCCGCGTAATGGTTATGCCATGCAGGCTGTTTAGCGCATGCAAGCTCGGGAGGCAAAGGCACTTTTTGGGAAGGAACCCCATACGCTTGTAAATATTTTTTTTTCTTTTTGAAGGTGCTGGCTACTTGATCAATACTTTCTTTTTAAGTTGTGCAAGTTTTACATCATGCATCAAGTTAAGGTGTTCCTTAGAAGCCTGTGAAATCGCACGTACTTACTTCTTCGATCATTACACCAAAACTATCTAGAAGGAAGCTGGGACGTGCCGGTTGAGCAGTTGACATTTCCTATTCATGTGCTCAAGCGCCAGGGACCAAGGGAGATGGTGAATCAGGGGGAGCAAGGAGAGAAAAGAGCGGGAGAGGGCCAGGACCACCGCCTACGTATAGCCATAGCTAGAGAGGTCCGGCCTCCGGTGGGAAGGAGTGAGAGGCGGATCGACGAGCAAAGCAACAAATTTATGTCCACGTCCATGAACTGCACGAGATGGGCTCAAGCGGCATAGTGCTCTTGTGCGGCATGCACTCAAGCGGCTGCAACGGGCAACGGCATAGTGCTCTGCACCGCACTGGGCTGGGCTAGCCCTGACTACTGTAGCGGCGTCTCGCACTGCCCGCCGTTGGCCTCTTTGTCCCGTTGCTCATACTCTCCGGCCTCCTTTCGTTTCGTCGAGTACCGCAGGTGCGAGATCAGATTTCAGATGCCGCGCGCGGCAGGCAGGGACGGATATAGGAATTTAACTTTGGGTGCAAATTCCAACCAATAAAAAGCATCAGGTGAGAAACTGAAAAATTCTCAGTCCTTCACCCCATTACAAGACAGAATCGTCCATTATAGCAACAAGTATCTCAAAAAGTTGAAAAACATGCAAGAACGTAAATGAAAATACAATACAAGAATCTAATCCATCATAGATTGGAAACCGTATGTCCAACGCTAGACGCTGCCCGGTCCGGCTTCCCTGCGCCCCTACCATTATCGGTGCACCGGCTTTCTTCTTTGTTAACTCTACCTGGCCCGGCGTAGACGACATTGGAGCCATGGAGCATCACCTAGCTGTGTCGCTATTCGATTTGAACTTATTTCTTTCGGTTAGTTGGCAACACCGTCTACAAAAGCATGTACTTCTAGCTTTGGTCATAAGTCAAACTTTTAAAAAAAATACCAACTTTATAGAAAAGAGTAATAATATATGGCATCAAAACGTATATTAACAGACTACATCTTACAAATTACTATCATAAATGATATTATGTTTTCCTATAAAGTTAGTCAAATTTTAAAAGAATTGACTTAGAACAAAAATTAAAAGTACACTTATTCTTTATTTGTCGACAGGAAGGATTTGCTAATTGAAGACTTGGTCTTAATTTGGAAGAGAAAGTGTGAGCTAGATGTGCTAAAAATACACCGGAAGTGATACATGAACTATATGCATGCAATTTTTTGAGAAAAAATTGGGTGTTCATCTGCACACCCATGCCCCATGGTGGATCCGTCCATGGCAGCAGGGGAGGGAGCAAAGTGCGGTGGAGCGTGGAGGTGGTCTACCTAATACGGTGGAGCGTGGAGCCGAATCTTCTGCCGGCGGGGCCACCAAGAAGGTGGCCAAGCCGAAGAAACTCGCCAAGAATTTTACACCGAATGAGCGTCTAGTTGAGTCGTTGAAGTACACAACTCAGATAAAAGACGCTAGAGCTCAGGCAGCCGACGCCAAGCTCGAAGACAAACGACAGAAAGAGAACGACTGCATCCCCACTGTGCGGGCCGAGGTCAAGGATGACTTGCTAGCAAAGAAAGCCACCTAGCAGGTCATTATGTTGATGAAGGAAGAGGCACCGAATGTGGCATTGAGCCAATGTGTGGCTCCGCCTGTGGCTACCCTTGGCCATGTTGTGGTCGGCGCGTCGTTGACTAACTCGATCACATCGACGCCGAGTGGCCGGCCTCCTCTTCAACCCAGGACGCCATGCTCGCATACGCCAACGCAGGATGACGGACAAGAGGAGCCCGGATGCTCGCCCTCCCGCCTCAACGATCCTCGGTCAATGTTATGAGAGACATCAGGAACTATCATCGACCTCAACCGCACTTGCACAACTAGCATAGACAGAATGGGCAGGATCGATGGAATAGGCCGGACCGCAACCCGTGAAATATGGTGGATGAGCAACCGGTCCTGCCAGGCAGGAACTGTACGTATGTACCTCACACTTCATGCGCCGTGTCACCGAGGTAAATAGAGCAGCGTGCCACCATGGCGCCATTTCTCTTTTGTGTACACTTTGTTTAGTGCTCGTACTTGTTTTGTTTTTTTGAAAGGGAGAGACCCCGAAGGGTCCGGAACTTGTATTAGTCAACGCGGTCGGTACATATTACGAAGAGGCCCCTTAAGGAAATAGAAATGCAATACATGCCTTCAGAATTACAACCAGGACCCTGAAGGTTTTCACGAAAATGTGATCTAGTCCTCGGTAGCCGCTACTGGTTTGAGACCTCCAGCTTCGGGCACCATTGTCTCCACCGGGGAACTTGCCACTTGGGGCATCGCTGGCGTTGCTTCTCGGGGTGGGGTCGGAGAAAATCCTCGAGCAGAGGAGAAATAGCCGACAAACTTGTCAGCTTGGATTGGCTCCAAACGCCAAAGATAGCACCAGCGAAACCTGGCCGACGCTGATAAACTCCATCAGCTACAGCCGAACTCCAAATCGAAGAGCTTTGGGAACCTCCTCCCCCCTTGTTTATCAACATGGCCACAAGGGGGATCTGAAGCTTCCTCAGATCTTTGCGATTTGAAGGCCGATGCTCGAGCATTATTGACAGGGATGAAGGGGGAACTTCATTCGTCGCCATCTCCGGCAGCCGAAGCTCAACAACGAGCGAGAGCAGCAACCTCTTCCAGCCGGAGTAGCTCGCGAGCTCCCGCCGAATCCACCCCACCGGCATAACGCCATATTGGCACCTAGGCCAACAACTACTACTAGACCTACAATAATATACATACCGTCCGGTGAGTCCGCCAAAGAGGGGAGGGAGAGGAGCCGTGCCCCGCTCGGCTACATTGCTCCTGCTTGCACTACGGGAAAACAGTGCTTTGCCGTGTGACACTTTGCACGGCAAAGACCCCTATATGCACGGCAAAGGCTTTGCCGTGCATGCACGCACGGCAAAGTCTGCCCGGCAAAGAGGGCGCCGGCAAAGCCAGTAGATCAGGCACACCCTCGATCGTGTGATAATGGCTCTAGCTGCGGGGTATATGTGCCAAAGGGTCCCAATCTTGGTTCTCCATGTGTATATGTCCTAAACAAACCTAAAAGAATTAAAAAGTACATTGGTGCACCCTCACGCGGAGAAATCTAGGGGTAGACCCGCCGGGCACACATTCCACTGTTTTGGGGGAGGAGGGGAGAACGACCGCCGGAACACCGGAACCCCACCAAATCTTGCATGTGGACCTATGATATGTGTGAAAGTGTGGTGCAAGGTGTAATGGTGCAAAAGTAGCTCCCCTAAACCCTAAACCCTAAACTGGGGAGGCTTCGAGCCCTAAACCCCTCTAGACCCCCAAACCATTAACTACACATGCTGACACCGGAGCTGCAAAACCATGCATCATAAACCATAACCCTAACCCTAAACCCTAAACCTATACCTAACCATATCCTTACCTTGAACCTGAACCCTAGCCCTACCCCTTAAACCCTAGCCCTAACCCTACACCTAACCCTAACCAGTAGATCAGGCACACCCTCGATCGTGTGATAATGGCTCTAGCTGCGGGGTATATGTGCCAAAGGGTTCCAATCTTGGTTCTCCATGTGTATATGTCCTAAACAAACCTAAAATAATGAAAAAGTACATTGGTGCACCCTCGCGCGGAGAAATCTAGGGGGGTAGACCCGCCGGGGCACACATTCCGCTGTTTTGGGGGGAGGAGGGGGAGAACAACCGCCGGAACACCGGAACCCCACCAAATCTTGCATGTGGACCTATGATATGTGTGAAAGTCTGGTGCAAGGTGTAATGGTGCAAAAGTAGCTCCCCAGTGTGACCTTCCTCACATTTGGGCGATAACACTTAAGAGATTTTCCGAAGAGCGGATTGCTCCGAAACCCTGATATATGTGGGGGGTGAACATGGAGAGTAATTTTGTATTGCACATTGTCTTAAGTAACACTAATAAATAGTCATCAAAAATTAAAACTAATAAAAAATATATAAGTATTAGATGAAATAAAATAGAAACAAAAACAAATAAAATGAATGATGCCGCACGACAAAGAAGGATTCGCACGGCAAAGGCGGCTTTGCCGTGCACTTTGCCTGGCCTCACGGCAAAGCTAGACCCACGGCAACGTCCCAGTCCCTTTGCCGAGAAACTTTTCTTTGTCGTGCGCCGTTTATGGTCTTTGCCGTCCTGGCTTCTTTGTCGTGCGCTTTTGAAGGACTTTGCCGTGCGCTGAGGCGTTGCCGTGAGGCACTGCTAACTTTGCCGTGCGTCGATACTTTGCCGTGCGCATCATGAAACTTTGCCGTGCGTGCCTCTTGCGGCGCACGGCAAAGAAGTCTTTGCCGTGCAGTGCCTCACGGCAATGATAGGCTGCACGGCAGCGCCTGTTTTTCCCGTAGTGTTGCTACCTTAGCATTTCTACGCATCCCCCTTATTACCAGTGTAATCCCTTTGAGAATAAATATGCGAATGGCATGTAAGCCTTTAGAAAATGTGTGTATTTTTTCTTTGCTGTAAAAGATGCATGTACTTGTAGTTAGATGCAACATATCATGCCATCGTGTTCTCTCGGTTATTTGCTCAGCACCCTGGACCTACATGTATACATATATACACGCACAATTACACAAATATATACACGATACACCTATCTTTGTCACGGTTTCCCCGTTGACACGTTTCGAAGCGACCGAGATGTAGCGTAGAGTACATGCCAATGGTTCCATCGCAAACTCTTTGATGATATATAAAACATGTACAATGCAAGATGCTTAGATTGATACTTAGAATATTAAATTAATTTTTGTCTAAGCTAGCATTGCTGCTTATACATAGTTAAAAGATACTCAAAACCTCTTCTAAAGAAATAAGCAATGATGTTTAAGAAAAATCTAATTTATTAATCTGACTTATTTTTATAAGCACACCTCTCTAAGAGCTCCCTTTGTACATGGCCTAAGCGATATAGGTAATGCTACAATTGCAACCTTCTGGCGGCGATGTAACATGGCAGATTTATTTTGGTGCTACAAGATTCTTTTTCCAGTAATTTTACAACTTGTAAATATTTGGAACCGCGCCTAGACTTCCAGCCGCGGCGCGGCCTATTTTAATAAAAGTTTGATGAATATTTTGTTGAAAATTTGACCGAACTTACATTGTACCCAGGCTTGATGAAAGTTGGAAGCAGTTGACATTTCCTCTTCATGTGAGCAATCGGCATTCGGCAGGGACCAAGGGAGATGGTGAAGCAAGGAGAGAAAAGAGCGGAAGAGGGCCAGGACCACCGCCCATTGGGGAGGTCCGGCCTCCGGAGGGAGGGGGTGTGACGGGGTGAGTGAGAGGTGTAGGTGCAAAGCAACAAATTTCCGTCCCCATCCATGAACCGCACGAGATCGATGGGGATGCGAAGCTGATCCTAGTCTGGTCCCGTGCCTTCTCGTCTAGTGCGCGCGGCGGCAACGGGCAATGGCATACTGCTCTGCACCGGTCTGGGCTACCGTAGCGGCGTCTCGCAGTCGCCGCCGTTGCCCATCCGTTCGTCTCGTGCCGCTGGCACTGGCAGGAACCCCTGGTGTCGCTCGGTGCTGCGCGCTGCGTTTGGATGGACGCATCTGGATCGTCCGCCGTTTAATGCCGCGCTCGCGGCGCTGCGTGTGGGCGCCCTCCGTGCGTGCATGCATGCATGCATGCGCTGCCACGATCGATCCCCCACTGGCTTCAGGGCCACCTCTTCTGCTACGTGCGCGCGACACGCGCGCGGCTGGACGGCCGGCTCATCCGGCAAAATAGTCGCGTCTTTTCTTCACTCCTCGCCGGCAGTGGCACTTCTCGTGCCGTTCGCTTGGAACGCTAAAAAAGTTGCTCGTGTTTCTCATTTGCATATACTTCCTCACTTCCTCCCTTCCATTTAGTACATTTTATATATAGATCCATCTGAATCAATGATAACTAGTATAAGACAGATGTAGTATTCTACCGCGAAGTTCAACTTCTCTGCTATTCAGAAGGCCTACAATTTCGAGCACAAACCATTTTGTTTCACCGTCAAATGTACTCTAAAAGTGTAAATAAATATGTATATCATGGCAAAATGATTGCACTTTACTGGAAGCATTTTGATTAAATGTGTTTGGTTGTTTTCAACTATATATATGATAAATAAAAGATTGGTATCATATACTAGCATGTTTACAAAAAGCACTACCTCCAATCAAAAGTAAATGTCAATGCTTTAGTTTAAATATAGACTAAATTGAACCAAAGTTCCGATCCGAGGGAGTATCTAAATGCGTCCCTCTCCCCTCAAATTCAAACTCATCAATAGTAAATGTACACAAGATTCACATCCACTAATCCATTACGAAAGATGTGAATCTACATAGCTAGAAGCTAAACATAAAAAAAAGGCATATGGCATATGAGAGTGATAGATGTCGTCAAATACCAACATACTATAAGCACTTCATATGAACAACACTACACATGGAAAACTTAGCCAAATATGCCCTACCACACCTATGCTACATTCGGACCACGCTAGATCACATATGATCAACCCTACACATGGAAAACCTAGCCAAATATGCCCTACGACACGAAGATCTAACCCCATCGTACAAAGTTGGAGGTGTGATTACTTATAATCATCGGTGGAAGCGTAGGAGAACTCTACAAAGCAGCGGAAGTAGCCTGGCCATTTACGTCATCGCCGGCTGGAGACGGGAGCGTTGTTTACTTGCTCAGGGACCCGACAATGGAGCTGAATGGGTGGGGGTGGAGGGTTTGGAATCGGGCAGTGATAGTGGAGGGTAGAAATAGGTGAGGCATTTTCCATCTCCGGCTCCGGAATAGATTATGGGCACGATGACAAGTAGGCAGCTAGGTATTTGTGTGTGCATGCGCATGGGAGATGGCGAACTGGTAGAAAAGTGGGTGGGGCGAGGAGGACGAACGTGGTGGATGCGCTTTCCACTCTCTAGAGAGGTCCAAGTTGAGTATATTTAGGGTTTAGACAACAGGAGGAGGGATCGGCTAGGTGCAATTTACACCCTCAAATGAATATTTTATTCTAACCGACTTAAAGGGATCAGCTAAAGATGCGCTTACATTAACAAATTATTGCAATTTTTTTTAGAATACGTCCTAGAAGACACATCAATCACATAGACGAAGAGGCCGACGGCCGATACAACACCATAAGGCTACAACTCCAGGTGCACAAGTCGATACATTGCCGACGAGTACGTAGAAGGCAGGATCCTTCGGACTTGTGGAAGGCGTCAACTAGGCTACATCCACCATGTCGTAGACTGCGCCTCAGAGACCCATGCCCTGGCACTGGTGGAAAAAGGGGCTTTGGTCGCGGTTGGCAACTGCCATTAGTCGCGGTGGCCCAACCGCGACCAAAGTAGCGCGACTAAAGGCCCCCCCCTTTAGTCGCGGTTCCTTACGAACCGCGACTAAAGGCCCATACACGTGGGCCGCAGGCGGCGCCGGGGCGGAGGACCTTTAGTCGCGGTTCTTCCGGCCAACCGCGACTAAAGGCCTCCGCGAGGTTTAGGGTTTAGCCCCACTCCCCCTAAATCTGGTTTCTTTTTAATTTGTATTATTTTATTTCTTTTGGGTTTTAATTTTGAAGGAGTTTCACATATTCTACGGTACTTGTATACATACATGCATATGAATGTACAATTTCAAACAAATTTGAAATTAGAACCAAAAAGAATTCAAGAGGAATATACAATATATATTCAATATCGGATGACCATATACAATATATATTCAATATCGGATGACCATATACAATTTTGAACAAGTTAGTTACAAATTCCGGTGCACATAAAGATCTACGTCATCGTAATAGTGTTCTCCTCTAGGATCGATGACTTCCCTCGCCAACCATCCAGCTAGTTCCTCTTGAAGTGGTCGGAAGCGAGCTTCGGACTAAGCGTCTTCCGGAGGTTATTCCTCGGGATGTTGTTCTCACACGTCTGGTCCCGCTCATTGCGGTATCTCCGGATCCTCTCACAAACATAGTATCCACATAGATTGGTCCCCGGTGGCTGAGTATCCCCAGATCGTCGGCACTGCCATTTTAAAATGTAGCTCTTTTTTGAATTCACCGACCTTGGTATCTACGAACCGTCTCCAAACCCTACGAGGCAAAGAAAATTAAATAAACAAGAGAGTTATTAATTAGTTACTTGATATTAGGAAATGATGAACGAAATAGGCCGATCGATATAGAGCGCAAATGAATGAAAATAATTACTTTTGCATCATTTTTCTCATGTCGCCCCAAAGCGCCGGATCCATATTCGGAGAGTCGTGGACGAGAGCCGAGGAGGTCTGAACTTTAATTACCATAAGAATCCAGTGGAACCTGCGGACACGATACATGCACGAGTCATGCATAACTCATCGATTAGCCACATACCATGCATGGAGTAAACAAAAGAGAATGTGCTCAAGACAGAAACACTCACCCAAAATGGTAAGGAAATAGAATATCACTTTTCTCTTGCTGTTTTCTAATAAACCGCCACGAGTCTTCCTCCACGTCGGCGGGGTGGTGTTCTAACACATATGAATTAACGATGTGTGGGTCAATGAACCCAACATCATGGATGTTCCTTATTCGCATTTCCCGCTTCTTCATTCTGCATAATATATAGCGTACACAACAAGATAGTTAGGACAATATATATATATATATATATATATATATATATATAGTGCAGGCAATGAACGAGATGGGGTAGAAATTAATAAATCACTTACAGAACGTAGCAAGCGATGATAGATTTGTCGAGCTCGCGCAGATTGAACAAGTTGGAACAATTCACTCAGAGGAATTTGTACCTAGTAACGTTTGAAGTGATGCACATATTTAACTTCCGCATAGATATAGTCTTTGGCGTTTTCATGTTTTATGTAACCCTTGTACCAATTTAGCAGACCTTTCATTTGTCGAGGTAGATCCTCTTCCTCGCGCAGGCTCGATGAGAGGGCCATTCTTCACATATGTAAATACTACGTCCTTCATTGGCGCCTCATCAAGGCCTAACACCGCACGAAGAGTGATACCTAAGTCGGCCGCTTGTTTTCCGGCACTTTCTACGGTCAATCCATGTGCTTGCCGCAGCTGCTATGATATCGGGGGCATCCGGACCGGCGGCTTGCACTATGAGCGGGGCGATCGATTGTTTACTTTGTTCCCCGAGCTGGGCAACTTCTTTCCCCCTTTCTAATTTTTTCTCGGCCTCGTCCTCCAAGGCTTTCTTCTCCGCCAACTCTTTCCTGTTCTTGAACGCGAGTGCTTGCCTACGAAGTTCACGTAAATAGTCGTCAGGCAGATTCCTCGCGGCTTGGGACGGTGTGTTCAAAAATGACTTAGCCCACTGCTTTTCCTTGTCGAATATACCGGCTTGGGCTCGCCCTCTATTTTCTTCTTGACGCTCGCCTGCCATTTCTCTAAATCAGCAGCCGCGCCGCCTCGACTTCCTCGGCACTACTTTCCCAAGACCTCCTGGGGAGAGGCTTCGGTGATACCTCCGGTACCTTTGTTTTCTTAGGTACGTAAGGGTCCGGGTTAATAACCCGGGACCGCTTCGCTTCTTCGCCGGAGGTGGATTGGGGGCGGTACCGGTGTCCGATCACCCGCCGGACGAGGATCGGGGGCGGCGTCGGGCCGACGTGAATGAGGTGTATTAGGTGAAGCACCACCGCCACCGTCACCGCCACCGCCACCGTCACCGCCACCGCCACCGCCACCGTCACCGCCACCGCCACCACCACCACCGTACGGGGGTGGACTTGTTGGCGCCTCGCCTGGAAACTTGATAAATTTCTTCCGCCATAGAATGAGCTGGCGCTTGACATCTCCAAGTCTTTTCACCCCTTCGGGTGTAGCAATGTCAATGTCCGGGTCCTCAAACCCTTGGACTATCTCCTCCACCGTCACACGAGCATAGCCATCTTGAATGGGGTTGTTGTGGTGGAGTGCTCCAGTGGTAAAGCACTGCCGATGGCTACCTTCATGGACATGTTCCCGATAGGATAATACGGATGACATGCTTTCATCTCCTTTATATCGTCCACGGGGTAGCGAGGAGGCTCCGGTGCGATAACTTCGACCACCAGGCTGAGGCTCCGGTGCAGTAATTTCGATCGTCGGTGCACCAGCCGGTGAGGCCTCCGTGGAAGCCACGCCGCTTCTTCTCCGCTGGCTGGCTTCCGAGATCCATTGGATGATCTTCATGCTGCGCCCGAGCTGCATCTCTTTCGGCGACTAGTACACTCACGGTTTTCTTCATCACATCCATTTCCGTTACCAACTTCGCCACAACATCCGCATCCCGATCCATCTTTCTCTTACGGCTTCGTAACCGTACGGGTCATCTTTCACGGGGGAACCCTAGTTTCCACGGAATGTCCCCGGGCATGCCTCGTACACGTCCTCCGTGTTCGGGATTCCCGAGGGCTTTTGTCGTGGCGTCGTTCTCTCCGTTGAACCTGATCCTCCCTCTTGAGCATCCCTCATTGCCTCAATAAGGTTTTGGGTGGGTGTAATTATTTTGCCCTGGTAAACACACTCCCCTGTCTCCGGGTTCGGCGATCCCCCATGCCCGTACCACCAGCTTTTGGCCCTTGGGTCCCATCCCTCCGTACTCGGACGGATTCCTCGCGCCCTCGGCTCGTTCTCCATCTTCTCCCACTTAGGCTGCCAAAAGCGATACCCTCCTGGCCCCATTTTATGATTGTACTCCTTCTTGGCCGCATTTTCCTTATTTTTTTTCGATAGTTCAAGGAACTGCTCCGATTTCTTTTGCTTCACAAATTCTGGCCAATCATGTTGCGGTTTCTCATATTGTCCTTTGAAATTCGGAGTCTTGCCCTGGTTGACAAAGTCATGGGCTAGATTTTGCTTGTATTTCCGGAATGCGTTGGCCATCCTAGAAAGAGCGAAGCTGTTTGACTAGCTTGCGCCTCTCCTTGTTTTCCGCAATCTTTTTACCCTCCTCATCGTATTTGCGGTATTCCGGAGGTAGAACGAAATGTTCCATAAGCTTGTTGAAGCAATCTTTTTTTCTCTCTTATCGACAAAAGTGAAACCAACACGTGCCTTCTTTGGCTCATTCCACTCCCGGCGGGTGATCGAGATGTTGTCTCTAACAACGGCTCCGCATTGGCCGACAAACTTGGTGGCGTTCTTGCTGGGCTCCAGCGGCTCTGCCGGTTGCTTCGTCGACAACATCGATGGTGCATGTTTCTCCTGCTTTCATCGTCTTGGTTGCGCCACGCTTTGACGACGACGTACTCGATTTTTCGACGATCCGGCCGAGGGCTAAAATAAGAAAGAGAGTCGCGCGCGTTAGTACACACACATTTATTCAAATCAGTTAGTTGTATCACCAGACGCTCAATATGTATATATATATACCTCGGCGCCGGAGGTGGTTGCTACTTCCAATTGAAGATCGTCGTTTATCGACGTTTCTTCGGCATCATCTTGCTCGACGGCGCCCTTCATCTTCACCCTCAAGGTTCGGATAAGAAGAGATATCATCTTCTTCTTCTCCGGTCGGCACAAATGGAATATCGCCATTTATGATGCCGAACATATGGTCTTCAGCGTCCGGATCATAGTTGTCCGAGAATCGGGTCAGCTCTATCGTCCGCCATATGTCAGATCCCGAAAACATGTAGTCAAAACAAATTAATTGTGTATATGCCGACATTATCATATCTCTTCTACATATAAAGAGAGAGGGCGACGAGGGAGGCGAGAGGGGGACGCAGGTGATCGCGTGACCGAGAGAACGGTGGTGGTGGCGAAAGGGCGGTGGCGAAAGGGCGGTGGCGGTGACGAGGACACATAACCCTCGCGGTGGCGGTGGCGCGTTCACGGCGTTGGCGTTGGCGCGTTGAAGTTAAATTTTAGTTCATTTTTATTAAGTCAAAACTTTAGTTCTTTTTAAGTTGGCGACGGTACGGCGGCGTTACATTTTTATGAATAGAGGTAGCGTTGACGGCGTTGACGGCGTTGGCGACCGTACGGCGGCGACACCACGGCGACAACGACGAAGGAACGGCGCCGCGCGCGCGGCGGGGACGAAGAATCGGGCGGGGCGCGCGACGGGACGTACTGGGCAGCGGCGGCGGCGGCGTCACGGCGCGTGTCGAGGCTCGCGGAGAAGACGGGCCAAAACTTAACAAAATTTAAGTTTTTGTTAAGTTTTTATATATGAAGTTATAGTTAATTACAAAATTTTAAGTTTTTTTGTTAAGTTGAAGTTATAGTTAATTTCAAAATTTTAAGTTTTTTTGTTAAGTTGAAGTTATAGTTAATTACAAAATTTTAAGTTTTTTTGTTAAGTTGAAGTTAATTATAGTTAATTGCAAAATTTTAAGTTTTTTTTGTTAAGTATATAGTTAAAATTAAAAATAACAAACATAACAAAAAAAAGGGAAAAAATCCGGACTAATTCTTGCAAATTTTAAAAGCTGTTTTTTTTTTTGTTAATTTTTTTTCTAAAACTTTCTTTTTTTGGTCCTTGTTGTTGCGGCCGATACCGGCATCGCGGCGGCGGCGGTGCGGGCCGGCGGCGCGGTCACGGCCGGTGGCCCAGAGAAGGGCGCGCGCGGCGCGGCGTCGGTCACACGGGAGCGCCGGCGGCGCGCGGCGGCGGTCAGGCGGCCGGGATCGAGAAGAGGGAGAGGGCGGCGCGCAGGGCGCAGCGGGGCGCGCGCGGCGACAGTACTTACGGCCGGGCGCCGGCGACAGATCGAGAAGAGGAGGCGCGGCGGCGGCGGCGGCGGTCACGGGCGGCGCGGCGAGACGTCGAGGGCGCACGCGGGCAGCCTGACGGCGACGAAGTCGATCGGCGAGAGGGCGCGCGCAGACGAAGTGAACGCGGCGCGCAGGTATTTATAGGGACCCCCTTTAGTCGCGGTTGGGGTCGCCAACCGCGACTAAAGGTAGCCCTTTAGTCGCGGTTGGCGACCCCAACCGCGACTAAAGGTTTTTCGCCCGATTTTTAATTTCCCGCGCGCAAGGACCTTTAGTCGCGGTTGGCCGAGCCAACCGCGACTAATGCTCTTTTTTGAAAATACTTTTCTTTTTTGAAAATCATATAATACATATAATATATCAAAAAATTCAGAAAAATAAAACTAATTCAATTCAAAATTTTAAAAATACAAATAATATATCAAAAAAATCAGAAAAAAAAACTAATGCAATTCAAAATCATAAAAATACAAATAATATATCAAAAAAATTCAGAAAAATAAAACTAATGCAATTCAAAATCATAAAAATACAAATAATATATCAAAAAATTTCAGAAAAATAAAACTAATTCAATTCAAAATCTTAAAAATACAAATAATATATCAAAAAATTCATAAAAATATAACTAATTCAAATCAAAATCTTAAAAATACATATAATATATCAAAAAGTTCGAGAAAAATAAAACTAATTCAATTCAAAATCTTAAAAATACATATAATATATCAAAAAATTCAGAAAAATAAAACTAATTCAATTCAAAATCTTAAAAATACAAATTATCAAAAATTCATAAAAATAAAATTAATTCAATTCAAAAGTTCGTTGGCCCCCTCTTCCCGCCTCTTTCCGCCGACCCCCTCTTCCCTCCTCGTCTTCCCGCCATTTCTTCCATGTCTTCCCGCCTCTTTCTTCCCGCCAATTGTTTCCCGCCAATTTCTTCCGGCCTGTTTCTTTCCGCCAATTTTTTCCCGCCAATTTCTTCCCGCCACTTTCTCCCCGCCTCTTTCTTCCCGCCTCATGTCTTCCCGCTCCCATTTTTCCCGCCATTTGTCACTACATATAGGTAGCCCGGCTTGGCCGGCATCACATCTCCACAATCTCTCATCACTCTCTCATGGCTTCCGCCGCACCCACTCTAACCTACCGGCGGGTGGAGGAGCTTTGCGCCTCGAACTACCCTTGCCCTCCGGGCTACCGCGTCCCTGCCGGCCGGAGCCTAAGCGCCGGCGGCGTGCCGGTCCCTCCCGTCCCTCGAGTGTGCTGCGCGCCGGGCGGCCATCACGAACCACTACTACCTCGACCTCACGCCGGAGCAGCGGATGAATCCCCGCGGCATCCCGATAACCAGCATACTTGGGACGCCTTCTTCATCAATCGGCGTGAGAGGGCGCTCGCCGGGTATGAGGAGGACGGTCCGCCTCCTGGAAACTTCCACGAGGCCGGCCGTCGGCTATGGTGGTACGGCCGGACTGCGGAGCGTCATGGACTACATCACGGCCGGCGATATCCCCCGCCTGCGCTACCCTCGGTTCGAGCCACGAGCGCCGCCCGACGACGGCGACGACGGCAGCGACGACGACGCCGGCAACTTAGAAGGCGACGACTACCGGTACAACGGCGGCGGCTATGAAGACTACGAGTATGCATATTATACGCCTAGGCGGGAGTATGACTAAATCACTCCAAATTTCATGTATGCAGGAGTATGACTTAGTCACTCCAAATTTCCTATATGCGAGGAGTATGACTTAGTCACTCCAAATTTCATGTATGCAGGAGTATGACTTAGTCACTCCAAATTTCATGTATGCGGGAGTATGACTTAGTCACTCCAAATTTCCTATATGCGGGAGTATGACTTAGTCACTCCAAATTTCATGTATGCGGGAGTATGACTTAGTCACTCCAAATTTCATGTATCATCGGTGCTATCTCGAGTCAATTGAATCATTCGAAAATGGACACCAAACACATCACGGGTAATATAATTCACATGATTCATTCAACAAAGTTTGGTACAATTAATAAATTATTACACATCATTTCTTCCCTTGTGTCCCTGCTTGCTTACGATTGTGCCGTATCCATGGAGCATCCTCATCATTTAACTTAATGCTTGGGTCGGTGTTCACTTTGAAGGGCGGAATTTCAGCAAACATATTATAATCTTCCGACATGTCTGTCTTGTCCTCCACTCCCACGATGTTTCTTTTCCCCGAAAGAACAATGTGGCGCTTTGGATCATCGCATGATGTACCGATCGTTTTCTTATCTTTCCGTTTCCTCGGTTTGCTACTCATGTCCTTCACATAGAAAACACTGAGCGACATCTTTCGCTAGGACGAATGGTTCGTCAAGATAACCAAGATTGTTGAAATCCACCATTGTCATTCCGTATTGCTTGGTCCACCTTTACCCCACCTCCTCGTTAGCTTGAACCATTTGCACCGGAACAAAGGGACCCTAAAGGAGGGTCCATAGTCAAGTTCCCATATCTCCTCTATGTAACCATAATATGTGACCTTTTGCCCATTCTCGGTTGCTTGCATCAAAGCGGACACCACTTGTTTTGGTTGGTGCTCTTTTTATCTTGGGCGATCGTGTAAAATGTATTCCCATTTATCTCGTACCCTTGGAAAGTCGTTATAGTCGAAGATGGTGTCTTGGCCAACATGTACGAGCTGATCTACAACCTTATTGTCACTCATTAAATGTTTTCTCAACCAACCGCCGAAAGTCTCCATGTGGGCCTTCCTAATCCGGGATTCGGGCTTCCCGGGGTTGTCCGAGCGTAAAATATTCTTGTGTTTCTCAAAGTACGGAGCCACCAAGCTGGAATTGGTCGGAAGCTGTGTGGTGTGCTTCGATCGGAGAATGGCCGTCCATACATATCATTGATTTCCTTCCGATCGTGCCTTTTCCACTTAGTCTCCCCTCGTGCCGCGATTGAGGAAGACCAATCGGCTTAAGGTCGGGAACAAAGTCAACACAAAACTCAATTACCTCCTCATTTCCATAGCCCTTGGCGATGCTTCCTTCGGCCTAGCACGGTTACGAACATATTTCTTTAATACTCCCATGAACCTCTCGAAGGGGAACATATTGTGTAGAAATACGGGACCGAGAATGGAAATCTCATCGACTAGGTGAACCGAGGAGGTGCGTCATAATATTGAAGAAGGATGGCGGGAACACCAACTCGAAACCGACAAGACATTGGATCACATCGTTACGTAACCGTGGTAGAACTTCGGATTGATTACCTTCGAGAGATTGCATTGAGGAATGCACATAGCTTCACAATGGCTACTCGAACATTTTCCGGCAGGAGCCCCTCAAAGCAATCGGAAGCAATTGCGTCATAATCACGTGGCGGTCGTGAGACTTCGGGTTTTGGAACTTTTTCTCCGCCATGTTTATTATTCCCTTTATATTGGACGAGAATCTGACGGGACCTTCATACTGCTCGGGCATTCAAAAAAGATGACCTTCTCTTCTTTGGTCGGAGCGTAGGCTGGCACGACCTTGAAACCGTTCGGATGCCGGTCATCGGGGTCTTTCAAACTTTGTCTGGTCCTCGCCGTGCTTCCTTTGTATCATTTGACTTCCCATACACGCCCAAGAAGCTTAGGATGTTCACGCAAATATTCTTCGTAACGTGCATCACGTCGATTGCGGAGCGGACTTCTAGGACTTTCCAATATTCTAGCTCCCGGAATATAGATTTCTTCTTCCACATGGCTACGTGCCCGTCGGCTCCCTTCGGAACCGATTGTCCGCCAGGACCCTTTCCAAAGATGACTTTCAAACCCTTGACCATATCAAATACCTCAGCACCGAGTGTGTTCCGCGAGGCTTCGGCCGGTGATCTGCCTTGCCGTTGTAATGCTTGCCTTTCTTTCTTCTTGGATGACCTTTCGGAAGAAATCGATGATGCCCAAGGTACACGTTCTTCTTACAATTTGGCAAATGTACACTTTCGGTCTCATGTAAGCAAGTGCGTGCATGCATTGTATCCCTTATTTGACGATCCCGAAAGGTTACTAAGAGCAGAGCCAATCGTTGATGGTTACGAAAAGCAACGCTCGTAGGTCAAATTCCTCTTCTTTGTGCTCATCCCACACACGGACACCAGGTCTGCCCCACAGCTGTAAAAGTTCATCAACTAATGGCCTTAGGTACACATCGATGTCGTTGCCGGGTTGCTTCGGACCTTGGTGTAGGATAACGTTGCATAGAAAACAAAAATTTTCCTACCGCGAACACGCAATCCAAGCCAAGATGCAATCTAGAAGACGGTAGCAACGAGGGGGTATCGAGTCTCACCCTTGAAGAGATTCCAAAGCCTACAAGATGAGGCTCTTGTTGCTGCGGTAGACGTTCACTTGCCGCTTGCAAAAGCGCGTAGAAGATCTTGATCACGATCGGTTCCGGCGCCACGAACGGGCGGCACCTCCGTACTCGGTCACACGTTCGGTTGTTGATGAAGACGACGTCCACCTCCCGTTCCGGCGGGCAGCGGAAGTAGTAGCTCCTCTTGAATCCGACAGCACGACGGCGTGGTGTCGGTGGCGGTGTAGAAGTCCGGCGGAGCTTCGCTAAGCAAACCGGGCAATATGAAGTGGAGGAGCAAAGCTAGGGTTTGGGAGGGGGTGGCCGGCCACTCAAGGGGGCGGCCAAGCTATGGTCTTTGGGGTGGCCGGCCCCCTCCCTTGGCCCCTCATTATATAGGTGGATCCCAAGTGTTGGTGTCCAAGTCTTCGAATAAGACCCGAAACCAAAACCTTCCATAGGAGGGGGCAAACCTAGCCCAACTAGGACTCCCACCCAAAGGTGGGATTCCCACCTCCCATGTGGGGGGTGGCCGGCCCCCTATGGTGGAGTCCACTTGGGACTCCACCCCCACTAGGGCTGGCCGGCCATGGAGGTGGAGTCCCTTGTGGACTCCACCTTCCTTGGTGGTTTCTTCCGGACTTTTCTAGAACCTTCTAGAACCTTCCATAGAACCTTCCGCGACATTTTATTCACATAAAATGACATCCTATATATGAATCTTATTCTCCGGACCATTCCGAACTCCTCGTGATGTCCGGGATCACATCCGGGACTCCGAACAAATATTCCAACTTCATTCCATATTCAAGAACTACCATTTCAACATCCAACTTTAAGTGTGTCACCCTACGGTTCGAGAACTATGCGGACATGGTTGAGTACTCACTCGACCAATAACCAATAGCGGGATCCGGAGATCCATAATGGCTCCCACATATTCAACGATGACTTTAGTGATCGAATGAACCATTCACATACATTACCAATTCCCTTTGTCTCGCGATATTTTACTTGTCCGAGGTTTGATCTTCGGTATCACTCTATACCTTGTTCAACCTCGTCTCCCGACAAGTACTCTTTACTCGTACCGTGGTATGTGGTCTCTTATGAACTCATTCATATGCTTGCAAGACATTAGACGACATTCCACCGAGAGGGCCCGGAGTATATCTATCCGTCATCGGGATGGACAAATCCCACTATTGATCCATATGCCTCAACTCATACTTTCCGGATACTTAATCCCACCTTTATAGCCACCCATTTACGCAGTGGTGTTTGGTGTAATCAAAGTACCTTTCCAGTATAAGTGATTTACATGATCTCATGGTCATAAGGACTAGGTAACTATGAATCGAAAGCTTATAGCAAATAACTTAATGACGAGATCTTATGCTACGCTTAATTGGGTGTGTCCATTACATCATTCATATAATGATATAACCTTGTTATTAATAACATCCAATGTTCATGATTATGAAACTAATCATCCATTAATCAACAAGCTAGTTTAAGAGGCATACTAGGGACTTCTTGTTGTCTACATATCACACATGTACTAATGTTTCGGTTAATACAATTCTAGCATGATATATAAACATTTATCATAAACATAAAGATATAAATAATAACCACTTTATTATTGCCTCTAGGGCATATCTCCTTCGATCTCCCACTTGCACTAGAGTCAATAATCTAGATTACATAGTAATATACCTAACACCCATGGCATTCCGGTGTTGGTCATGCTTTGCCCTAGGGAGAGCTTTAGTCAACGGATCTGCTACATTCGGATCGGTGTGTACTTTGCAAATCTTTACTTCTCCATCTTCGATGTACTCGCGAATCGAGTGGTAACGCAGCTTGATATGCTTCAGCCTCTTGTGTGACCTTGGTTCTTGTGCATTGGCGATGGCACCCATGTTATCACGAGTAAATGATTAATGGGTCCAATGCACTAGGAACCACACCGAGCTCTACAATGAACCTCTTCATCCATACCGCTTCGATGAAGCCTCCGAAGCCGCTATGTACTCGATTCCGTTGAAGACTTCGCCACCGTGCACCGCTTCGAGCTTGCCCAGCCTATCTTGCAGCACCATTCAATATAAACACGTACCCGGATTGTGACTTAGAGTCATCGGGATCGGTGTTCCAACTTGCATCGGTGTAACCGTTTACAACGAGCTCTTGGTCACCTCCATAACAAAGAAACATATCCTTAGTTCTTTTCAAGTACTTCAGGATATTCTTGACCGCTGTCCGAGTGTTCCATTGCTTCGGATCACTTTGATATCTCGCTAGTCAAACTAACGAGCATGTGCTATATCCGGTCTAGTACATAGCATGGCATACATGATAGATCCTCTCGCCGAGGCATAGGGGATATTATTCATCCTTTCTCTTTCTTCTGCCGTAGCCGGTCCTTGAGTCTTACTCAATACCTTGCACAGTAACATAGGTAAGAACCCTTTCTTACTTTCGTCCATTCTAAATTTCTTTAGAATCTTGTCCGGATATGTACTCTGTGATAGCCCTATTAGGCGTCTTGATCTATCTCTATAAATCTTGATGCCTAATATATATGATGCTTCACCAAGGTCTTTCATTGAAAAACTATTATTCAAATAACCCTTAACACTTGCTTAATAGTTCTATATCATTCCCGATCAATAATATGTCATCTACATATAATATCAAGAATGCTACGAGCTCCCACTCACTTTCTTGTAAATACAGGCCTCTCCATGACACTTGTATAAACCCGAAGTCTTTGATCACCTTATCAAAGCGTCGGTTCCAACTTCTTGATGCTTGCTTCAGTCCATAGATTGAACGCTGAAGTTTGCATACTTTGTCGGCATTTTTAGGATCGACAAAACCTTTGGGTTGTACCATATACAACTCTTCCTCAATGTCTCCATTAAGGAACGCCGTTTTGACATCCATACGCCAAATCTCATAATCGAAAAATGCAGCTATTGCTAACAAAATCCTCACAGATTTTAGCTTCGCTACCGGTGAGAAAGTCTCATCGTAGTCAACTCCTTGAATTTGTCGGAAACCCTTTGCGACAAGTCGAGCTTTATAGACAAGTAATATTACCATCGGCATCTGTTTTTCTCTTGAAGATCCATTTATTCTCGACGGCCTTTCGGCTCTCGGGTAAGTCTACCAAAGTCCATACTTTGTTATCATACATGGATCCCATTTCGGATTTCATGGCTTCTTGCCATTTGTTGGAATCCGGGCTCATCATCGCTTCTTCATACGTCGCGGGGTCCTCATCATTGTTATCCACAATCATGACATTTAGACAAGGATCAAACCAATCGGGAGTGGTACGTTCCCTTGTCGATCTGCGAGGTTCGGTAGTTTCCTCGTTCGAAGTTTCATGATCATTATCATTTGCTTCCTCTCGTTGCCGGTGTAGGCGGTACGAGTACAACTTCCGATCTTGCGCTACTCCGATCAACGAGTATAGATTCATCAATCTCATCGAGTTCTACTTTTCTTCCGAGTCACTTCTTTAGTGAGAAATTCTTTCTCAAGAAAGGTTCCGTTCTTAGCAACAAAGATTTTGCCTTCGGATCTGTGATAGAAAGTGTACCCTATAGTTTCCTTAGGGTATCCTATGAAGACGCATTTCTCCGCTTTGGGTTCTAGCTTGTCCGGTTGTAACCTTTTTACATAGGCTTCGCAACCCCAAACTTTCGAGAACGACGAGCTTAGGTTTCTTATTAAACCATAATTCATACGGTGTCGTTTCTACGGATTTTGATGGTGCTCTATTTAAAGTGAATGCGAGCTGTCTCTAATGCATAACTCCAAAAAGATAACGGCAAATCGGTAAGAGACATCATAGAACGAACCATATCTAAGAGAGTTCGATTACGACGTTCGGACACACCGTTTCGTTGTGGTGTTCCCGGCGGTGTCAATTGTGAAAGTATTCCGCATTTCTTTAAATGCATGCCAAACTCATAACTCGGATATTCACCTCCACGATCGGATCGTAGAAATTTAATCTTCTTGTTACGTTGATTTTCTACTTCACTTTGGAATTCCTTAAACTTCTCGAAAGTTTCGGATTTATGTTTCATGAAATAGATATACCCATATCTACTCGGATCATCTGTGAAGGTTAGAACATAACGATAACCACCGCGCGATGCTACGCTCATTGGTCCGCACACATCGGTATGTATGATTTCCAATAAGTCGGTAGCTCGCTCCATCATACCGAGAAAATGGAGTCTTAGTCATTTTTCCCATCGGACATGCTTCGCATCTATCAAGTGACTCAAAGTCAAGTGATTCTAGTAATCCATCGGTATGGAGTTTCTTCATGCGTTTCACTCCAATATGACCAAGACGACGAGTGCCACATATAAGTAGAATTATCATTCAATTTAATTCGCTTAGCATCAATGTTATGTATATGCGTATCACTACTATCGAGATCTAACGGAAATAAGCCATTCTTTTGTGGTGCTCGACCATAAAAGATATTATTCATAAAAATAGAACAACCATTATTCTCGAGACTTGAATGAATAACCGTCTTGCATTAAACAAGATCCGAGATATAATGTTCATGCTCAACGCAGGTACATAATAACAATTATTTAGGCTTAAAACTAATCCCGAAGGTAGATGTAGAGGAAGTGTGCCGACTGCGATCACATTGACCTTGGATCCGTTTCCAACGCGCATCGTCACTTCATCCTTCAGCGGTTGTCGTTTATTCTTTAGTTCCTGTTTCGAGTTACAAATATGAGCAACCGAACCGAGTATCAAATACCCGAGTACTAGAACGAGAACCGGTGAAATGAACATCTATAACATGTATATCATATATACCTTCTTTCTTCTTCTTGACAAGGCCGCTCTTCGGATCAGCCGGATACTTGGAGCAATTACGCTTCCGGTGTCCCTTCTCCTTGCGATAATAGCACTCAGCATCGGGCTTAGGGCCGTTCTTAGGTTTCACGGGAGGCGTGGCAGCTTTCTTGCCACCCTTCTTGAATTTTCCCTTAGACTTGCCCTGTTTCTTGAAGCCGGTGGTCTTGTTGACCATCAACACTTGGTGCTCTTTCTTGATCTCAATCTCGGCAGCTTTTAGCATGCCAAAGAGTTCGGGTAACTCCTTGTTCATGTTACGCATATTGTAGTTCATCACAAAGTTCTTGTAACTTGGTGGCGGTGATTGAAGGACACGATTAATCCCCGATCTGTTAGGAATCACTATTCCCAAGTCACCGAGTTTCTTCGCATGCCCGGTCATGGCGAGCATGTGCTCACTAACGGAGCTGCCTTCTTCCATCATACGAGCTGAAAAATTGTTTCGATGCTTCATAGCATTCCACGGCCGCATGAGTCTCAAAAATAGTCTTCAACTCTTTCATCAACTCATGAGGATCGTGGTGCTCAAAACGTTTTTGAAGATCGGATTCCAGACTGCATAAGATGGCACATTGAACTTGAGAGTACCGAGTTTTCCGAGTCGCGTAAACAGCTTTTACTTCATCGGTTTCGGTTTCGCGGGAGGGTCACCTAGCGGTGCATCAAGCACATATTGCAGATTTCCGCCAGAGAGGAAGATCCTCACATGACGGAACCAGTCGGTGAAGTTGCTACCGTTGCTCTTAAGCTTTTCTTTCTCTAGGAACTGGTTAAAATTGATTGGGGACGCCATCTCTTACAACATATATTTGCAATAGTTTAGACTAAGTTTATGACAAATTGAGTTCAAATTTTAATTCTACATAATTAAAAAACTAGATGAACTCCCACTCAAAACAATATCCCTCGCATTGTCTTAGTGATCACACGAACCAAATCCACCGCACCTAAACCCGATCATCACGAGAAAAGGTGTGATTTCATTGGCGAACACTCAAAGTGTTCATCATATCAACCATATGATTCATGCTCTACCTTTCGGTATCATGTGTTCCGAGACCATGTACGTACATGCTAGGCTCGTCAAGGCCACCTTAGTATCCGCATGTGCAAAGCTGTCTTGCACCCGTTGTATGTACTTATTGAATCTATCACACCCGATCATCACGAGATGCTTCGAAACGACAAGACTTGATAACGGTGCTACTAAGGATGAACACTTTATTATCTTGAGATTTTAGTGAGGGATCATCTTATAATGCTACCGTCGCGATCTAAGCAAAATAAGATGCATAAAAGGATTAACATCACATGCAGTTCATATGTGATATGATATGGCCCTTTTGTCTTTGCGCCTTTGATCTTCATCTCCAAAGCACGGACATGATCTCCATCATCTTCGGGCATGATCTCCATCATCGTCGGCGAAGCACCAAGGTCAATGGCGCCGTCTTCATGATTGTCCTCCATGTAGCAACTATTACAACTACTTTGAAATACTACTCAACATGAAATTTAAAGACAACCATAAGGCTCCTGCCGGTTGCCACAATACAATAATGATCATCTCATACATATTCATCATCACATTATGGCCATATCACATCACCAAACCCTGCAAAAACAAGTTAGACGCTCTCTAATTTGGTTTGCATATTTTACGTGGTTTAGGGTTTTTCGATATAGATCTAATCTACCTACGAACATGAACCACAACGTTGATACTAATGTTGTCAATAGAAGAGTAAATTGAATCTTTACTATAGTAGGAGAAACAGACACCCGCAAAGCCTCTTATGCAATACAAGTTGCATGTCGAACGAGGAACAAGTCTCATGAACGCGGTCATGTAAAGTTAGTCCGAGCCGCTTCATCCCACTATGCCATAAAGATGCAAAGTACTCAACTAAAGATAACAAGAGCATCAACGCCCACAAAACCATTGTGTTCTACTCGTGCAACCATCTATGCATAGACACGGCTCCGATACCACCGTAGGATAACGTTGCATAGAAAACAAAAATTTTCCTACCGCGAACACGCAATCCAAGCCAAGATGCAATCTAGAAGACGGTAGCAACGAGGGGGTATCGAGTCTCACCCTTGAAGAGATTCCAAAGCCTACAAGATGAGGCTCTTGTTGCTGCGGTAGACGTTCACTTGCCGCTTGCAAAAGCGCGTAGAAGATCTTGATCACGATCGGTTCCGGCGCCACGAACGGGCAGCACCTCCGTACTCGGTCACACGTTCGGTTGTTGATGAAGACGACGTCCACCTCCCGTTCCAGCGGGCAGCGGAAGTAGTAGCTCCTCTTGAATCCGACGAGCACGACGGCGTGGTGTCGGTGGCGGTGTAGAAGTCCGGCGGAGCTTCGCTAAGCAAACCGGGCAATATGAAGTGGAGGAGCAAAGCTAGGGTTTGGGAGGGGTGGCCGGCCACTCAAGGGGGCGGCCAAGCTATGGTCTTTGGGGTGGCCGGCCCCCTCCCTTGGCCCCTCATTATATAGGTGGATCCCAAGTGTTGGTGTCCAAGTCTTCGAATAAGACCCGAAACCAAAACCTTCCATAGGAGGGGGCAAACCTAGCCCAACTAGGACTCCCACCCAAAGGTGGGATTCCCACCTCCCATGTGGGGGGTGGCCGGCCCCCTATGGTGGAGTCCACTTGGGACTCCACCCCCACTAGGGCTGGCCGGCCATGGAGGTGGAGTCCCTTGTGGACTCCACCTTCCTTGGTGGTTTCTTCCGGACTTTTCTAGAACCTTCTAGAACCTTCCATAGAACCTTCCGCGACATTTTATTCACATAAAATGACATCCTATATATGAATCTTATTCTCCGGACCATTCCGGAACTCCTCGTGATGTCCGGGATCACATCCGGGACTCCGAACAAATATTCCAACTTCATTCCATATTCAAGAACTACCATTTCAACATCCAACTTTAAGTGTGTCACCCTACGGTTCGAGAACTATGCGGACATGGTTGAGTACTCACTCCGACCAATAACCAATAGCGGGATCCGGAGATCCATAATGGCTCCCACATATTCAACGATGACTTTAGTGATCGAATGAACCATTCACATACATTACCAATTCCCTTTGTCTCGCGATATTTTACTTGTCCGAGGTTTGATCTTCGGTATCACTCTATACCTTGTTCAACCTCGTCTCCCGACAAGTACTCTTTACTCGTACCGTGGTATGTGGTCTCTTATGAACTCATTCATATGCTTGCAAGACATTAGACGACATTCCACCGAGAGGGCCTGAGTATATCTATCCGTCATCGGGATGGACAAATCCCACTATTGATCCATATGCCTCAACTCATACTTTCCGGATACTTAATCCCACCTTTATAGCCACCCATTTACGCAGTGGTGTTTGGTGTAATCAAAGTACCTTTCCGGTATAAGTGATTTACATGATCTCATGGTCATAAGGACTAGGTAACTATGAATCGAAAGCTTATAGCAAATAACTTAATGACGAGATCTTATGCTACGCTTAATTGGGTGTGTCCATTACATCATTCATATAATGATATAACCTTGTTATTAATAACATCCAATGTTCATGATTATGAAACTAATCATCCATTAATCAACAAGCTAGTTTAAGAGGCATACTAGGGACTTCTTGTTGTCTACATATCACACATGTACTAATGTTTCGGTTAATACAATTCTAGCATGATATATAAACATTTATCATAAACATAAAGATATAAATAATAACCACTTTATTATTGCCTCTAGGGCATATCTCCTTCACTTGGATGAGCACTGGCATCATAATGAACTTCCGCTTCATGCACAACCAAGGAGGAAGGTTGTAGATGCATAGAGTCACGGGCCAGGTACTATGGCTGGAGCTCTGCTCGCCAAAAGGATTCATGCCATCCGTACTTAGACCAAATCTTATGTTCCTTGCGTCGGCTGCAAAATCTTTGAACTCTCCGTCGATCTTTCTCCATTGCGTTCCATCTGCGGGGTGTCTCAACTCCCCGTCCGACTTACGGTCCTCTTTGTGCCATCGCAACAACTTGGCATGCTCTTTGTTCCCGAACAGACGTTTCAACCGTGGTATTATAGGAGCATACCACATCACCTTGGCGGGAACCCTCTTCCTGGGTTTCCGGCCCTCAACATCGTCACCGGGGTCATCGCCTCGATCTTATAACGCAATGCAGTGCATACCGGGCATTCATTCAAATTCTCGTATTCACCGCGGTAGAGGATGCGGTCGTTGATGCATGCATGTATCTTCGAACCTCTAAACCTAGAGGGCGGACAACCTTCTTTGCTTCGTACGTAGTGGCGGGCAACTCGTTATTCTTTGGAAACATATTCTTCAACATTTTCGGCAAGTTTTCAAATGCCGAGTCAGCTACACCTGCTCGTGCCTTCCATCTCAGCAAATCCGGTGTGCAGCCCAGCTTTTTCGGACCATCATCGCATCCGGGGTACAGCGCCTTCCTGTGATCCTCTAACATGCGATCCAAATTCTCCCTCTCTTTTTCGGTTTCGCGACGTCTCCGTGCATCGGCAATGGTCCGACCAAGATCATCAACGGGATCATCACGTGCCTCTTCTTCACCTTCCCCTTCACCTTCCCCTTCACCTTCGACATCCTCCATGAAAGTATCACCGAAATGAGAAAGATAGCTTTCATCATTGAAATCATCCCCTTCTTCATCTTCTTCCATTATAACCCCTCTTTCTCCATGCTTGGTCCAACAATTATAGCTTGGCATGAAACCGTGCCGAAGCGGTGCATGTGAACATCTCTTGAGGAAGAGTAACCCTTCGATTCTTACACTTAACACATGGACAGATAACAAAACCCCACTGCTTGTTCGCATTAGCCACTACGAGGAAATCTTTCAAACCCGTACTGAACTCGCCGGAGAGTCGGTTACCGTACATCCATTGCCGATTCATCTGCATTATTATAATATAAAATATATAATTAACCATCATGCATTTGTTAAACTAACTAGCTACAAACAATATAAATTAAACAATGAACTACACACACATGCATATTTTATCAATGACACATCAAAGGTTCAAGTTGCTAACCGCGATCGAGGAGGAAAAAATAAATGAGAAAGCTCAAGTGTGACTCCAACACTTCATATCATGTTTGTTTCATGCTCTTGGGGCATTTCATCAAACACCTTATGTGCATAAGAGGAACCAAAAGCAAACCTAACACTCACTTGTGAAGTTTGTGAAGAGAATGGCTCCAAATGGCTAAGTGTTGGCTCGCTGGATGGGTATATATAGGGGAGGGGCTTTAGTCCCGGTTGGCACAGCCAACCGCGACTAAAGGCCTTCGAGCACCTTTAGTCGCGGTTGGCCTGGCCAACCGCGACTAAGCTCCCACGTGCACCAGCTGGCCACCGTGCGCCCTGGGCCCGGAGCCTTTGGTCGCGGTTCGCCACACGAACCGCGACTAAAGACCCCATTAGTCGCGGTTCCTTTACCTTCGCGACTTATGGGGCTTCCCGGAAGCCTGATTTTCTACCAGTGTGGCCATCAGCCAAAACCGACAGTGCACTGCCTCAGCCTCCAGTTATCACATCGGCCTCTCCCAGGAAGCCTCAACAATGTCTTCAACAAGAGAACGACGATGTAGCGTCGCCTCTGCCTTGTCTAGTGGACCGGACATAGGGTTTCCCCTGGCAACAGAGGAGAGGAAAGACACGGTTGGAGGCAGGGAGGGGAGCCGGCCAACGGCACTAGGGTTTAATAAGAGACGGTGTCGTGTTGGTGTCATGGTCGAAGGCACCATCTCTTATTCGTACAATATAAAAATTATTATATATGGACAAGACCTAGAATCGATCACTATAACATGTACTTGTACTATACTTATCTGGGGTCCCTAACCTAGAATCGATCGACTTGCATGTAACTATGTAGTTAGTACCATGCACCGACGAACTACCATGGTCCGGTTATATTTTGCGTCATGTACTAGCACTAGTGACAGAGGTGATCATGCATCATCAATCGAATGAAGAAATCGCAATACTCTACGTACCCAAAATTGATGGCACGTAGCCGTTTACGGCCGAGAAGAGAGCCCATACTAACAAACGGATGCATCGCACTGCTGAGGGGCGAAGCCGGCCGCTATCCAGCGGTCACTAGCGTCCTCTCTCTGGGTGCCCGGCCGGTCCTTGCACGCGTTCTTCATGCACGCGCTTTGTCCAGTGTCCACTCCGTACGTACGTAGTAAATACCCTGTGCCGAGGAACAACGTACCATGGCCGGCCCAGTAGTAGCAAGTCATCCCCGTCCTCTTACCCTCCATTCCAAGCTTAGAAATCCACAGTAAACAAAAAAAAATGCGTAGAAAAAGGACAGCGTAAGATCACTCGTAAGAAATACAATACACCAAACAAGAAAGCAGCGTCGCATCACTATCACTCATGTGTACAGGCAGACAAAAATACATGCTGCTCAGATACAGTACGGTAACAAATTGCTGCAGAGCTGAACCTAGTCACCGCTATACAACAACACATGCAAAGTATGTAGTCTGTACACGTCTACACGCCTACGGACACGTCGTCGAGCAGCCCAACCCGTGCGGGGCCCACACAGCGCCACGTAGCAGCCACAGGCTAGCAGGCAGAGCTAGGGTCTAGACTCTGCGTCGCGTCTGGTCTCTGGCATGGCTTGTGTTGGTGTCTTGTGTGACCTTGCGTGTTGGACGGGGCGTCTTTCTTACTTGGGGCCGGGGGTCTGTCTTCCTTTCCGCTCCGACGTCTCCTGCGTCTCTGGGTAACTTCTAACTTGTGATCCCCGCTCCTAAATGCTGCCGCGCGCGTTTAGCCAAAGCCACTACTATCCAGCTAGGTAGGGTTTCACTGATGGAGGTGGGACGACGCCGGCGGGAGTGAATTCTACGGCAGCGGCCTGCGGGCTGCATGCGGGCGAAGATCCGGGTGGGGATCTTCTTCCGGCGTGAGCAGCACAACACAGATATATGCTGCTGCCTGCATGCGACGAACGAGACGAGGGGCCGTCCGGGTTTCTCGATCGGCGGCTTTCCCAGTAGAGCATCTCCAACGCTCTTCCTATAATTCCTCCAAATTTGTAATTGGTAGCTAAAATGCTTTCTCGATCAACTGTTTTTCCAGCAATTGGTAGCTAAAATGTAGTCCCAACAACATTTGTATAAGTGGTCCCCTACCAAGAATTATACATAGTTTGCTAAAACTTCTCCTCCACTTTGCATATTTACGAAATCTATGTTGCTCATCAAGCATATCGCTCGATTAAGGGATGATCTCTTATGAAATAAGAGAAGCCTATGTTCCCCATTGTACGACTTGTCTTCCCTTAATCGCATAATTTTCTACTAAAAATAATTAATTATCATTTATTGGAAGGAATGATAATAAGAGATAATGCATTGTACCGATTATATTTATCATCCTCTCTAGATGACATGGACTTCTAAGAGAAGACGTGTCTTTCCTACCATTGTACATGCCCTAATTGGTAGCTAAAATGTTTTCTCGATCAACTGTTTTTCAGCAATTGGTAGCTAAAATGTAGTTCCAACAACATTTGTGTAAGTGGTCCCCTACCAAGAATTATACATAGTTTGGTAAACATGGTCCAAATATTTGGCTCGGATACATCTCGGTGGACGCTACGCGGTTGCGTCGCGTGACCGCTCGCTTCTCCCACGGCCCGCCTAGCAGCAACCAAGGTCGATGCGTCCTCTCAAGCGCGAGGAGGAGCGGGCAGCCCACGGGGCGTTCGACGCGGAGCAGCAACACCGCAGGGAGGCGGCGTCCGCAGAGGAGGAGTTGGACGACTTTGACTGGAGCGAGTCTGGCCCGGAGGAGAAGGCGGCGGAGCAGAGGGCCTTATCTGTGTCCTTTGAGACGGTGAAGAAGACCGAGGATGACACCAACTAGGCGCTAGGGCTGCAGCTACTGGAGGACGCGACGGCTCACCGAACTCTAGCGAACGCGCGGCAGATGGATCGGTGGACGGCGGAGGAGAAGCGAATGAGGGAGGGAGGCAACTACGGGGCCAGGCCGTCAACCGCCCCGAGGGGTGAAAAATAGGCTAGGGGCCTAGCCTTTTTCATTTTAGTACTATTTATTTCTTCTTATTTTTTGCTTATTTCATATGTAAATTATGTTTTTAGTTGAATGAAAAAATTATTGGAAAAATATTATGCGTTGGGCGCCTGGGGACACACACAACTACAAACGGACACACAGTAAAACATAATTACTTTCGTATCAGTTGCAAATAGACACAGCCAGTTGACTTTGCCGTTCAGTTTACGTCGGTCTATTAGAGCTTCTCCACCGGCGCCCCCGATAGCAACCCCGTTAGCATTTTGGGGACCGGCAGCGAAAATGGGCTCGCACCGACGCGCCCCAAACGGCGCCGGCCAATTTTGGAGTCCAATAGAATCGCCGGCAACCCCGTGTCGGCCCCTTCGCCAAGGGCGCGAATCGGGCGCGCCGGCACCTCGCAGCACGTCTGAAAACGAGTGTGGGCTCCACCTGGCAGCCAGACACACCTTTTTTCCACCTCGTACACACGCCCGAGCCGACTCCCACCCCTCTAGATCGCCACCGTTGCCGCCGCACCCACCCTGCTTGCCATAGACACCGCCGACCGTCTAGGAACCGCCGTCCATCGACATGGCCGCCACCCCCTCGACCGGCGGCTGCTGTTTCGCCCAGAACAGAGCTTGCCGCCACCGCGATAGTATCGCCCCGCCCGCAAGGTGTTCGTCTGATTGCCGCGATGGACAGCGATGACGAGATGATGCTGCAGCTGTTCACGGAGGAGCAGAACGCTGAAGTTGTTCGGCGGCAACAGCAACAGCTGATTCTGACGAACATGTTGCGCGTTCGCCAGCCTTTCTTCGTCGCGCCTCGGCGCGGCGGCTCCAAGCCAGGCAAGAGGAGGAACATCAACAGGCATTGTGAAGCCGGCGCAATGCTGCTTGACGCCGACTACTTCAACGACGACGCGACTCATTCGCCGAATGAATTTCAGCACCGGTTTAGGATGAACAAGGACATGTTCTTGAAGATTGCCCATGGCGTCAGGGAGTACGACACGTACTTCATGGCCAAGAGAGACTGCACAGGTTTGTGGGGCTTCACCTCAATTCAGAAGTGCACTGCTGCAATGCGCTGTCTTGCATACGGAGCTTCTCCAGATACAGCCAATGACTTTCTACGGATGACTGAGTCGACATGCACAGAGTGTCTCTAAAGATTCCGCCGAGCCGTCATTGCGGTGTTTTCCAAAGACTATTTGAGAGCACCAAGAGTAGATGATACAACTCGGATTCTGCAGAAGAATGCGGCAAGATGGTTTCTTGGGATGCTCGGAAGCATTGACTGTATGCATTGGGGCTGGAAGAATTGCCCTTTTGCTAGGCAGGGGATCTACAAGGGCCATACTGGTAAGTGCAGTGTCATTCTTGAGGCGGTGGCAGGCCAGGAGTTTTGGATTTGGCATGCATTTTTTGGCATGGCAGGAACAAACAATGATATCAATGTGCTGCAGCACTCTCCGGTGTTTGCCAGGCTAGCTGAGGGACAAGCTCCTGCCGTGAACTTTGAGGTAAACGGCCACGCATACAACAAGGGGTACTATCTAGCTGATGGTATCTACCCGACGTATGGTACATTTGTGAAGACAATTCTCTCTCCATCAAACGAGATGGAAGCCTATTTTGCAACATGCGAGGAAGCAGCACGCAAGGATGTTGAGCGTGCTTTTGGGGTGCTTCAGCAGCGTTTCGCCATTGTCAGGTACCCTGCTCTCACTTGGTCCGAGGCATAGATGTGGGAGGTGATGAACGCCTGTGTGATCATGCACAACATGATCATTGAGAACGAGCGCAACGCACCTGTGCAGGATGATCGTCAATTTGATTATCAAGGGCCACTAGCTGAGTTAGAGTATGTGCCTCAAGAATTCGCTGCTTTTCTTCATATGCACAATGAAATTCGAGTTGCAGATGTCCATGCACAGCTGAAGGCGGATCTAGCTGCGCATTTGTGGGCGAGGAGAGGAGCAGCCAACAATGCATGATTTTATTTCTATTTGTTTGCCTGGATGAATAATTTAAGTACTATTTGTTTGTTGAGTTGTATGAATAATTTAAGTATTATTTGTTTGTTGGGTTGTATGAATAATTTAAGTACTATTTGTTTGATTGAGTGTATGAATAATTTAATTCTATTTGTGTGATTGTGTGTTTCAAAATATTGTAAAAAAAAGAAATTGGAGGCCACCGTTTGGGAGACGCCGGTGTGGAAACGGCTTCCCCAAATGGAAGATGCAGTGCCGGCGCCCCTCCAAACGGAGGTGCTGGCGCGTATTTGGAGACTACCGGTGGAGATGCTCTTAGAGACGCTTGGTAAGCCCATAGGAAGCTGGAGTGAGAAGCGGATCGGTCGAGGAGCAAAGTAACAAACGTGCGTCCACATCGATGAACTGCACGAGATAGATGGGAAGCGAAGCTAATCCTAGTCTGGTCCCGTGCCCTCCGTCTGGTGCAGCGGGAACGGGCAATGGGCCCTGAGTCCCTGGCTACTGTAGCGACCGATCGCGCACTGTCCACCGTTGGCCCCTTTGTCCTGTTGCCCATCCTCTCCTCCTCTAGTTTCGTCTCGTGCCGCTGGCGCTGGCACCGCCCTTGTGCGAGATCAGATGCTGCGGCAGGGGACGGAGTTGCAGAGGGAGGTAGATGTGGTTTCGCCGCTCCTGCGTTTGGATGGACGCGTCCCGATCATCGTCTGGCAGAGCGTGCGTGCATGCATGCATGCGGCACCACGAGGGAGAGAGGATCCCCCACCGCTCCAGGGCGACACGCGCGCGCGCAGGCGCAGCTGGACTGGCCGGCTCGTCCGGCTAAACAGTCGCGTCGTTTTCTCGGTGCTCTTCTTGTGCGATCTATAGCCTCCTTTAGAGCATCTCTAACAGAACCCGTAAAAGTGCAAACCGGAAAATTTGAGTTCAGTTTTTCGAAAACGTGTTTACGGGTCGCAAAACGGCTGGCGTAGAACAGAGCCTATTAAGTAAAACTAAAAAAAAGAATATTCGAAAAATCTTCTTCTTCTCCATAGAAACTGTCCACGCCGCTGTCTAGATCTCCCCACGCAGACCGACGGCCGCGCCCCTGGCTGCAGCCACGAACTTAAAGTCCAACCGAGAACGGTGGTGCACAGGGAATTGAAGAACCGAACACCGGAGGAGCTGATAGGCCACAGGTCTGGGCGGCGTGGCCGGACGCGGCCGCGATTGCTGCCGCCTGACCGCGCGCACGCTAGCTATCTTGGCCGCGCGCATTGCTGATGCTTGGGCGCCCGCGCACGCACCTGCTAGCTTAGCTGCTGATGCTTTTGATGCTTGGCCGCGCCGCTGCGCGCTTGTTTGCTGCCGCCGAGGCCATGTCTTGCTGTGCCCGCCTGTCGCAAGCCTCGTCTGCAGCCATAAGTTTAGCCGTGGTCGCACAATTTTAGCACAATAGCCAGATATCGACGGCTGGAGACGGTTGTACGGACGGCGGTGCTACAGGAGTGGTGAGAAATCCGTTCAGTTTTGGACCTGTAAACCGCCCTTCGGTCTGTATTAGTAGAGTCTAAAAATTTTCGGGCCCTGAAAAAGTTTTTCGGGCCGGACAGCGAGTTCGGTCTCTATTCTGCGCCACTTTTGACCTGAACCCGTAAATCGGCCGGAAAAATTCGGTTCCGACGTGTTTTACCGGCTCTGTTAGAGATGATGTTAGTCCATTCTCCTTCCGCGTATCTGGATGGGTCGCGTCAAATAAAATCACGGCTCAATGTCGCGACGTATCCTAAAAACGGATGATTGCAGTGTCCGAGACTATCTAATCCAGCCTAAATCTGGTCAGGTTTACGTGGTCGTGGATGGCACGCGGCGTCCTCCCGCGTCCGTGATACGTCTCCGACGTATCGATAATTTCTTATGTTCCATGCCACATTATTGATGATATCTACATGTTTTATGCACACTTTATGTCATATTCGTGTATTTTCTGGAACTAACCTATTAACGAGATGCCGAAGAGCCGATTCTTTGTTTTCTGCTGTTTTTGATTTCAGAAATCCTAGTAACGAAATATTCTCGGAATTGGACGAAATCAACGCCCAGGGTCCTATTTTGCCACGAAGCTTCCGGAAGACCGAAGAGGAGTCGAAGTGGGGCCACGAGGGGCCGCCACCATAGGGCGGCGCGGCCCAGGTCCTGGCCGCGCCGACCTATGGTGTGGGGCCCTCGTGTGGCCCCCCATGTTGCCCTTCCGCCTACTTAAAGCCTCCGTCGCGAAAACCCCAAAACGAAGAACCACGATACGGAAAACCTTCCAGAGACGCCGCCGCCGCCAATCCCATCTCGGGGGATTCTGGAGATCTCCTCCGGCACCCTGCCGGAGAGGGGATTCATCTCCCAGAGGACTCTTCACCGCCATGGTCGCCTCCGGAGTGATGAGTGAGTAGTTCACCCCTGGATTATGGGTCCATAGCGGTAGCTAGATGGTTGTCTTCTCCTCATTGTGCTTCATTGTTGGATCTTGTGAGCTGCCTAACATGATCAAGATCATCTATCTGTAATGCTATATGTTGTGTTTGTCGGGATTCGATGGATAGATAATACCATGTTATGTTAATTATCAAGTTATTACCTATGTGTTGTTTATGATCTTGCATGCTCTCCGTTATTAGTAGAGGCTCTGGCCAAGTTGATGCTAGTAACTCCAAGAGGGAGTATTTATGCTCGATAGTGGGTTCATGCCTGCATTGATATCCGGGGAGTGACGAAACCCCTAAGGTTGTGTTGTGCTCGTTGCCACTAGGGATAAAACATTGATGCTATGTCCGAGGATGTAGTTGTTGATTACATTACGCACCATACTTAATGCAATTGTCTGTTGCTTTGCAACTTAATACTGGAAGGGGTTCGGATGATAACCTGAAGGTGGACTTTTTAGTCATAGATGCAGTTGGATGGCATGACATGTATGTGCATTGTTATGCTCTCTTTATTTGTCAATTGCCCGACTGTAATTTGTTCACCCAACATGCTTTTATCTTATGGGAGAGACACCTCTAGTGAACTGTGGACCCCGGTCCATTCTTTAATACTGAAATACAAATCTGTCTGCAATACTTGTTTTTACTGTTTTCTCTGCAAACAATCATCTTCCACACAATACGGTTAATCCTTTGTTACAGCAAGCCGGTGAGATTGACAACCTCACTGTTTCGTTGGGGCAAAGTACTTTGGTTGTGTTGTGCAGGTTCCACGTTAGCGCCGGAATCCCTGGTGTTGCGCCGCACTACATCCCGCCGCCATCAACTTTCAACGTGCTTCTTGGCTCCTCCTGGTTCGATAAACCTTGGTTTCTTTCTGAGGGAAAACTTGCTGATGTGCGCATCATACCTTCCTCTTGGGGTCCCAACGAACGTGTGAATTACACGCCATCAAGCATATTTTCTGGCGCCGTTGCCGGGGAGATCAAGACACGCTGCAAGGGGAGTCTCCACTTCTCAATCTCTTTACTTTGTCTTTGTCTTGCTTTATTTTATTTACTACTTTGTTTGATGCATTATATCAAAACACAAAAAAATTAGTTGCTAGCTTTACTTTATTTATTGTCTTGCACTCTATATCAAAAACACAAAAAAATTAGTATACTTGCATTTACTTTATCTAGTTTGCTTTATTTACTACTGCTAAAATGGCCAACCCTGAAAATACTAAGTTGTGTGACTTCACTAGCACAAATAATAATGATTTCCTATGCACACCTATTGCTCCACCTGCTACTACAGCAGAATTCTTTGAAATTAAACCTCGCTTTACTCGAATCTTGTTATGCGAGAGCAATTTTCTGGTGTTAGTTCTGATGATGCTGCTGCCCATCTCAATAATTTTGTTGAATTGTGTGAAATGCAAAAGTATAAAGATGTAGATGGTGACATTATAAAACTAAAATTGTTTCCTTTCTCAATAAGAGGAAGAGCTAAAAATTGGTTGCTATCTCTGCCTAAGAATAGTATTGATTCCTGGACTAAATGCAAGGATGCTTTTATTGGTAGATATTACCCCCCTGCTAAAATTATATTTTTGAGGAGTAGCATAATGAATTTTAAACAATTGGATAATGAACATGTTGCTCAAGCTTGGGAAAGAATGAAATCTTTGGTTAAAAATTGCCCAACCCATGGACTGACTACTTGGATGATCATCCAAACCTTCTATGCAGGACTAAATTTTTCTTCGCGGAATTTATTGGATTCAACTGCTGGAGGTACCTTTATGTCCATCACTCTTGGTGAAGCAACAAAGCTCCTTGATAATATGATGGTTAATTACTCTGAATGGCACACGGAAAGAGCTCCACAAGGTAAGAAGGTAAATTACGTCGAAGAATCCTCTTCCTTGAATGATAAGGTTGATGCTATTATGTCTATGCTTGTGAATGATAGGACTAATGTTGATCCTAATAATGTTCCATTAGCTTCATTGGTTGCCCAAGAAGAACATGTTGATGTAAACTTCATTAAAAATAATAATTTCAACAACAATGCTTATCGGAACAATTCTAGTAATAACTATAGGCCATATCCTTATAATAATGGTAACGGTTATGCTAATTCTTATGGGAATTCTTACAACAATAATAGGAATACACCCCCTGGACTTGAAGCTATGCTTAAAGAATTTATTAGTACACAAACTGCCTTTAACAAATCACGTTGAGGAAAAGCTCAATAAAATCGATATTCTTGCTTCTAAGGTTGATAGTCTTGCCTCTGATGTTGATCTCTTGAAATCGAAAGTTATGCCTAATAGGGATATTGAAAATAAAATTGTTACTACAGCAAATTCCATCCAAGTTAGAATTAATGAGAATATAAGATTAATGGCTGAACTGCGTGCTAGGTGGGATAGAGAAGAAAATGAAAAACTAGCTAAAGAGAAAAATGTAGCTAAAGTTTGGACTATTACCACCACTAGAAATGCTAATGATTCACATGTTGCTGCACCTCCTACTATCAATAATAAAATAATTGGTGTTGGCAATGTTTCTACTCCTAGTGCAAAGCGCGCAAAATTAGCTGAAACTGCTAAAACTGCTGAAACTGCTTGTGATAAAACTGCTGAAATTTTTTCCAACCTTGGGGATGATAATCCCATTGCTTTAGATTGTAATGATTTAGATTTTGATGATTGCCACATCTCTGAAGTTATAAAGTTCTTACAAAAACTTGCTAAGAGTCCCAATGCTAGCGCTGTAAACTTGGCTTTCACAAAACATATTACAAATGCTCTCATAAAAGCTAGAGAAGAGAAACTAAAACTTGAAACTTCTATTCCTAGAAAGCTAGAGGATGGTTGGGAGCCCATCATTAAAATGAGGGTCAAAGATTTTGATTGTAATGCTTTATGTGATCTTGGTGCAAGTATTTCCGTTATGCCTAAAAAAGTCTATGATATGCTTGACTTGCCACCATTGAAAAACTGTTATCTGGATGTTAATCTCGCTGATAATGCTAAAAAGTAACCTTTGGGGAAAGTTGATAATGTTCATATTATGGTTAACAATAACCTTGTCCCCGTTGATTTTGTTGTCTTGGATATTGAATGCAATGCATCTTGCCCCATTATATTGGGAAGACCTTTTCTTCGAACCGTTGGTGCTACCATTGATATGAAGGAAGGTAATATTAAATATCAATTTCCTCTCAAGAAAGGTATGGAACACTTCCCTAGAAATAGAATGAAGTTACCTTATGATTCTATTATTGGAACAAATTATGATGTTGATGCTTCATCTCTTGATGTTACTTGAGTTACACATTCTGCGCCTAGCTGAAAGGCGTTAAAGAAAAGCGCTTATGGGAGACAACCCATGTTTTTACTACAGTATTTTTGTTTTATATTTGAGTCTTGGAAGTTGTTTACTACTGTAGCAACCTCTCATTATCTTAGTTTTGAGTTTTGTTGTGCCAAGTAAAGTCTTTGATAGTAAAGTGAATACTAGATTTGGATTACTGCGCAGAAACAGATTTCTTTGCTGTCACGAATCTGGGTCTAATTCTCTGTAGGTAACTCAGAAAATTAAGCCAATTTACGTGAGTGATCCTCAGATATGTACGCAACTTTCATTCAATTTGGGCATTTTCATTTGAGCAAGTCTGGTGCCCTAATAAAATCCATCTTTACGGACTGTTCTGTTTTGACAGATTCTGCCTTTTATTTCGCATTGCCTCTTTTGCTATGTTGGATGAATTTCTTTGACCCATTAATGTCCAGTAGCTTTATGCAATGTCCAGAAGTGTTAAGAATGATTGTGTCACCTCTGAACATGTTAATTTTTATTGTGCACTAACCCTCTAATGAGTTGTTTCGAGTTTGGTGTGGAGGAAGTTTTCAAGGATCAAGAGAGGAGTATGATGCAATATGATCAGGGAGAGTGAAAGCTCTAAGCTTGGGGATGCCCCGGTGGTTCACCCCTGCATATTCTAAGAAGACTCAAGCTGCCTAAGCTTGGGGATTCCCAAGGCATCCCCTTCTTCATCGACAACATTATCAGGTTCCTCCCCTGAAACTATATTTTTATTCCGTCACATCTTATGCACTTTGCTTGGAGCGTCGGTTTGTTTTTGTTTTTTGTTTTGTTTTAATAAAATGGATCCTAGCATTCACTTTGTGGGAGAGAGACACGCTCCGCTGTAGCATATGGACAAGTATGTCTTTAGGCTCTACTCATAGTATTCATGGCGAAGTTCCTTCTTCGTTAAATTGTTATATGGTTGGAATTGGAAAATACTACATGTAGTAACTCTAAAATGTCTTGGATAATTTGATACTTGGCAATTGTTGTGCTCATGTTTAAGCTCTTGCATCATATACTTTCCACCCATTAATGAAGAAACACTTAGAGCTTGCTAATTTGGTTTGCATATTTGGTTTCTCTAGAGTCTAGATAATATCTAGTATTGAGTTTTGAACAACAAGGAAGACGGTGTAGAGTCTTATAATGTTTACAATATGTCTTTTATGTGAGTTTTTCTGTACCGTTCATCCTTGTGTTTGTTTCAAATAACCTTGCTAGCCTAAACCTTGTATCGAGAGGGAATACTTCTCATGCATCCAAAATCCTTGAGCCAACCACTATGCCATTTGTGTCCACCATACCTACCTACTACATGGTATTTATCCGCCATTCCAAAGTAAATTGCTTGAGTGCTACCTTTAAAATCCCATCATTCACCTTTACAATATATAGCTCATGGGACAAATAGCTTAAAAACTATTGTGGTATTGAATATGTACTTATGCACTTTATCTCTTATTAAGTTGCTTGTTGTGCGATAACCATGCTTCTGGGGATGCCATCAACTACTCTTTGTTGAATATCATGTGAGTTGCTATGCATGTCCGTCTTGTCTCGAAGTAAGAGAGATCTACCACCTTAATGGTTGGAGCATGCATATTGTTAGAGAAGAACATTGGGCCGCTAACTAAAGCCATGATTCATGGTGAAAGTTTCAGTTTTGGACATATATCCTCAATCTCATATGAGAATAATAATTGTTGCCACATGCTTATGCATTAAAGAGGAGTCCATTATCTCGTTGTCCATGTTTTCCCGGTATGGATGTCTAAGTTGAGAATAATCAAAAGCGAGAAATCCAAAATGCGAGCTTTCTCCTTAGACCTTTGTACAGGCGGCATGGAGGTACCCCATTGTGACACTTGGTTAAAACATGTGTATTGCGATGATCCGGTAGTCCAAGCTAATTAGGACAAGGTGCGGGCACTATTAGTATACTATGCATGAGGCTTGCAACTTATAAGATATAATTTACATAACTCATATGCTTTATTACTACCGTTGACAAAATTGTTTCATGTTTTCAAAATAAAAGCTCTAGCACAAATATAGCAATCGATGCTTTCCTCTTTGAAGGACCATTCTTTTTACTTTTATGTTGAGTCAGTTCACCTATCTCTCTCCACCTCAAGAAGCAAACACTTGTGTGAACTGTGCATTGATTCCTACATACTTGCATATTGCATTTGTTATATTACTCTATGTTGACAATTATCCATGAGATATACATGTTATAAGTTGAAAGTAACCGCTGAAACTTAATCTTCTTTTGTGTTGCTTCAATACCTTTACTTTGATTTATTGCTTTATGAGTTAACTCTTATGCAAGACTTATTGATGCTTGTCTTGAAGTACTATTCATGAAAAGTCTTTGCTTTATGATTCACTTGTTTACTCATGTCATTACCATTGTTTTGATCGCTGCATTCATTACATATGTTTACAAATAGTATGATCAAGGTTATGATGGCATGTCACTTCGAAATTATCTTTGTTATCGTTTTACCTCGCTCGGGACGAGCAGTAACTAAGCTTGGGGATGCCGATACGTCTCCGACGTATCGATAATTTCTTATGTTCCATGCCACATTATTGATGATATCTACATGTTTTATGCACACTTTATGTCATATTCGTGCATTTTCTCGGAACTAACCTATTAACGAGATGCCGAAGAGCCGATTCTTGTTTTCTGTTGTTTTTGGTTTCGAAATCCTAGTAAGGAAATATTCTCGGAATTGGACGAAATCAACGCCCAGGGTCCTATTTTGCCACGAAGCTTCCGGAAGACCGAAGAGGAGTCGAAGTGGGGCCACGAGGGGCCGCCACCATAGGGCGGCGCGGCCCAGGCCCTGGCCGCGCCGACCTATGGTGTGGGCCCCTCGTGTGGCCCCCCACGTTGCCCTTCCGCCTACTTAAAGCCTCCGTCGCGAAAACCCCAAGACGAAGAACCACGATACGGAAAACCTTCCAGAGACGCCGCCGCCGCCAATCCCATCTCGGGGGATTCGGAGATCTCCTCCGCACCCTGCCGGAGAGGGGATTCATCTCCCGGAGGACTCTTCACCGCCATGGTCGCCTCCGGAGTGATGAGTGAGTAGTTCACCCCCGGACTATGGGTCCATAGCGATAGCTAGATGGTTGTCTTCTCCTCATTGTGCTTCATTGTTGGATCTTGTGAGCTGCCTAACATGATCAAGATCATCTATCTGTAATGCTATATGTTGTGTTTGTGGAATCCGATGGATAGAGAATACCATGTTATGTTAATTATCAAGTTATTACCTATGTGTTGTTTATGATCTTGCATGCTCTCCATTATTAGTAGAGGCTCTGGCCAAGTTGATGCTAGTAACTCCAAGAGGGAGTATTTATGCTCGATAGTGGGTTCATGCCCGCATTGATATCCGGGGAGTGACAGAAACCCCTAAGGTTGTGTTGTGCTCGTTGCCACTAGGGATAAAACATTGATGCTATGTCCGAGGATGTAGTTGTTGATTACATTACGCACCATACTTAATGCAATTGTCCGTTGCTTTGCAACTTAATACTGGAAGGGGTTCGGATGATAACCTGAAGGTGGACTTTTTAGGCATAGATGCAGTTGGATGGCGGTCTATGTACTTTGTCGTAATGCCCAATCAAATCTCACTGTACTTATCATGACATGTATGTGCATTGTTATGCTCTCTTTATTTGTCAATTGCCCGACTGTAATTTGTTCACCCAACATGCTTTTATCTTATGGGAGAGACACCTCTAGTGAACTGTGGACCCCGGTCCATTCTTTAATACCTGAAATACAAATCTGCTGCAATACTTGTTTTTACTCGTTTACTCTGCAAACAATCATCTTCCACACAATACGGTTAATCCTTTGTTACAGACAAGCCGGTGAGATTGACAACCTCACTCGTTTCGTTGGGGCAAAGTACTTTGATTGTGTTGTGCAGGTTCCACGTTGGCGCCGAATCCCCGGTGTTGCGCCGCACTACATCCCGCCGCCATCAACCTTCAACGTGCTTCTTGGCTCCTCCAGGTTCGATAAACCTTGGTTTCTTTCTGAGGGAAAACTTGCTGCTGTGCGCATCATACCTTCCTCTTGGGGTTCCCAACGAACGTGTGAATTACACGCCATCAGTCCGCTTGCTCGTCTTCCTAGGCCTAGCTGTCGGTCGTTGGGCGCACGTCTTATTAAATGCGGACTGGGAGGGGACTGTTCCTATTCAGTCCACGTCCACACACCCACTCCACACACGCTGGCATCCGCCGCCATGGCCCCGAAGCGACCTTTCGCTCTCGGCGCGAACAACGACGAGGCCGGAACAGTCGGCAGATCGCGTCAGCGATGAGGGCTGCCCGCCACCATGGCGGGCTCTACATCCAGGACGCGGGCCAAGTGGATGCGGTAGTGGCGCAACCAGCGCTATTGCTGAAGCCCGGCGAGGACGACGACCCCGACCTGCGCGCCGCTCTGGCAGCGTCCCTCGAGGTCCACAAACTCGAGGAGGCCTCCAAGTGGCCGCATCTTGCCGAAGTGCTCCACACCTCCACGCTAGAGGATGAGACCAGGCAGATGATCGAGTATGCCGAGGCCTGGGCATTGCTGGGCATAGCGCCTTGGCATGAGGAGGCCAGGCGCCAAACGGAGGAGGAGCGCCACCTCCACCTCAAGCAGGAGGCGGAGTTGCGGGCTGCTATGGCGGGGTTGCGGGTGGCCAGCCCTCCGGACCTGCGATCGGCCTGGGAAGAGGCACAATGGTCGTTGATACGTTGCAAACGTATATATAATTTTTTATGCTTCATGCTTGTTTTACACCAATTGCAATATATTTTGTTTACACTTCGTTGCACTTTTATACATTTTCCGGCACTACCCTATGAACAAGATGCCATAGTGTCAGTTCCCTGATACGTCGCCAGCGTCTTCCACACGATCCAGATGGCGCATCATGAGGGTAGGCAGATTGAGCTGCCGGAGGAGGTGACCGAGGACGAGATGACTAGGCTCGGCATCCTCATATCGGAGATGCCATAGCCGCTGATGCCCCGGTACGCCGTCGACCTCATGCTGCCATGCCTCTTGGAGGAAGAGTCTTCCTCCTAGCGATGCAGTGCCCGGTGCCCCTCCTCCGCCGCCTCTACCCAGTGGGCACCTGCGGCTGCTCCACCTCCACCACCGGCCGCACCGGCATATGCTTCGCCGCTACCGAACTGGCCATGCATGGGTGATCAAGGACGTCGTTGACCTGACCCAAGTGTCCAGCGATGATGAGGGAGTAGGCTACGGTAAGTGTTTTATCAAGCAATGACCTTCTTATGCTCTCATGAATTATATTTTTAACATAATGTAAATTATTTTTAATTAAATGAAAAAAGTGAGAATAATGAAATGCTTCTTGTCTCTGGGCACCCCAGACTAAAAATGTTAGTCTTAGCCTGAAGGTCAATATGAAGGAGAGAACACGCGTGCATTGCATGCATGCCGTCGCGGAACTCAAGAGTATGAGCTAGAGATATGGGCGTACTTGGTCAGCCGTAGATTAGCCAATCAAGTGGACGGCCGTGAGAGCAAGGACAATAACGTAGCTTTTTTTCGATAAAGGCAATATATTAATATCAGAAGATACCAATTACACCTAGCCTCTGCAACAACGCAACACCCTAATGGCAGTACGGATGCACACATCCAAAAAAGGATAAAGAAAACTAAGAAACAAAAGTCCCGCTACAACATTCTAGGCCTAGCAACAGCAATACATCCACCACCAACACAACACCTGAAATACAGACTCTCCAAAAGCGACGCCTCCAAGAAGGAAACAGTGCAAAAGCGTCGTCGTCGCCCGATCAAAGATCTTAGATTTTCACCCTGAAGATAGTCCCCGCTCTCAAAAACAATGCCTCCAACAAGTCCATTGCCAGGCACAACCAGTTAAGGCCAGACCTTGGATTTTCACCCTGAAAGGTAGGACTCTGAACTTCACCTGTGTTGCCGCCCCCCTTGCATACCACTGCTGCGAAGCCCGGAACACCAAGCAAGTCCCTCAACAACGCGGAGACTTAAATCCCCATTAGCTAGACCTCTGATCCGGCCTTCATGATATTCTCTTCTTCTGACTTCACCATGGACCAAAATGTCACTTGGTGTCAACACAGAACAGAGCTTCGCGCCGCTCCCTCCAGAACCAAACGGCTGGAATAAAAACATGGGTGCGCACGACCGAATACCACCCGATCCAGCAAACTCCAGGCAAAAGAAGCACTGTTATATTCGCCGGCGGCGCCTTCCGAAACTCAACACTCCGGCTAGATCAAGAAGGGCAGACCTCAGGCAGGTCTCCATCTTCGCGCAAGAGAAACCCTAGGACCACCATCTTCAAACTGCGAAACAGATGAACAGGCCCCCTCACCGTCATCTGCTAGCCAGCGAAAACGAAGGAGGAATCGGTGAACACACCATCCGAGACCCACGCGACCTAGATCAAAGATCGGGCCTACCACGCCACGCGGTCTTGGACGCCGGTACCACACCATCCTCACCTCGCAAAGTCGTTGCCCCCTCCTCGCGCCGTCAGGAGAACCGACGACGGATCTGTGTGGGAACCAGACCCGCGGCCACCACCACCCCCCATCGTCGGGAAGCCATGGAAGGAGCAGCTTCCGCCGCACACCAGGGGATCGCTGCCCCGGATGCCGTGCTCGCCTCCCCGCAGCAGCCGCCCCAGCCGCCACATCAGGTCGTCGCCACGGCCACCCCCGACCCCCTTTGGCGCCGGGGCCCGCCGCCACCGTGGCCAGCGCCGACGGCAGCGGCGGAGGGAAGGGTACGGAGGGGAGACGGCGGCTGGCGGCGCTAGGGTTCGCCCTGGCGTCGCCCTGGGGGACGGCGCGCGGGCGAGACAACTAGGATGATGTAGCTAGCTACTAGCTACCGGCTATATAGTCATGCCATGTCACATAAAGTTTTCACAAATAGATTTCCATACAATAAACTGACTATTAGGTTGGCTCTACAAATATTTTAGTATTAAGTGGTTGCATGTGAATGTGTTTGCATACAAAACTCAAAAGATGAGAACAACCAGCTATAGCATCCATGGTAGGCTGCATCCAGGCTGCATCTTTTTGAATTTTGTGTTATAGCGGGGCTACAAGTGAAGCGCATGCTCTCTTCTCTCTCCTACATATAAGATTTTGCTCATGTGTAATGGCTTATAGCCCGTTGAGTAGGATCTATTGTACTTGCTTATGAGAGAGAAATATACAAGAGGTGAGTGTGCCGGGCTGCCGCGCGTGTTAAACATCATGCATGGCACGGTCATTACACATAGAGAGTATTCCGCATTTCGCATGCGTGCCGGAATGGAGCGCTTGTCTCTTCCCGCACCGGCACGGATTTCTTTTCCTCGTACCCCTTCGGAGTTTGGACGTACGTGCACGGTGTACATGACGTGGACCCGGACCAGCGTCTAGGTATAGCCATAGCCCCTAGAGAGGGGTGCCGTTCTACCTCCGGAGGAAATGGAGTGATGAGAGGCGGGTCGAGATCGAGGAGCAAGGCAACAAACATGAGTTTTTAGATTCACAGGGGACACCTCTCCGGTTCCATTTATAGCATAAAAGAAACCAGTGTTCAGGACATTCATAATTTAAACTTAAAACCGAGTAAAGCCGCATCTTCTGAAATCAAGTTTTAAAACTAGATCCTACCACCCACATCAGGGGCATCGAAACAAACCAAAATCACAGCTCAGCGCCACAAAAGCACGCCATCATCTAGCCAAAAACTATCCAAAAGCCACCACAGGCATTACATTCAAGGAAAAAAATAGCGCGCTATAACAAAATAGCGTGAGTCTAAAAATACGCTATTAGCATGCTATAACGTGCTATTAACGAGAATAGCACGCTATAGCGCCGAAATAGCGTAGCGTCGGCACTCCAGATATACTATAGCGTGCTATTAGCGTTGGAATAGCGCGCTATTTTTTTTCCATGATTACATTACACCAACACTAAACTGCACGAGTCCCCATCCTTCAACCGCACGAGATGGATCATGGATGGAGAGGCGATTTGCACAAAAATAACCCAAAAGTGAAAAAAAGCACAGACTGACCTTCCGGCGAAACTATTTCACCCATCTAACCCTTTTGTGTGGCGCCCCACACATCGGCGCCACACATGCCAGTGTGGCGCCCCTCCTGCCGGCGCTACACACCCAGCCGACGTGGCGCCCTCGACGCTGAGCTGGTCCGCCGATCCGACGTGGCAGCATGTGTGGCGCCCCTCCCAATGGCGCCACACATGCCCTTACAATTTCCCAAAACATACTGTGAGACAATTCGTCTGGGACTTAGCCGTTTTTGCGAGGCTCTATGTGTGGCGCCGATGCCACGGGCGCCACACTAGCATGTGTGGCACCGATGCCACGGGCGCCACACAAAGAGCATCGCCAAAACGGCTAAGGACTTATCGTCCGGAGCCCCTGGATGTTTTCGACGCAATACTGGATATAAGTTGGCATGTGTGGTGCCGATGCCGTGGGCGCCACACGGTGCGGTGTGGCGCCACCGTGAAGGGCGCCACACACCGACTTGTGTTAGAAACCTCGAAAAATCCTACCAAACTCCAACAGTTTTCATTGGACACAGCAAGTACCAATCTCGGAACATACACAACAAGTAGCAATCTCAGAAGATGTAGTCTACATCGTAGCAAGTAAATTCAAACAACAAGTAGCATTACAAACATTGTTCGAAATGACATAGGGTTCACAATTTGATACTTATGAAGATAAAGTTCACAACAACACGGAGCACATCCTAGTGTCGTCCTCGACGTGTCGTCCTCACTGGCTGCTTCCGGACGGCCATCCTCTTCGTCCGCTGCCGTGGCTCTTGTTGCTGCTGCTCCTGCTGCTCCTCCTGCTCCTCCTGCTCCTCATGGAACTCACGGTTACAAAGCCACCAGAACATAATAGCGTACATTCAAAGTTGGTGATCATACCTTAATGAAATGCCGCAACGGTCCAACAGGCTTTTCTTCTCTCCCGCTCTGGTCCCATATAATCTCGCACTCGTCAGCTGTTTTTTGGATCTCCGACCGCTGTGACAAACATAGCATACACAATTTAAGCGAGCACATGGCAATCTAGTTGATGTACTATTTAGTGAGAGAATCCATTACCACGAAGTTCAGCTCGGAAGCAATAGAAGTCGATCTCCCTCTGCGAGCATAGGTGTCGTGCTGGCTTTGCGCAACCTCATCGAACTCGATGGGGTCGTCCAAGATGTAGTCAGCATACGCGCGCTTCACTAACTCGATACGCGTGTTTTCATGGAACCATTGGAGGTAGTTGTTGAAAGCGGCCAAGTCGTGAGGCACAATCTCCAGAGGGCCAGCGGTCCGTGTCGCTTCCAAACGGTGTTGGAACGCTGCGATGTGGCCGCTATGGTGGATCGGCCAATTTGTGATCTTCCTCTCGCCGCTGCCTATTAAGCCTGCAAGAATCAAGAAGTTAGATTCTACCTCTTCTATCAGGAATCTTCCGTCGCATGATTCCGAAGTTTACCTATGAAGCGCCTTGTCCGTGTCTTGCCACCGAGGTGGGCACTCCCGATACAGCCCAAACTGTCTCATCACTCTGTGCGGCTGGTGGTGTTCAACAAGCCACATGCATATGAGTGGGCAGCGCATCCGCCAGAACAGCGCCTCCTCCGTGCACTTGCGGTTGAGGTCAGCCATCCCCGCACCAATACGGTAGTAGGTACCATATGGCTCCCATTCCACCTGCACCATACAAATATTTCAGAATTTAGAACATGCCAGTAGAATCAATGAAAACTAGGATTGCAAAAGAGTGATCGGTTACACCGCTCGGCGGTAAGAGTGTCCAACTCCGCGGTGTACTGCCTCGTACATGACCATTGGATCGCTTGTCATCTCCGAGACATTGTCCCAAAGGTATGCCCAAGTGGGCTCCCGATCGGGGTTCTCATGGTGATGAGGCCATGGCCTCTCGTTGAGTACCCTAGGCCGCCCAACCGATATGCGGTCCCAGCTCCATACGGAAAGTAAGAGCAAGCATCCACCAATACCGCCGCTCCCGATCCTGCTCCCAGTCCTGCGACAAGCTTCGTCCAACTGCGTACATAAGACATTTGGTTACTACTTTGTCTAGCACACTACTATAGGAAAATAGTACATAGAACAAGTCATCACCTGCCGGTAGAGGTAGGCAAGTGCCGCTGTTCCCCAACTCCACCGGTTGTCCAACACGAGTAAGCGCCTTCGGCCAACACCAATGGGCCAGCTTCCCCCACCGTCGGGAAAGAGAGTCCTCGAAATCATGTACCATAAGTACACGCGGGCGTACGTCCTCCGAGTGTCCTCGTCGGCCCCTTCCGGGCATTGTGCAAAGTTAGTCCTGATCCAAGAGAAAGACGCGCCGGCGGGAACTCCAATTTTGCCTTTCACCACATACATACATAAGGTTCCATACACGCATACATTCATATCTAGGGATAGAACACCATAGCCATTTCAAACATCTTTGGATACAATGCATACAATCTAACAAAATTTAACATCTATGGTTCAAACACATGCATACAATCTATGGTTCCAACAAATCTATGGTTCAAATCTATGGTTCAAACACATGCATACAAATCTATGGTTCAAACACAACCAAAACTTCCAATCTAGGATGAATCAAAGGGGAACGAATTAAATCAGAGCAAATCTTGGATGAATCGAAGGGGAACGAAGGGGAATACCTTGAGGATTGTATGGGGATGGATTTGGCCGGCCAGATCTGTCCAATCCGTGGAGGATTTGGTGGGGGCGGCGGAGAGGCGGCCGGCGGCGGCGGTTGGAGGAGAGAAAGAGAGGAGAGAAAGAAGAGAAAGAGAGGGTCGGGCTGGGGACGGGCGCGGGCGCCACACTTAAGTGGATGTGTGGCGCCCGTGGCATCGGCGCCACACATAGAGCCTCGCAAAAACGGCTAAGTCCCAGACGAATTGTCTCACAGTATGTTTTGGGCAATTGTAAGGGCATGTGTGGCGCCGTTGGAAGGGGCGCCACACATGCTGCCACGTCGGATCGGCGGACCAGCTCAGCGTCGAGGGAGCCACGTCGGCTGGGTGTGTGGCGGCGGCAGGAGGAGCGCCACACTGGTATGTGTGGCGCCGATGCATGGAGCGCCACACAAAAGGGTTAGATGGGTGAAATAGTTTCGCCGGAGGGTTAGTCTGTGCTTTCCTTTCACTTATTTTTGTGCAAATCGCCGGATGGTCCTAGTCTGGTCCCATGCCCGCTCGTCTAGTGCGGCATGAAATGCAGCGGTGGCGACGGGCAATGGCAATACTGTTCTCCTGCTGGGGTCTCGCACTAGCCGCTGTAGCGGCGTCTCGCACTAGCCGCTGCATGCTGGCCCCTTTGTCCTGTTGCCCATGCTCTCTCCTCCTTTCGCTTCGTCTCGCGCCGCTGGTGGTGGTGGGGCGAGATCAGATGCCGCGCGCGTCAGGGGAGAGGTTGCGGTTGGCCGGTTGCAGTGTGCTGGTGCCTGGAGCCTGGAGGTGGTCTCGCTCTCGCATATGCTGCTGCGTTGAATGCCGCACGCGCCGCGCTGCGTAGGCCGCGAGGATTCCCCACTGCTCCGATCAAGGGCCACCGGACCTACGTGCCTACGTGCGCGCGACACGCGCGCAGCTGGACGGCCGGCTGGTGCGGCAAAAGAGTCGAGTCTTTTTCCTCGTGCTCATGTTCTGCAATCGGTTGCCTTGTTCATTTGCTCGTCGCTGACTGAGAAACAGATCCAATAATCTACACCAGGATGGCCGGATGGGGCCATGACCCATGGGCTTCTTATCATTCACGTTGTAGAGCGTGACACACGATGAAAGATATATATTGGCACGATAAAATATTGTTCATATGGTGTAAAATTTTGAGATGATATCACTTGACCATAAAACGAGAATTACTAACACGCTTTAACATTTACTTTCCCTACAATTTTTTCTTCTTTTTTTACTTTGTCTTTTCTATTTTCATCAAGAAACCACATCGAGAGTTAAATCTAAATATTTAGGTTTGGGAGTTAAACGTGCTACCCTATATTCCTCCGTCTTCTTGGTGGTGCCGATTACAATGTATATTGAGTCTGGCTAGAGGGTGTGTGACTTTTATATAGACTTCAAAATTTAGATGTTTCAATATGTTTTTCGGTAAGACTTGTAAATTATTAAACCAACAATAATAATTAACATTCACTTACGGAACCCAAATATTTTTATCCAACCAAGTACATTAGTTATTGTACATGTGTTGTGTTGTTGTATAGCAGTGACTAGGTAGAGGGTAGAGTCGGCAGCACTGTTGTTACTAGTACTACGTATCTGAGGACTGAGGAGCGGTGAGTAATGTGATATGACGCGGAAAAGTCCGGTTTGAACATGGGTGCATGTGAACCCTAGTTAGAAATACATTTCCCAAATGTTAAAAAAATTCTGAAATAAAAGTATCCGGGTACGTACGCATGTTTCATGTGTGCGTAGAAAGTTTTGAGGAAAAACCACTTTTTTATTTTAGAATCTAAAAAAGGCAAAATACGTCACATATATACTACTATATAGCCCTGCAAAATTTCACTTTTTTGCCGAGACAAAATAAAAAGTTTTTTCGTCACGAAACTCATGTCCAGGGCACATATTTGAGATCATCTGGGAAATCATTTTATGTTTCGATTTTTAAAACATGTTTTGACATCACAAACGGAACTTTTTCAAAAAGTGGGTTCACATGCCCTCATGCTCCATATATGCGTGCTACTGCATCCTTCTCTCTTATGCACAGTTTTCTTTGACGTATTTTTTACGACTCATTTTACGCTGTCCGTTTTCCGCGCAGTTCTTTTTTTTTTTAGTCTACAGTGGTTTTGTAAGCTTAGAATGGAGGGTAAGAGGACGGGGGGGATTTGCTACTACTGGGACGACCGGGCATGGTACGTTGTTCCTGGGTGAACGGTATTTACCATGTACACGTACGGAGTGGTCATTGGACAGATGGACAGAGCGTCCATGAAGGCAGGGGCCAGGCAGCGAGAGGGACACGGTAGTGACCGATGGCTACCGCCCTCGCCCGTCAGTACTTCAATGCACCTTTATGTAGAATACTTCCTCCCTCATACTACCTTTATTCCAAGGCTTAAGATCTAGGTAGTATATTTTTTCAGAAAGTCAAACTATATTAAATTTAATTAAGTTTTTATCAAAAATTATTAACATGAAAAGTACAAAATCAATATTATTAGATAGATAATGAAATATATTTTCATATGGTACCTACAAAATATTATATTTATTCATAAATTCTTCGAAAAGTTTGATCAAACTTTCCTTCATTTGACTTTCTGAAGAAAAAAATAGGCTTTAAGTCTTGGGATGGAGTCATGCAGGTAGTAGTTCTTAAGTCATATTTTTTTGAATATCTTGACCCAAGGCACAAGTTAATTAAATCTAGTTTCTCTTCCCCTCTAATTAAATTCTCACGTAAAAATCATCCAGATTTAAAGCCATTACCAGAATCCATTTCACATGTAGGAAGAGGAGACAATTAGAGCATCTCCAGCCACGTCCCCCAAAGCATCCCCCAAAGCAATTTGGGACGCGCCGGACCAAAAACCCGTTCCAGCCGCGTCCCCAAACCCGAATTTTGTCTGGTGCGCCCCGATACGTTGTCCGGCGTCCCGAGCCCGTCCCCGTCCCACAGGGGACGCTCCGGGGACGCCGGACACACCGAAAAGCGAGGCGGGGAGGGGCAGGGCCGACCCGTCAGCGGCACAATAAATTTTAACCTAACCGTCGCCTACCTCGCGATGGAAGTTATTGGCTTTGCAGCGACGGTGTAGTTCCCGCAGAGGCGCAGCAACGCGTCCCATCGTGCCTAGCTCTGCGTGCCGGCGTTAATGAGCGCCACTGCTCCTCCGCCTCCCTCCGGCCTATAAAAGGACCGCCTCTCATCGTCTCTCTCACACACAAACCCTAGCGCCTCTCTCCCAAAACCTAGCTGTAATAACCCAGAACATAGGAACAACGAATGGTAGATTTAGAAATGGGTTGTGCATTTCATCGCAAAACGGGGGAAATTTTCGCGCTTTATTGCAACTAAACCTAAGAGGGATCGAGGTTCTCTCTCATTTTGCACTTAGGGTTAGGCAATGTGAGTTAGAGTAAATTCGACATGATCTCTTTTGTATCTTGTTGATTTGGGGAATGAATTCATTTGACAAGTTATAACACATAAACAATAAGCAATAAGCAATATAAATAATGAATTCATAATTCAAACATAACTTATGAATTCAAATGACTTTGAATTTCAAATTGAATATCAAATACAATATTTAATTAAGGATATAAACATTACATAAATCAAAAGCTCATAAACAAAAACTTGAGCTTTATTGATCATCAACACAGTATACATTGTCTTTACAAAATTCTTGATACAAGAATTGATGAATAATAAATAGAATTGAAAAAGGAAAATTACAAGATTTTCCTAAACTAAAACCTAGACTAAATGCTTGAAGAATATCTTCTGGTCATATTCAGCTTCAAAACCTGCAAAACAAAATTACAAGTGCTAGCCAGAATGTCAGTGTTAGTAATTCAGTTTGGACAGAGTGAAAACATCACAGAAATTCAGTTTGGACAGTGAACACTGTCACTGCACACTTGTGCTTGTCCAAAACCTGGACAACACAAGATAGGATCAGGCAGACCAAAACTGAGCACTACAGAGGGCTCAAGTTTCAGCATATGAGAGATTGAGCTGGGCAAGCACAGCAAGGCCATGCAAGAGCTGAGTCACAAAGCAAGCCAAGCCTGTGTGTCATGGCCAGAATAGAAGTAGGGATCATATAAAAGGAACACAAACCCTAGAACCATGACAGTCGACCAGATAGGATAATTCACCGGGTAAGGGTGAAGTTAGAGCAACACAGAGTTCATCCAGTTCTTGCTCAAGAACAGCACCAACACACACAACCACTCAGCCACCAGAAATCATGGTGACCTAGAAGATCAACCAGGATCTGGAGGTGAAGGGCTGTGCACAAACCACAAGTCTGCAACAACAAAATATTTCATTCTAGGAGCTGGAACAAGGTATACCAAGTTCCTGGAATAGATCCAATGGATCTAATCCATAAATCATGCATAACACAGTCATGGGGTTGAGCAGATGCTCAACAGGGTGAATCATCACTTGGTTTTCACCAAGGATCACTGCTAGTCTAAAAGCCAACAAAATAGAAACCATCCAGATACAGATCTTGTGCACAGAAGCAAGATCTTATGCACAGATAACACCAGTAGATGTATTGCAATAATTAACAGCTAGTAAAGACTACACAGAAAAATCCTAGGCACATAACCATCAGTTAAACCCTAGATTTCATCAGGCAAGCATATTGGCATTCATATTTAGTATGATTCCCAAATATGCAAGCATAGTTGAGTAACCCACAAGATCCAACCAAACATGTGAGCAACCAATCAGTAGCAAGGCTACTGAGGTCACATCACACTTAGCACCATTTAAAGTAAAGCCAAATACAGAACATCATTATCCAGAGTTGGATTCAGATTCAATTGCTTGTTAAATAATCATGAATAGCAAATTCATATACAAGCAAGTAATTTAAATCATCACTACATAAGAAGTTCATCATGAATCAATTCATTCAAGCATGAATATGTAACAAATTCATACTATTTATTGACAGTAGCACACTGTGAGGCAACACAGCACAAGTCACTGCATCATAGCCACTGGATCAAGTCCAGTGAGCTAGGATAAGCAACAGCACATGAATACAGTAGGCATAGTGATGCTTGAGCATCAGCATCAACAAGGAAAATGATTCACTTAGCCACAAAATTAATCAATCACCAATCACTGACATTTAATTGATCAAATGGATCAATTGAATCAAGTCAAGCCACACAGATAAGCTAGCCAACAAGCAATGGTTGATCCAATGGATCAAAGGCTTACACAGGAAGCACAGAAGCACCTCACAAGCACCACTGGCACTCACAAGTGTCACTGATGCACAGCAGTACACCTAAACAAGCAAGTATAGATTGCCAGTAAGCATAGCAAGCTCATAAGCATGAACAGCATGACATAGCAAGCTCATAAGCAAGTACAGGATAGCATAGCAAGATCAGAGCATGCTAGGAGCAGTAGATAATCAACAAATGGCATGTACAGCAAGCAAAGCAACACTGGCCAGTACCAGAAATTGGTAGATTGGCCATAGCTTGCAGAAAATGGAAGCACATGTAGCTTAGGCAGCAATTGCAAGGCTTTGTGTGATCACAGGATCACCGGAGAGCGAGAAGAACGGGGAGGAAGAAGAAGCACAGTAGCTTGGGAGGCGCACAGGCATGGAGAGGAGAAGGAGATGGAGCAAATCACTTACATGCGCCTGGTGGCAGAGGCTATGGCATGGCGAGGCAGTGCTCGCGCGGCCATAGCAGCTGCAAGACCCAGGGTAGGCGCCGGCGTTACGCCGACGAGCACGAACACCACCACAGCAGCACGGCACGGAGACGACGGCACTGGTACTGCAAGCAGCACCGCACCAGGTCGGTCTCAAGGGGCGCGCACGTCGACGGCGAAGGCGAGAGTTCGCCGGAGACCACCAAATCGCCCAAGGCGATTCTCCAGTGGATCCAGAGAGGAGGCGATTCGCCAGGAGAGGAGGTAATCGGAGAAACCACGCGGACAGATCGATAGATCGTCTCGCGGCGGTCCAGATCTGGTAGGTGGCTAAGGCAGGGGAGCACGGAGATGGCCGGAGCACGGCGGCGGCCATGGCGGCGGCCATGGCGGCGGCCATGGTGGCGACGCCATCGCCACGGGCGTTGCGAGAGGTTAGGGTTAGGGCGAGCGAGTGAGAGAGACGAGTGAGTGAGCGAGGTGGGCCGCTTCGGCGCCACCGACCCGTTATGGGACACGCCTTAGTGGGCTGTCCCATGGGCCTTAGTTAGTGGGCTGGCCCAATAGGGGCCAGGGGGTATTCTGGTCATTTTACAATTTAGAAAAAGGCCAGAATTTCACCAATTTTTAGTAAATAAAATACAACTCTAAAAATTCATTAAAATTGGATTAGTGAATGAAAAATTATTCTTAACCAGAATAAAATATGAAATAGAATTTAAGAAACAAATTCAAATTTATGAATTTGATAAATTTAAAATAATAACTTGGAATTCCAAACTATTATTTCCTTGTATTTAAAAATCAAGGAAAAATCTCAAATAAGTTCAAATACTTATTTTCAAACATTTCAAAATGAAATTCTATTATTCCAAGTCATTTCTATTGAGAAAGGTATTTTTCAAAGAAAAATACTCTATTCCCTATTTATTCCAAAAATATAGAGATAACTCTATTATTTCAAATCATTTTTGGAATGAATAATGAATCACCAAGTAAAGCAGTTTTACTTTGAATTATTTTACTTTATGAGAATTAAAGTGGTTTACACATTAAAGTAATTGCAAGTTACTGCCAAAGGCATAAATCTTAAACTCAACCCTAAATTGCTATAACTCAGCAGGGTAGAGGGATTCAACATAAAATAATACATCCATGATTGCATTATTTGGATTTTTATAACATTGTCCTTACTGGACAATGATGCTTCTTACAGAACCCGAGGTCCAGGTTCCATCAACTGCATTGAACTGCACTATCTCGCAGTCCACAGGCAAGTTCACCCTTGCTCATACCAACTTGAGTATTTTCTATTACTTTAATGCAAAGTTATATACTTATCATTCCTCCATCGCAAATAAAATGTTACTTTCCAACTATGAATATGACTATGTGGCTGGCAATGGAACCATGGTATGTGTTGATATGGTGGAGGTTCCATTGCATGGGTTATATTAACCTAGGATTAACCACCAATGTCGTCCAGTTGATTCTAGCGCCGTACAAACCGCGTTAACCATGAGATCTATAATGGCTCTAGTGAAGCCAGCCGTATCTTTTCCCTTCGCACGCCAACGGACCGGTAGAGCTGCGGGGTGTTGGAGGCACTCGCCGTAGGTTGGGATAGCCTTTTAAATCCCCATCCATTAGTGATGTTAGCTCTACGGTCTATGATGGATTGTCCAGAGTACACCGTGAGTAAAGCCGTATTATCGGAAGAAGTCTACTGGGGGTGTAGGGTCGGACAAAAGGGTGGGTTTGCAGTCGCGGAGAAGGCGTTGTGGGCTTGGATCTTTATACCTGGCCTCACACCAAAGGAAGTGTGAATGGGGGAAAGTCCCTGCGGATGGCAAAAAGGGTGGGATCTCTTGTGGGAAAAGTAACGCACCTCTGCAGAGTGTATCAAATTGTGGCTATCACTCCTTGTTCCGGGAAGGGAACTGCGAACGCGGCAGGAAAGGAACTTGATACGTCCCAAACGTATCTATAATTTCTTATGTTCCATGCTACTTTTATGATGATACTCACATGTTTTATACACATTATATGTCATATTTATGCATTTTCCGGCACTAACCTATTGACGAGATGCCGAAGAGCCGATTCTGTTTTCTCGCTGTTTTTGGTTTCGGAAATCCTAGTAAGGAAATATTCTCAGAATTGGACGAAATCAACGCCCGGGGTCCTATTTTTGCACGAAGCTTCCGGAAGACCGGAGGACTTACGAAGTGGGGCCACGAGGTGGCCGGACACTAGGGCGGCGCGGCCCGGGTGCCGGCCGCGCGGCCCTAGCGTGTGGGCCCCTCGTGTGGCCCCCGACCTGCCCTTCCGCCTACATATAGTCTTCGTCGCGAAACCCCCGGCACCGAGAGCCACGATACGGAAAACCTTCCACAGACGCCGCCGCCGCCAATCCCATCTCGGGGGATTCAGGAGATCGCCTCCGGCACCCTGCCGGAGAGGGGAATCATCTCCCGGAGGTCTCTTCATCGCCATGATCGCCTCCGGATCGATGTGTGAGTAGTTCACCCCTGGACTATGGGTCCATAGCAGTAGCTAGATGGTCGTCTTCTCCCCATTGTGCTATCATGTTAGATCTTGTGAGCTGCCTATCATGATCAAGATCATCTATTTGTAATCCTTCATGTTGTGTTTGTTGGGATCCGATGAATATTGAATACTATGTCAAGTTGATTATCAATCTATCATATATGTTATTTATGTTCTTGCATGCTCTCCGTTGCTAGTAGAGGCTCGGCCAAGTTGATACTTGTGACTCCAAGAGGGAATATTTATGCTCGATAGTGGGTTCATGCCTCCATTAAATCTGGGACGATGACGAGAAAGTTCTAAGGTTGTGGATGTGCTTGTTGCCACTAGGGATAAAACATCGATGCTTTGTCTAAGGATATTTGTGTTGATTACATTACGCACCATACTTAATGCAATTGTCCGTTGTTTACTACTTAATACTGGAGGGGTTCGGATGATAACTCTGAAGGTGGACTTTTTAGGCATAGATGCATGCTCGGATAGCGGTCTATGTACTTTGTCGTAATGCCCCGATTAAATCTCATAGTACTCATCATGATATATGTATGTGCATTGTTATGCCTTCTTTATTTGTCAATTGCCCAACCGTAATTTGTTCACCCAACATCTGCTATCTTATGGGAGAGACACCGCTAGTGATCTGTGGACCCCGGTCCTATTCTTTACATCCGAAATACAAAGCTGCTGCAATTGTTATTTACTTGTTTTTCGCAAACAACCATCATCATCCACACTATACATCTAATCCTTTGTTTACAGCAAGCCGGTGAGATTGACAACCTCGCTGTTACGTTGGGGCAAAGTTACGTGATTGTGTTGTGCAGGTTCCACGTTGGCGCCGGAATCCTTGGTGTTGCGCCGCACTACACTCCTCTGCCATCAACCTTCAACGTGCTTCTTGGCTCCTCCTGGTTCGATAAACTTTGGTTTCTTTCTGAGGGAAAACTTGCTACTGTGCGCATCACACCTTCCTCTTGGGGTTCCCAACGGACATGTCAACTACACGCATCAAGCATTTTTTCTTGCGCCGTTGCCGGGGACGAAGAAAAGTTACACCGCAAAGATTTCTAACTCCCACGTCAACTACACGCCGCATTTTTCGGCGCCATTGCGGGGAGATCAAGACACGCTGCAAGGGGAGTCTCCACTTCCAATCTCTTTACTTTGTTTTTGTCTTGCTTTATTTACTACTTTGTTTATTATATCAAAACACAAAAAAATTAGTTGCTGTTTACTTATTCGTCTTGTTCTATATCAAAAACACAAAAAAATTAGTTACTTGCATTTACTTTATTTAGTTTGTTTTCTTTACTACTGCTAAAATGGGTACTGTTGAGAATACTAAGTTGTGTGACTTCACTAGCACAAATAATAATGATTTCCTATGCACACCTATTGCTCCACTCTGCTACTACGAGCAGAATTCTTTGAAATTAAACCCGCTTTACTTGAATCTTGTTATGAGAGAGCAATTTTCTCGGTGTTAGTTCAGATGATGCTTCTGCCCATCTTAATAATTTTGTTGAACTATGTGAAATGCAAAAGTATAAGGATGTAGATGGTGACATTATAAAATTAAAATTGTTTCCTTTCACTTTAAGAGGAAGAGCTAAAGATTGGTTGCTATCTCTGCCTAGAAATAGTATTGATTCTTGGACTAAATGTAAGGATGCTTTTATTGGTAGATATTATCCTCCCGCTAAAATTATATCTTTGAGAAGTAGCATAATGAATTTTAAGCAATTAGATAATGAACATGTTGCTCAAGCATGGGAGAGAATGAAATCTTTGGTAAAGAATTGCCCAACCCATGGATCGACTACTTGGATGATCATCCAAACCTTTTATGCGAGGATTGAATTTTTCTTCGCGGAACCTATTGGATTCAGCTGCTGGAGGTACCTTTATGTCCATCACTTTGGGGGCGGCAACAAAGCTTCTTGATGATATGATGACAAATTACTCCGAATGGCACACGGAAAGAGCTCCACAAGGTAAGAAGGTAAATTCCGTTGAAGAAACCTCCTCCTTGAGTGATAAGATTGATGCTATTATGTCTATGCTTGTGAATGGTAGATCTAATGTTGATCCTAATAATGTTCCTTTAGCTTCATTGGTTGCCCAAGAAGAACATGTTGATGTGAACTTCATTAAAAATAATAATTTCAACAACAATGCTTATAGGAATAATTCTGGTAACAACTATAGGCCATATCCTGCTGCTAATGGTAATAGTTATGGTAATTCTTATGGGAGTTCTTACAAAAATAATAGGAGTGTACCCCCTGGTCTTGAAGCTATGCTTAAAAAATTTATTAGTACACAAACTGCTTTTAACAAATCTATTGAGGAAAAGCTCGATAAAATTGATATTCTTACTTCTAAGGTTGATAGTCTTGCCTCTGATGTTGATCTTTTAAAATTGAAAGTTATGCCTAATAAGGATATTGATAATAAGATTGTTACTACAGCAAATGCCATCCAAGTTCGAATTAATGAGAATATTAGATTGATGGCTGAATTGCATGCTAGGTGGGAAAGAGAAGAAAATGAAAAACTTGCTAAAGAGAATAATGTAGCTAAAGTTTGGACTATTACCACCACTAGTAATGTTAATGATTCACATGTTGCTACACCTCCTACTATCAATGGTAAAATAATTGGTGTTGGCAATGTTACTACTCCTAGTGCAAAGCGTGCAAAATTGCTCGAAACTGCTAAAGCTAGCTGAAATTGATAAAACTACTGAAATTTTTCAAAATATTGGGGATAATGATCCCATTGCTGTAGATCATAATGGTTTAGACTTTGATGATTGTCACATCTCTGAAGTTATAAAGTTCTTACAAAAGCTTGCTAAAAGTCCCAATGCTAGTGCTATAAATTTGGCCTTTACAAAACATATTACAAATGCTCTCATAAAAGCTAGAGAGGAGAAACTAAAACTTGAAACTTCTATTCCTAGAAAGTTAGAAGATGGTTGGGAGCCTATCATTAAGATGAGGGTCAATGATTTTGATTGTAATGCTTTATGTGATCTTGGTGCAAGTATTTCTGTTATGCCTAAGAAAATTTATGATATGCTTGACTTGCCACCATTGAAGAATTGTTATTTGGATGTTAATCTTGTTGATAATGCTATAAAGAAACCTTTGGGGAGGATTGATAATGTTCGTATTATGGTTAACAATAACCTTGTCCCCGTTGATTTTGTTGTCTTGGATATTGAATGCAATGCATCTTGTCCCATTATATTGGGAAGACCTTTTCTTCGAACTCGTTGGTGCTACCATTGATATGAAGGAAGGTAATATTAAATATCAATTTCCTCTCAAGAAAGGTATGGAACACTTCCCTAGAAAGAGAATGAAGTTACCTTATGATTCTATTATTAGAACAAATTATGATGTTGATGCTTCGTCTCTTGATGTTACTTGATACACACTTTACGCGCCTAGCCGAAAGGCGTTAAGAAAAGCGCTTATGGGAGACAACCCATTATTTTACTTCTGCACTTTATTTTATATTTGAGTCTTGGAAGTTGTTTACTACTGTAGCAACCTCTCCTTATCTTTATTTTATTGCATTGTTGTGCCAAGTAAAGTCTTTGATAGTAAAGCCAATACTAGATTTGGATTATTGCGCAGAGAACAGATTTCTTGCTGTCACGAATTTGGGCAGTAGTCCCCGTAGAAAAATCAAAAAAATCTGCCAATTTACGTGCGTGATCCTCGGATATGTACGCAACTTTCATTCAATTTGGGCATTTTCATTTGAGCAAGTCCGGTGCCACTTTAAAATTCGTCTTTACGAACTGTTCGTTTTGACAGATTCTGCCTTTTATTTCGCATTGCCTGTTTTGCTATGTTAGATGGATTTCTTTGTTCCATTAACTTTCAGTAGCTTTGTGCAATGTCCAAAAGTGTTAAGAATGATTATGTCACCTCTGAATATATGAATTATGCACTGATCCTCTAATGAGTTTGTTTCGAGTTTGGTGTGGAGGAAGTTTTCAAGGGTCAAGAGAGGAGGATGATACAATATGATCAAGAAGAGTGAAAAGTCAAAGCTTGGGGATGCCCCCGTGGTTCATCCCTGCATATTTTAAGAAGACTCAAGCGTCTAAGCTTGGGGATGCCCAAGGCATCCCTTCTTCATCGACAACTTATCGAGGTTCCTCTAGTGAAACTATATTTTTATTCCATCACATCTTATGTGCTTTACTTGGAGCGTCTGTTTGTTTTTGTTTTTGTTTTTGTTTAAATAAAATTGGATGCTAGCATTCTTTGTTTGGGAGAGAGACACACTCCGTTGTTTCGTATGAACACATGTGTTCTTAGCTTCATCTTTAATGTTCATTGCGAAAGTTGAACTATTTCATTCATTGTTATATGGTTGGAAACGGAAAATGCCGCATGTGGTAAATGGTCTAATGTCTTGAATAATGTGATACTTGGCAATTGTTGTGCTCATATAGATCTTGTTTAAGCTCTTGCATCATGTACCTTGTACTCATTAATGAATAACTACATAGAGCTTGTTAAAATTTGGTTTGCATGATTGATCTCTAGAGTCTAGATATTTTTCGGTTGAGGTGTTTGAACAACAAGGAGACAATGTAAAGTCTTATAATAGCTACAATATGTTCATATGTGAGCTTTGCTGCACCTTTTATACTTGAGTTTGCTTCAAACAACCTTGCTAGCCTAGCCTTGTATTGAGAGGAATTCTTCTCGTGCATCCAAATCCTTGAGCCAATAACTATGCCATTTGTGTCCACCATACCTACCTACCACATGGTATTTCTCCGCCATTCCAAAGTACATTACTTGAGTGCTACCTTTAAAATTTCTATTCTTTGCCTTTGCAATATATAGCTCATGGGACAAAATAGCCTTAAAAACTATCGTGGTGAAGAATATGTACTTATGTGTCTTATTTCTTAGTAAGTTGCTTGTTGAGCGGTAACCATGTTTTCCGGGAACGCCATCAACTCTTTTACCTTTGTTGAATATCATGTGAGTTGCTATGCATGTTCGTCTTGTACGAAGTAAGGGCGGTTTTCACAATCAAATGGTTTGAGTATGCATACATGTTAGAGAAGAACATTGGGCCGCTAACTAAAGCCATGATTCATGGTGGAAGTTTCAGGTGTGGACAGCTAATCCTCAATCTCTTATGAGAATATTAATTGTTGTTGAATGCTTATGCATTAAAGAGGAGTCCATTATCTCATTGTCTATGTTGTCCCGGTATGGATGTCTAAGTTGAGAATAATCAAAAGCGAGAAATCCAATGCGAGCTTTCTCCTTAGACCTTTGTACGGGCGGCATAGAGGTACCCCTTTAGTGACACTTGGTTGAAACATATGCTATGCAATGATAATCCGTGTTAACCCAAGCTAATTAGGACAAGGTGCGAGCACTATTAGTATACTATGCATGAGGCTTGCAACTTATAAGATATCTTATACATAACTCATATGCTTTATTACTACCGTTGACAAAATTGTTTCTTGTTTTCAAAATGAAAAGCTCTAGCACAAATATAGTAATCAATGCTTCCCTCTGCGAAGGGCCTATCTTTTACTTTATTGTTGAGTCGGTTTGCCTATTCTTTCTATCTTAGAAGCAAACACTTGTATCAACTCGTGTGCATTGATTCTTACATGTTTACCTATTGCACTTGTTATATTACTTTGTGTTGACAACTATCCATGAGATATACATGTTACAAGTTGAAAGCAACCGCTGAAACTTTATCTTCCTTTGTGTTGCTTCAATGCCTTTACTTTGAATTTATTGCTTTATGAGTAACTCTTATGCAAGTCTTATTGATGCTTGTCTTGAAAGTATTATTCATGAAAAGTCTTTGCTATATGATTCATTTGTTTACTCATTATCTTCATCATTGCTTCGAATCGCTGCATTCATCTCATATGCTTTACAATAGTATGATCAAGATTATGATAGCATGTCACTTCAGAAATTATCTTTGTTATCGTTTACCTACTCGAGGGCGAGTAGGAACTAAGCTTGGGGATGCTTGATACGTCCCAAACGTATCTATAATTTCTTATGTTCCATGCTACTTTTATGATGATACTCACATGTTTTATACACATTATATGTCATATTTATGCATTTTCCGGCACTAACCTATTGACGAGATGCCGAAGAGCCGATTCGTTGTTTATCTGCTGTTTTTGGTTTCAGAAATCCTAGTAAGGAAATATTCTCGGAATTGGACGAAATCAACGCCCGGGGTCCTATTTTTCCACGAAGCTTCCAGAAGACCGGAGGACTTACGAAGTGGGGCCACGAGGTGGCCAGACACTAGGGCGGCGCGGCCCAGGTGCTGGCCGCGCGGCCCTAGCGTGTGGGCCCCCCGTGGCGCCTCCTGACCTGCCCTTCCGCCTACTTAAAGCCTCCGTCGCGAAACCCCCAGTACCGAGAGCCACGATACAGAAAACCTTCCAGAGACGCCGCCGCCGCCAATCCCATCTCGGGGGATTCGAGGAGATCGCCTCCGGCACCCTGTCGGAGAGGGGAATCATCTCCCGGAGGTCTCTTCATCGCCATGATCGCCTCCGGATCGATGTGTGAGTAGTTCACCCCTGGACTATGGGTCCATAGCAGTAGCTAGATGGTCGTCTTCTCCCCATTGTGCTATCATGTTAGATCTTGTGAGCTGCCTATCATGATCAAGATCATCTATTTGTAATCCTTCATGTTGTGTTTGTTGGGATCCGATGAATATTGAATACTATGTCAAGTTGATTATCAATCTATCATATATGTTATTTATGTTCTTGCATGCTCTCCGTTGCTAGTAGAGGCTCGGCCAAGTTGATACTTGTGACTCAAAGAGGGAGTATTTATGCTCGATAGTGGGTTCATGCCTCCATTAAATCTGGGACGGTGACGAGAAAGTTCTAAGGTTGTGGATGTGCTGTTGCCACTAGGGATAAAACATCGATGCTTTGTCTAAGGATATTTGTGTTGATTACATTACGCACCATACTTAATGCAATTGTCCGTTGTTTACAACTTAATACTGGAGGGGTTCGGATGATAACTCTGAAGGTGGACTTTTTAGGCATAGATGCATGTTTGGATAGCGGTCTATGTACTTTGTCATGTAATGCCACGATTAAATCTCATAGTACTCATCATGATATATGTATGTGCATTGTTATGCCTTCTTTATTTGTCAATTGCCCAACCGTAATTTGTTCACCCAACATCTGCTATCTTATGGGAGAGACACCGCTAGTGAGCTGTGGACCCCGGTCCTATTCTTTACATCCGAAATACAAACTGCTGCAATTGTTCTTTACTGTTCTTCGCAAACAACCATCATCATCCACACTATACATCTAATCCTTTGTTTACGAGCAAGCCGGTGAGATTGACAACCTCGCTGTTACGTTGGGGCAAAGTTCTGTGATTGTGTTGTGCGGGTTCCACGTTGGCGCCGGAATCCCTGGTGTTGCGCCGCACTACACTCCTCCGCCATCAACCTTCAACGTGCTTCTTGGCTCCTCCTGGTTCGATAAACCTTGGTTTCTTTTCGAGGGAAAACTTGCTGTTGTGCGCATCATACCTTCCTCTTGGGGTTCCCAACGGACGTGTTAACTACGCGCAATCAAGCTCTTTTACGCGCGCCGTTGCAGGGAGATCAAGACACGCTGCAAGGGGAGTCTCCACTTCCAATCTCTTTACTTTGTTTTTGTCTTGCTTTACTTTATTTACTACTCTGTTTGCTGCATTATATCAAAACACAAAAAAATTAGTTGCTAGTTTTACTTTATTACTGTCTTGTTCTATATATCAAAAACACAAAAAAATTAGTTACTTGCATTTACTTTATTTAGTTTGCTTTATTTACTACTGCTAAAATGGGTACTGTTGAGAATACTAAGTTGTGTGACTTCACTAGCACAAATAATAATGATTTCCTATGCACACCTATTGCTCCACCTGCTACTACAGCAGAATTCTTTGAAATTAAACCTGCTTTCTTGAATCTTGTTATGAGAGAGCAATTTTCCGGTGTTAGTTACGATGATGTTGCTGCCCATCTTAATAATTTTGTTGAACTATGTGAAATGCAAAAGTATAAGGATGTAGATGGTGACATTATAAAATTAAAATTGTTTCCTTTCTCCTTAAGAGGAAGAGCTAAAGATTGGTTGCTATCTCTGCCTAGAAATAGTATTGATTCTTGGACTAAATGTAAGGATGCTTTTATTGGTAGATATTATCCTCCCGCTAAAATTATATCTTTGAGAAGTAGCATAATGAATTTTAAGCAATTAGATAATGAACATGTTGCTCAAGCATGGGAGAGAATGAAATCTTTGGTAAAGAATTGCCCAACCCATGGATTGACTACTTGGATGATCATCCAAACCTTTTATGCAGGATTGAATTTTTCTTCGCGGAACCTATTGGATTCAGCTGCTGGAGGTACCTTTATGTCCATCACTTTGGGGGCGGCAACAAAGCTTCTTGATGATATGATGACAAATTACTCCGAATGGCACACGGAAAGAGCTCCACAAGGTAAGAAGGTAAATTACGTTGAAGAAACCTCCTCCTTGAGTGATAAGATTGATGCTATTATGTCTATGCTTGTGAATGGTAGATCTAATGTTGATCCTAATAATGTTCCTTTAGCTTCATTGGTTGCCCAAGAAGAACATGTTGATGTGAACTTCATTAAAAATAATAATTTCAACAACAATGCTTATAGGAATAATTCTGGTAACAACTATAGGCCATATCCTGCTGCTAATGGTAATAGTTATGGTAATTCTTATGGGAATTCTTACAACAATAATAGGAGTGTACCCCCTGGTCTTGAAGCCATGCTTAAAGAATTTATTAGTACACAAACTTCTTTTAACAAATCTGTTGAGGAAAAGCTCGATAAAATTGATATTCTCGCTTCTAAGGTTGATAGTCTTGCCTCTGATGTTGATCTTTTAAAATTGAAAGTTATGCCTAATAGGGATATTGATAATAAGATTGTTACTACAGCAAATGCCATCCAAGTTAGAATTAATGAGAATATTAGATTGATGGCTGAATTGCATGCTAGGTGGGAAAGAGAAGAAAACGAAAAACTTGCTAAAGAGAATAATGTAGCTAAAGTTTGGACTATTACCACCACTAGTAATGTTAATGATTCACATGTTGCTACACCTCCTACTATCAATGGTAAAATAATTGGTGTTGGCAATGTTACTACTCCTAGTGCAAAGCGTGCAAAATTGCTGAAACTGCTAAAGCTGCTGAAATTGATAAAACTCGCTGAAATTTTTCAAAATATTGGGGATAATGATCCCATTGCTGTAGATCATAATGGTTTAGACTTTGATGATTGTCACATCTCTGAAGTTATAAAGTTCTTACAAAAGCTTGCTAAAAGTCCCAATGCTAGTGCTATAAATTTGGCCTTTACAAAACATATTACAAATGCTCTCATAAAAGCTAGAGAGGAGAAACTAAAACTTGAAACTTCTATTCCTAGAAAGTTAGAAGATGGTTGGGAGCCCATCATTAAGATGAGGGTCAATGATTTTGATTGTAATGCTTTATGTGATCTTGGTGCAAGTATTTCGTTATGCCTAAGAAAATTTATGATATGCTTGACTTGCCACCATTGAAGAATTGTTATTTGGATGTTAATCTTGTTGATAATGCTATAAAGAAACCTTTGGGGAGGATTGATAATGTTCGTATTATGGTTAACAATAACCTTGTCCCCGTTGATTTTGTTGTCTTGGATATTGAATGCAATGCATCTTGTCCCATTATATTGGGAAGACCTTTTCTTCGAACCGTTGGTGCTACCATTGATATGAAGGAAGGTAATATTAAATATCAATTTCCTCTCAAGAAAGGTATGGAACACTTCCCTAGAAAGAGAATGAAGTTACCTTATGATTCTATTATTAGAACAAATTATGATGTTGATGCTTCGTCTCTTGATGTTACTTGATACACACTTTCTGCGCCTAGGCCGAAAGGCGTTAAAAAAGCGCTTATGGGAGACAACCCATTATTTTACTTCTGCACTTTATTTTATATTTGAGTCTTGGAAGTTGTTTACTACTGTAGCAACCTCTCCTTATCTTTATTTTATTGCATTGTTGTGCCAAGTAAAGTCTTTGATAGTAAAGCCAATACTAGATTTGGATTGCTGCGCGAGAACAGATTTCTTGTCTGTCACGAATTTGGACAGTAGTCCCCGTAGAAAAATCAAAAAAATCTGCCAATTTACGTGCGTGATCCTCGGATATGTACGCAACTTTCATTCAATTTGGGCATTTTCATCTGAGCAAGTCTGGTGCCACTTTAAAATTTGTCTTTACGAACTGTTCTGTTTTGACAGATTCTGCCTTTTATTTCGCATTGCCTGTTTTGCTATGTTAGATGGATTTCTTTGTTCCATTAACTTTCAGTAGCTTTGTGCAATGTCCAGAAGTGTTAAGAATGATTATGTCACCTCTGAATATATGAATTATGCACTGACCCTCTAATGAGTTTGTTTCGAGTTTGGTGTGGAGGAAGTTTTCAAGGGTCAAGAGAGGAGGATGATACAATATGATCAAGAAGAGTGAAAAGTCAAAGCTTGGGGATGCCCCGTGGTTCATCCCTGCATATTTTAAGAAGACTCAAGCGTCTAAGCTTGGGGATGCCCAAGGCATCCCTTCTTCATCGACAACTTATCGGGTTCCTCTAGTGAAACTATATTTTTATTCCGTCACATCTTATGTGCTTTACTTGGAGCGTCTGTTTGTTTTTGTTTTTGTTTTTGTTTGAATAAATCGGATCCTAGCATTCTTTGTTTGGGAGAGAGACACGCTCCGCTGTTTCGTATGAACACATATGTTCTTAGCTTTATCTTTAATGTTCATTGCGAAATTTGAACTACTTCATTCATTGTTATATGGTTGGAAACGGAAAATGCCGCATGTGGTAAATGGTTTAATGTCTTGAATAATGTGATACTTGGCAATTGTTGTGCTCATATAGATCTTGTTTAAGCTCTTGCATCATGTACCTTGTACTCATTAATGAATAACTACATAGAGCTTGTTAAAATTTGGTTTGCATGATTGATCTCTAGAGTCTAGATATTTTCCGGTTGAGGTGTTTGAACAACAAGGAGACAATGTAAAGTCTTATAATAGCTACAATATGTTCATATGTGAGCTTTGCTGCACCTTTTATACTTGAGTTTGCTTCAAACAACCTTGCTAGCCTAGCCTTGTATTGAGAGGAATTCTTCTCGTGCATCCAAATCCTTGAGCCAATAACCATGCCATTTGTGTCCACCATACCTACCTACCACATGGTATTTCTCCGCCATTCCAAAGTAAATTACTTGAGTGCTACCTTTAAAATTTCTATTCTTTGCCTTTGCAATATATAGCTCATGGGACAAAATAGCCTTAAAAACTATCGTGGTGAAGAATATGTACTTATGTGTCTTATTTCTTAGTAAGTTGCTTGTTGAGCGGTAACCATGTTTTACGGGGACGCCATCAACTCTTTTACCTTTGTTGAATATCATGTGAGTTGCTATGCATGTTCGTCTTGTACTGAAGTAAGGGCGGTTTTCACAATCAAATGGTTTGAGTATGCATACTGTTAGAGAAGAACATTGGGCCGCTAACTAAAGCCATGATTCATGGTGGAAGTTTCAGTATGGACAGCTAATCCTCAATCTCTTATGAGAATATTAATTGTTGTTGAATGCTTATGCATTAAAGAGGAGTCCATTATCTGTTGTCTATGTTGTCCCGGTATGGATGTCTAAGTTGAGAATAATCAAAAGCGAGAAATCCAATGCGAGCTTTCTCCTTAGACCTTTGTACGAGCGGCATAGAGGTACCCCTTTAGTGACACTTGGTTGAAACATATGCTATGCAATGATAATCGGTGTTAACCCAAGCTAATTAGGACAAGGTGCGAGCACTATTAGTATACTATGCATGAGGCTTGCAACTTATAAGATGTCTTATACATAACTCATATGCTTTATTACTACCGTTGACAAAATTGTTTCTTGTTTTCAAAATGAAAAGCTCTAGCACAAATATAGTAATCAATGCTTCCCTCTGCGAAGGGCCTATCTTTTACTTTATTGTTGAGTCAGTTTGCCTATTCTTTCTATCCTAGAAGCAAACACTTGTGTCAACTGTGTGCATTGATTCTTACATGTTTACCTATTGCACTTGTTATATTATTTTGTGTTGACAACTATCATTGAGATATACATGTTACAAGTTGAAAGCAACCGCTGAAACTTTATCTTCCTTTGTGTTGCTTCAATGCCTTTACTTTGAATTTATTGCTTTATGAGTAACTCTTATGCAAGTCTTATTGATGCTTGTCTTGAAAGTATTATTCATGAAAAGTCTTTGCTATATGATTCATTTGTTTACTCATTATCTTCATCATTGCTTCGAATCGCTGCATTCATCTCATATGCTTTACAATAGTATGATCAAGATTATGATAGCATGTCACTTCAGAAATTATCTTTGTTATCGTTTACCTACTCGAGGGCGAGTAGGAACTAAGCTTGGGGATGCTTGATACGTCCCAAACGTATCTATAATTTCTTATGTTCCATGCTACTTTTATGATGATACTCACATGTTTTATACACATTATATGTCATATTTATGCATTTTCCGGCACTAACCTATTGACGAGATGCCGAAGAGCCGATTCTTGTTTTCTGCTGTTTTTGGTTTCGGAAATCCTAGTAAGGAAATATTCTCGGAATTGGACGAAATCAACGCCCGGGGTCCTATTTTTCCACGAAGCTTCCGGAAGACCGGAGGACTTACGAAGTGGGGCCACGAGGTGGCCGGACACTAGGCGGCGTGGCCCAGGGCCGCGCGGCCTAGCGTGTGGGCCCCCGTGGCGCCTCCTGACCTGCCCTTCCGCCTACTTAAAGCCTTCGTCGCGAAACCCCCAGAGAACCTTCCAGAGACGCCGCCGCCAATCCCATCTCGGGGGATACAGGAGATCGCCTCCGGTACCCTGCCGGAGAGGGGAATCATCTCCTGGAGGTCTCTTCATCGCCATGATCGCCTCCGGATCGATGTGTGAGTAGTTCACCCCTGGACTATGGGTCCATAGCGGTAGCTAGATGGTTGTCTTCTCCCCATTGTGCTATCATGTTAGATCTTGTGAGCTGCCTATCATGATCAAGATCATCTATTTGTAATCCTTCATGTTGTGTTTGTTGGGATCCGATGAATATTGAATACTATGTCAAGTTGATTATCAATCTATCATATATGTTATTTATGTTCTTGCATGCTCTCCGTTGCTAGTAGAGGCTCGGCCAAGTTGATACTTGTGACTCCAAGAGGGAGTATTTATGCTCGATAGTGGGTTCATGCCTCCATTAAATTCGGGACGGTGACGAGAAAGTTCTAAGGTTGTGGATGTGATGTTGCCACTAGGGATAAAACATCGATGCTTTGTCTAAGGATATTTGTGTTGATTACATTACGCACCATACTTAATGCAATTGTCTCGTTGTTTACAACTTAATACTTGGAGGGGTTCGGATGATAACTCTGAAGGTGGACTTTTTAGGCATAGATGCATGTCTGGATAGCGGTCTATGTACTTTGTCGTAATAATGCCCCGATTAAATCTCATAGTACTCATCATGATATATGTATGTGCATTGTTATGCCTTCTTTATTTGTCAATTGCCCAACCGTAATTTGTTCACCCAACATCTCGCTATCTTATGGGAGAGACACCGCTAGTGAACTGTGGACCCCGGTCCTATTCTTTACATCCGAAATACAAACTGCTGCAATTGTTCTTTACTTGTTCTTCGCAAACAACCATCATCATCCACACTATACATCTAATCCTTTGTTTACGAGCAAGCCGGTGAGATTGACAACCTCGCCGTTACGTTGGGGCAAAGTTCTGTGATTGTGTTGTGCAGGTTCCACGTTGGCGCCGGAATCCTTGGTGTTGCGCCGCACTACACTCCTCCGCCATCAACCTTCAACGTGCTTCTTGGCTCCTCCTGGTTCGATAAGCCTTGGTTTCTTTTTGAGGGAAAACTTGCTACTGTGCGCATCACATCTTCCTCTTAGGGTTCCCAACGGACATGTCAACTACACGCATCAAGCATTTTTTCTTGCGCCGTTGCCGGGGACGAAGAAAAGTTACACCGCAAAGATTTCTAACTCCCACGTCAACTACACGCCAGCATTTTTTCTGGCGCCATTGCCGGGGAGATCAAGACACGCTGCAAGGGGAGTCTCCACTTCCAATCTCTTTACTTTGTTTTTGTCTTGCTTTATTTTATTTACAACTTTGTTTGCTGCTCTATATCAAAAACACAAAAAAATTAGTTACTTGCATTTACTTTATTTAGTTTGTTTTCTTTACTACTGCTAAAATGGGTACTGTTGAGAATACTAAGTTGTGTGACTTCACTAGCACAAATAATAATGATTTCCTATGCACACCTATTGCTCCACCTGCTACTACAGTAGAATTCTTTGAAATTAAACCTGCTTTACTGAATCTTGTTATGAGAGAGCAATTTTCACGGTGTTAGTTCCGATGATGCTTGCTGCCCATCTTAATAATTTTGTTGAACTATGTGAAATGCAAAAGTATAAGGATGTAGATGGTGACATTATAAAATTAAAATTGTTTCCTTTCTCTTTAAGAGGAAGAGCTAAAGATTGGTTGCTATCTCTCGCCTAGAAATAGTATTGATTCTTGGACTAAATGTAAGGATGCTTTTATTGGTAGATATTATCCTCCCGCTAAAATTATATCTTTGAGAAGTAGCATAATGAATTTTAAGCAATTAGATAATGAACATGTTGCTCAAGCATGGGAGAGAATGAAATCTTTGGTAAAGAATTTCCCAACCCATGGATTGACTACTTGGATGATCATCCAAACCTTTTATGCAGGATTGAATTTTTCTTCGCGGAACCTATTGGATTCAGCTGCTGGAGGTACCTTTATGTCCATCACTTTGGGGGCGGCAACAAAGCTTCTTGATGATATGATGAAAAATTACTCTGAATGGCACACGGAAAGAGCTCCACAAGGTAAGAAGGTAAATTCTGTTGAAGAAACCTCCTCCTTGAGTGATAAGATTGATGCTATTATGTCTATGCTTGTGAATGGTAGATCTAATGTTGATCCTAATAATGGTCCTTTATCTTCATTGGTTGCCCAAGAAGAACATGTTGATGTGAACTTCATTAAAAATAATAATTTCAACAACAATGCTTATAGGAATAATTCTGGTAACAACTATAGGCCATATCCTGCTGCTAATGGTAATAGTTATGGTAATTCTTATGGGAGTTCTTACAACAATAATAGGAGTGTACCCCCTGGTCTTGAAGCTATGCTTAAAAAATTTATTAGTACACAAACTGCTTTTAACAAATCTGTTGAGGAAAAGCTCGATAAAATTGATATTCTTACTTCTAAGGTTGATAGTCTTGCCTTCGATGTTGATCTTTTAAAATTGAAAGTTATGCCTAATAAGGATATTGATAATAAGATTGTTACTACAGCAAATGCCATCCAAGTTCGAATTAATGAGAATAATAGATTGATGGCTGAATTGCATGCTAGGTGGGAAAGAGAAGAAAATGAAAAACTTGCTAAAGAGAATAATGTAGCTAAAGTTTGGACTATTACCACCACTAGTAATGTTAATGATTCACATGTTGCTACACCTCCTACTATCAATGGTAAAATAATTGGTGTTGGCAATGTTACTACTCCTAGTGCAAAGCGTGCAAAATTGCCCGAAACTGCTAAAACTGCTGAAATTGATAAAACTGCTAAAATTTTTCAAAATATTGGGGATAATGATCCCATTGCTGTAGATCATAATGGTTTAGACTTTGATGATTGTCACATCTCTGAAGTTATAAAGTTCTTACAAAAGCTTGCTAAAAGTCCCAATGCTAGTGCTATAAATTTGGCCTTTACAAAACATATTACAAATGCTCTCATAAAAGCTAGAGAGGAGAAACTAAAACTTGAAACTTCTATTCCTAGAAAGTTAGAAGATGGTTGGGAGCCTATCATTAAGATGAGGGTCAATGATTTTGATTGTAATGCTTTATGTGATCTTGGTGCAAGTATTTCTGTTATGCCTAAGAAAATTTATGATATGCTTGACTTGCCACCATTGAAGAATTGTTATTTGGATGTTAATCTTGTTGATAATGCTATAAAGAAACCTTTGGGAAGGATTGATAATGTTCGTATTATGGTTAACAATAACCTTGTCCCCGTTGATTTTGTTGTCTTGGATATTGAATGCAATGCATCTTGTCCCATTATATTGGGAAGACCTTTTCTTCGAACTGTTGGTGCTACCATTGATATGAAGGAAGGTAATATTAAGTATCAATTTTCTCTCAAGAAAGGTATGGAACACTTCCCTAGAAAGAGAATGAAGTTACCTTATGATTCTATTATTAGAACAAATTATGATGTTGATGCTTCGTCTCTTGATGTTACTTGATACACACTTTCTGCGCCTAGTCGAAAGGCGTTAAAGAAAAGCGCTTATGGGAAACAACCCATTATTTTACTTCGCACTTTATTTTATATTTGAGTCTTGGAAGTTGTTTACTACTGTAGCAACCTCTCCTTATCTTTATTTTGTTGCATTGTTGTGCCAAGTAAAGTCTTTGATAGTAAAGCCAATACTAGATTTGGATTACTGCGCAGGAACAGATTTCTTGCTGTCACGAATTTGGGCAGTAGTCCCTGTAGAAAAATCAAAAAATCTGCCAATTTACGTGCATAATCCTCAGATATGTACGCAACTTTCATTCAATTTGGACATTTTCATTTGAGCAAGTCTGCTACCTCAATAAAATTCGTCTTTACGAACTGTTCTGTTTTGACAGATTCTGCCTTTTATTTCGCATTGCCTATTTTGCTATGTTAGATGGATTTCTTTGTTCCATTAACTTTCAGTAGCTTTGTGCAAAGTCCAAAAGTGTTAAGAATGATTATGTCACCTCTGAATATATGAATTATGCACTGACCCTCTAATGAGTTTGTTTCGAGTTTGGTGTGGAGGAAGTTTTCAAGGGTCAAGAGAGGGGGATGATACAATATGATCAAGAAGAGTGAAAAGTCAAAGCTTGGGGATGCCCCCGTGGTTCATCCCTGCATATTTTAAGAAGACTCAAGCGTCTAAGCTTGGGGATGCCCAAGGCATCCCTTCTTCGTCGACAACTTATCAGGTTCCTCTAGTGAAACTATATTTTTATTCCATCACATCTTATGTGCTTTACTTGGAGCGTCTGTTTGTTTTTATTTTTGTTTTTGTTTGAATAAATCGGATCCTAGCATTCTTTGTTTGGGAGAGAGACACACTCTGTTTCGTATGAACACATGTGTTCTTAGCTTCATCTTTAATGTTCATTGCGAAAGTTGAACTATTTCATTCATTGTTATATGGTTGGAAACGGAAAATGCCGCATGTGGTAAATGGTCTAATGTCTTGAATAATGTGATATTTGGCAATTGTTGTGCTCATATAGATCTTGTTTAAGCTCTTGCATCATGTACCTTGTACTCATTAATGAATAACTACATAGAGCTTGTTAAAATTTGGTTTGCATGATTGATCTCTAGAGTCTAGATATTTTCTGGTTGAGGTGTTTGAACAACAAGGAGACAATGTAAAGTCTTATAATAGCTACAATACGTTCATATGTGAGCTTTGCTGCACCTTTTATACTTGAGTTTGCTTCAAACAACCTTGCTAGCCTAGCCTTGTATTGAGAGGAATTCTTCTCGTGCATCCAAATCCTTGAGCCAATACTATGCCATTCGTGTCCACCATACCTACCTACCACATGGTATTTCTCCGCCATTCCAAAGTACATTACTTGAGTGCTACCTTTAAAATTTCTATTCTTTGCCTTTGCAATATATAGCTCATGGGACAAATAGCTTAAAAACTATCGTGGTGAAGAATATGTACTTATGTGTATTATTTCTTAGTAAGTTGCTTGTTGAGCGGTAACCATGTTTTCTGGGGACGCCATCAACTCTTTTACCTTTGTTGAATATCATGTGAGTTGCTATGCATATTCGTTTTGTCTGAAGTAAGGGCGGTTTTCACAATCAAATGGTTTGAGTATGCATAATGTTAGAGAAGAACATTGGGCCGCTAACTAAAGCCATGATTCATGGTGGAAGTTTCAGTGTGGACAACTAATCCTCAATCTCTTATGAGAATAATAACTGTTGTTGAATGCTTATGCATTAAAGAGGAGTCCATTATCTGTTGTCTATGTTGTCCCGGTATGGATGTCTAAGTTGAGAATAATCAAAAGCGAGAAATCCAATGCGAGCTTTCTCCTTAGACCTTTGTAGAGGCGGCATAGAGGTACCCCTTTGTGACACTTGGTTAAAACATATGCTATGCAATGATAATCCGTGTTAACCCAAGCTAATTAGGACAAGGTGCGAGCACTATTAGTATACTATGCATGAGGCTTGCAACTTATAAGATATCTTATACATAACTCATATGCTTTATTACTACCGTTGACAAAATTGTTTCTTGTTTTCAAAATGAAAAGCTCTAGCACAAATATAGTAATCAATGCTTCCCTCTCGCAAAGGGCCTATCTTCTACTTTATTGTTGAGTCAGCTTGCCTATTCTTTCTATCTTAGAAGCAAACACTTGTATCAACTGTGTGCATTGATTCTTACATGTTTACTTATTGCACTTGTTATATTACTTTGTGTTGACAATTATCCATGAGATATACATGTTGAAGTTGAAAGCAACCGCTGAAACTTTATCTTCCTTTGAGTTGCTTCAATGCTTTTACTTTGAATTTATTGCTTTATGAGTAACTCTTATGCAAGTCTTATTGATGCTTGTCTTGAAAGTATTATTCATGAAAAGTCTTTGCTATATGATTCATTTGTTTACTCATTATCTTCATCATTGCTTCGAATCGCTGCATTCATCTCATATGCTTTACAATAGTATGATCAAGATTATGATAGCATGTCACTTCAGAAATTATTTTTGTTATCGTTTACCTACTCGAGGGCGAGTAGGAACTAAGCTTAGGGATGCTTGATACGTCCCAAACGTATCTATAATTTCTTATGTTCCATGCTACTTTTATGATGATACTCACATGTTTTATACACATTATATGTCATATTTATGCATTTTCCGGCACTAACCTATTGACGAGATGCCGAAGAGCCAGTTGCTGTTTTCTGCTGTTTTTGGTTTCAGAAATCCTAGTAAGAAATATTCTCGGAATTGGACGAAATCAACGCCTACGGTCCTATTTTTGCACGAAGCTTCCAGAAGACCGGAGGACTTACGAAGTGGGGCCACGACGTGGCCAGACACTAGGGCGGCGCGGCCCAGGTGCTGGCCGCGCGGCCCTAGCGTGTGGGCCCCTCGTGTGGCCCCCTGACCTGCCCTTCCGCCTACATATAGTCTTCGTCGCGAAACCCCCGTCATCGAGACCCACGATACGGAAAACCTTCCGGAGACGCCGCCGCCGCCAATCCCATCTCGGGGGATTCAGGAGATCGCCTCCGGCACCCCGCCGGAGAGGGGAATCATCTCCCGGAGGTCTCTTCATCGCCATGATCGCCTCCGGATCGATGTGTGAGTAGTTCACCCCTGGACTATGGGTCCATAGCAGTAGCTAGATGGTCGTCTTCTCCCCATTGTGCTATCATGTTAGATCTTGTGAGCTGCCTATCATGATCAAGATCATCTATTTGTAATCCTTCATGTTGTGTTTGTTGGGATCCGATGAATATTGAATACTATGTCAAGTTGATTATCAATCTATCATATATGTTATTTATGTTCTTGCATGCTCTCCGTTGCTAGTAGAGGCTCGGCCAAGTTGATACTTGTGACTCCAAGAGGGAGTATTTATGCTCGATAGTGGGTTCATGCCTCCATTAAATGCGGGACAGATGACGGAAAGTTCTAAGGTTGTGGATGTGCTTGTTGCCACTAGGGATAAAACATCGATGCTTTGTCTAAGGATATTTGTGTTGATTACATTACGCACCAGACTTAATGCAATTGTCCGTTGTTTACAACTTAATATCGGAGGGGTTCGGATGATAACCTCGAAGGTGGACTTTTAGGCATAGATGCATGCTTGGATAGCGATCTATGTACTTTGTCGTAATGCCCTGATTAAATCTCATAGTACTCATCATGATATATGTATGTGCATTGTTATGCCTTCTTTATTTGTCAATTGCCCAACCGTAATTTGTTCACCCAACATCTGCTATCTTATGGGAGAGACACCGCTAGTGATCTGTGGACCCCGGTCCTATTCTTTACATCTGAAATACAAACTACTGCAATTGTTCTTTACTGTTCTTCGCAAACAACCATCATCATCCACACTATACATCTAATCCTTTGTTTACGAGCAAGCCGGTGAGATTGACAACCTCGCTGTTACGTTGGGGCAAAGTTACGTGATTGTGTTGTGCGGGTTCCACGTTGGCGCCGGAATCCCTGGTGTTGCCCCGCACTACACTCCTCCGCCATCAACCTTCAATGTGCTTCTTGGCTCCTCCTGGTTCGATAAACCTTGGTTTCTTTCTGAGTGAAAACTTGCTACTGTGTGCATCACACCTTCCTCTTGGGGTTCCCAACGGATGTGTCAACTACACGCATCAGAACTCCATGAAGTTCTGGTCAACCTGTGAAGACTGACGGGCATAGTTTTCATAATAAAAGCAACCTTTTGAAGAAATGATTACAAAACATGCATTGACCTGCGATTTCCTGATCAATGGTCGTAGCTAGTGCATCAAACACCTTTTACTCTTTTAGAACTTGCTGAGTACCTCTGTACTCACTTTCTTTCGACTCCCTTGCTAGACTGTGATCCGGAAGTGGAGGCCATCAACGATGAAGCACCGGAAGGAAGCTACGAGCTGGTCTACGAGGAATCTGATCTTACCGGCGGAGTTGAAGGAGTAGACTATGGGATAGTCTACGGACCCGATGACACGGAGGTGGAGGAGTAGTGATGAACCCTAGCATCATAGAGCCGAGCAACGTAGAACTTACCTAAATAAGTTGTTGAGCTCTCTTTTATATATGTTTATAAGTTGTAATCGTACTTAAGTAGTATCTTAGGGTGTTCTCATAGGACCTGTGAGAATACCAACTTGTTAAGACAGTGTTTGTAATAATATATGGAGTGTTATGACCTGCAATGTTTCTGTTGTACCACTCTGAGGGATATGGCAATTTGTGAAGAAGTCCCTCCACAAAGATCATATCAACGACTTGTATACTACGACATGCAATGGTATGCTGGGTCACCGCACTAACCGCCACCATCTCAACAAGACTCGACGCTATGTCTGGTAGAGGCGGAGGCCGACCTCGCGGCCGTGGTCGTGGTCGTGGCCGCGGCCGCGGCAGAGCTGAACGCTCGCCGTCGCCTCCCACGCCGTCGTCTTCATCGTCGAAGACGGACGTGGAGCCGGACGTGTTGTTCGAGTTCATCCTCGTCCTCAAGGGCGACCCGCGCGGCATCCAGAGGTTGTCGGACTCCTTCGCCGACTACGTCGCCGTCGACGACCGCCCGCGCACGATGCATCTGCGGGAGGCTGTGTGCGGCTACTACCGGTGGATCGTTGACGTGATCTACGACGCGGGCGGCAAGATGTACCTCAACATCGGCTGGGAGAAGTTCGCGCGGCACCACAGCCTCGAAGCCGGCTTCATCCTCCTGTTCTCCTACATCGGCGACAGGGACATGAGCGTCAAGGTCTTCGACGAGGCGCGCTGCCGCCGGGACTACCACGGCGACAGCACCGACGAGGAGGACGACTGATGATGAAGAGTGTTGTTTCTTCGCAGCGAATACGTGCACGGAAGTTTTTGGATGTTCGCCGCATCAGTAGAACCAACAAGGGCACCATCCTCCCGCTGGATTTTCCAGTTTGGGTGACTGGGTGTGCCCTCGAGTGTTCTTTCTTAGCAGCGAACATAGGAAACCTTCGATGCACTGCCTAGTTAGGTTTAGTTTTTTTGCAAAATTTTATATTTGTGTCTACCATGGTTCAAACTATGTATTAGTTTGTGGAAAACCATGTTCCAAACTGTGTCTTCGTGTAAACCACGTTCCCAATTATGTATTAGTTTGTGAAAATTGAAATAAAAATGCCAAACAAAAGTATTTTAAATGTTTAGGGGAGACGTTTGGGGGACGCGGCTGGGGAGCGACGTCCTCCAGACATGGCACGAACAAAACATGTCCCCCAAACGCTCAATCCAGCGCGGTTTGGGGGACGGTTTGAGGAACGCGGCTGGAGATGCTCTTAGTCTATGCATGCAGAAAAAGTTGATCAGGTTCACCCGGAGAAGAGGAGTCTAGCAGTTCATGCATGCAACAAAATCAATCGCCTTTTCTTTCCCTCGCACATGCACTGGGTTACTCTCCCTCTCTTTAATTTTACAAGTGCTATTTACTCCCATATTTAAATAAAATTATGCCTACAAGATGAGGATTATGGAACAAATAGTTTTTAAGGTTGTGCCTTAAAAACTAGAACGGAGAGAGTACCTCTAATCCAGTAATCCGTGTGCGGAAGCTTGTTTCCTAAGTAAAGCCAAAACTCAGCGCACGCGTAGCCATATACCATGCATGGGACTTGCACTAGTGGAAAACAGGGCTTTTGTGGCGGGTGGTAAGGGCCTTTTGTCGTGGGCGGCCATCCGCGACAAGGAAGGCGCGATAAAAGGTTTACCTTTTGTCGCGGGTCGCTTACCACCCGCGACATATAGTCCACCACGTGGCCGGCGCGGGGCGCGCAGGGGACAGGCCCTTTTGTCGCGGGCGGTATTACCACCCGCGACAAAAGGCCCTCTACGTGGCGCGCGCACAACGCTGCTGCATTAGGGTTTGAGGGGTGCAACACACACACCCCCTCCCCGCCACCGACCCCCTTTTATTTCATTTTTTCATTCAAAAATAAAAGTTGCATATAATTTGTACGCTACTAGAAATGGTACACGTTCATTCATATATAGATCATCAAACAAATATTGGAAGCAAAAGTCGATTCCCCTTACATATTCGTAGATTCCCCTTACATATATATATACATGGAGCTCACGACTACCGGTACTAAAGACCGTCTATTTGGAGGGAGAGTGCCTATTTGGACTAAACAAGCCGTTGTTGTCTATTACTTCTCTAACCAAAAGTCCCGCCAGTTCCTCCGCAATTCCTAGTAGGTGTTCCTTTGGTTGGAGTGTGTCCCGCATGAAGTCGACCTATATACGAAAATGAGATGAGTATGACTATATCAATCTTGATAACGAAATATTGACGATAATAAATAAAGTTGTGAATGTTATTGCTTACGTTGAATTTATTATTGTTCTGCTTCTCAGTGGTTAACATGCGAATGGACTCGCAAACGTAGTATCCACATAGATTCGTCCCTTGTGGCTGCTGGGCGCACGGTACAGGAGTAAATGTTAGCCTCTCTGCCCAGGTACCCTTAGTATGGTTCCTGAAAGCTCTCCAAGCCCTGCCAGGCAAAAGAATGATTGAATGAGTGGATAATTAATTGATATCTCACGAAAAATATAGCGCGGTGATGAAGGAAATTACACTTGGAGCAACTTCTGCAAGTCGCGGAACCCGTCCACGCCTCTACTCATTGGGTCCCTTACTTCAACTATTCCCTTATCAACTTGAATGTCTAGTAGAATCCAGTGGAAGCTGCACATGTTATGTATATACGTCAGGAATTACACTTAACATCGAGTAAGAAAAATTGAATGTGCATAAAAGATCATTAAGACTCTCACTCGTAGTTGTAAGGAAACAAGTATTGAATCACGTAAATGTTGCTCCCCCAAAAACCTTAGTAGGTTTCCCCCCGTTTCTTCGCCTTTATGCTTTACCGTTTCAACATGTACTTTATCTGGGTCAACAAACCCAATATTGATAATATTATTACTTTTGCATTCACTGATCTTCAGTCCGCATAAGAGAACACATAAGATATAATGAGTATATGCAATGAAAACAAACATGAACTGAATGAAAATGAACTTATATGTAGTTAACAACTTACCAGCAATAGCAACTCATGAGAGATTTGTCGAGGGCTTCTAAATTGAATAACTGCCAGAGTTCATTCATCTCAATATGGATCTCCTCCTTTCGGTAGTAATATTAAAATGGTATATTCACCACGATGTACCTTATGTTCTCCTTGCATGCATCAAGGTACCACTGATGCAAATTCCGCATATGTGTTGGCAGTTTATGCAGCCGCTCTCTCCTGACCAAGTCGGCCCCGTAGACAAATTTAGGAGCTATATCAGCAGTGGGTAGTGCAGCATCTGCGGCACATAGCAATTCCTCCACGGTAACTCCACAGGTAGCCGCTAGCTTTGCAGCTTCTTCCATATCGATACCACCACCATGTTGCAGGTACACCTTGGGAACATCAAACACTTTGAGTACTGGGATCGATTGTTTGGGCTGTTCTCCGAGCAGGGGAACTTCCTTTCTTTTTTTGCCTTTTGTCGTTTGCTTGGCCTTGAGGGGTGCACTTGTTGAACTTGACTTCTTCCCGGCTACACTTGTAGCTGATGATTTGCTCGTGCTAGCAATATCCTTCTCCTTAGCCTTGTCATCCTTCCTCTCCTTAGCCTTGTCATCCTTCTTCTTCTTAGCCTTGTCATCAATTACCTTCGCAATGTAGCGTGTATAGTCATCCTTCTTCTCGTGTAAGTCATATTGCGATGGTGTGTTCAGAAAACTAAGAGCATATTCTTTTTGCTTCTCTGTGTATGGCTCTGGCGCTGGAGGTTTTGGCTTATGAAAATGATCATACGTGTGTTTCGCAACAATGGACTCATTTTCCTCGACAGTACGATCGTAAGGACGGGGGGGAGGAACCTTTGGTACTTTTGGGAGGGGCGACATCTTGCGGACAGGACTCTTGAAACGCTTTCGGTTGGGTGCATTCCGAGTCTTAGTGGGCGGAGGCGGCGGCACTGGAGATGGAGATGGACTACAGATGCCGTGGTCGACGTCGTACCCATGGGGTGATGGTGGCGACATGTGATCGATAGGAGGAGGTGATGGTGGCCTGCGATCACCTGGAGGAGGTGATGGTGACCTGGGACGACTGGTACTAGGGGCTACCCAGCCTGGCAGCCTGATGTTCTTCTTTTCCCATAGAATGATTTCTCCCAGCACCTCTCTGAGTGTAACCCCCTCATCACCTCCAGGGAACTGGAGCTCCAATGTCTCCCACGACGGTACAACTGAATCCACCCCGACACGAGCATAGCCAGCTGGAATCTCATTGCCATGCCATGTTGCCGGCTCACCTTCAGGTCCAAATGCAGGTAAGACATAGCCGACCGCCACCTTAACAGACATGTTCCTGAACACCTCATGGAGATCACAAGGTGTTTGCTCCTTGATTCCATCCACGGGGTCGCCAAGACCGCCATCTGTCATCCGTGTAGGAGGGGCCTCCGAGTCGGCCACGGTGCTGTCTCGTCGCTAAGATATGCCGGCGGTATTATCTGGCTGGCGCTGTCCTTTAAGTTCATTAATCTCCCGCTGCTGCTGCTGAATCTCCCGCTTCTGCTGGTCTAGTTGCCGTTGGAACTCAGCCATCCGGTCATTCTGCACCTCCAGGTCGCGTTGTTTTGCTCTCGCTCAGCTTCTATAAGTCTCCGCGTCATTCGGAAACCCAAGCGCCCACGGAACACTAGGGCCGAAGCCTCTTGTTCGTCCTCCCTTTTCAGGATTACCGAGGACAAGCGTCGACAAGTCTTTCTCTCTATCGGGAGCAAACTTCAGTTTTCCCGCTTTAATATCAGCAGTCACTTGAATCCATTTTTCCCTGGGTACCCTAAACTTGCTGTCACTTTCAACAAGGTTCCCTGTCTTCATGTCATACTCACAGCCATGCCCAAGGAATCAATTTCGAGCCCTAGTGTCCCATCCTTCTCGTTCTGGTTCTGGAGTGATCCCATTCAGCTTCATCTTAGCCTCTTGTGCATCCCACTTAGGCATGGCTACTTCGTAGCCCCCTCGCCCCGTATGATGGTGATATTTCTTTTCGCTTGCATTCTTCTTGTTTTTCTTTGACAGGTTCGCAGCCTCCTCTGATTCTTTGTACTTCACAAATTCTTCCCAGTTATGCTCCTGCTTCGCTAGATAGTTTTCGAATAATGGAGGCTTCTTCTCGGTCTTATAAGCTTTCCATAACCGGTTCTTATATGCCCGGAAAAGTTCCCCCATCTTCTTAAGAGCCCATTTCTTCACTAGCGCCCTCTGCTTGGCATTCTCAGACTCCGATCCCAAATCTGGCAAAGTGAAATGTGCCATGAGGTCGTCAAAAAGTGTGTCTTTGTACCTATCGGCAACCTGACTTTCGGACACCATTCTCTAATACTGATCGGGAGACGATCTCTAACCAAAACTCCGCACTGATTTTTAAATGTCACTCTGACACTCGCGGGTGCCACCGGTTGGCCTTTCGGTGATATAGCTTCAATTGTGAAGTGGTCTTTTTTGCCCAACTTCTTTGCTGGGCCTCGTTTCTCCAACTTATCTTCGGAGGCCTAAGAGAATAAAAATTAATTAATTTATATACATATGTACATATAGAATTCCATTAATGCCTCAACTGATCATATACCTCGTCATGACCGGAGCCGTCGGCTTCTCCATCACCGGAGCCGTCGGCTTCTGCATCACCGGAGCCGCGGTCTTCTCCAGCTCCGGACCCGTCGGCTTGTCCATTACCGGAGTCGCGCTCTTCTCGGCCGGCTTCTGGACCATAGCGGATTATGTCCTCGAATATGTCTTCCTGTTCCAAGTCTCGACGGATTTCGAATGGATCCATCGTTTCTGCAAAAAATTCAATCGATAAGTACATGTTCTAACCCTAACCAAACCCTAACCCTAATCAAACACTAACCAAACCCTAACCCTAACCCTAACTCAAGGAGGGGGCGGCGGCGTGGAGCAGAGAGAAGAGGGTGCGTCAGGTAGAGGATCAAGACAATGGTCACGTGTTTGTGAGAGGGAGAGGGTGTCGGCGACGCGTGTTTGCGAGAGGGAGAGGGTGTCGGTGACGCGTGTTTGCGAGAGGGAGAGGGTGTCGGAGACGCGTGTTTGAGAGAGGGAGAGGGTGTGGGCGACGCGTGTTTGCGAGAGGGAGAAGGTGTCCGTTGTTTGCGAGAGGGAGAGGGTGTCGGTGACGGGTTTTTGCGAGGAGGGAGGGTGTCGGCATCGGTTGTTTGCGAGAGGGAGAGGGTATCGGCGTCGGTTGTTTATGAGAGGGAGAGGGGTGTCGGCGATGGGTGTTTGCAAGAGGGAGAGGGCCGATATCGGCATCGGGTATATCTATCTTATCGGAATTGAAAATTCAACTAAATTACTAACTAAATACATACATATACTAAATTACTAACTACTAACTAAATATACTAACTAAACTAATTAACTAAACTAACTAACTAAATAAATACATAAACTAATTAACTAACTAAATACATACATATACTAACTAACTAACTAAATACATAACTAAACTAACTAACTAATTACATATCCTAATTAACAATTAAAAAACAAAAAAAAAGACCAAAACTAGGCCGGCCGGCGGCGGCTCGATCCAGGCCGGCGGCTACCTGAGCGGCGGGGCGGTCGACGCGTTGTCTCCAGGCACGGCGGAGCTCGAGGCGCAGCGGCGGCGGCGGAGCTCGAGGCGCAGCGCGCAAAGGAGGCAGGCGCGGCAGAGGAGGCAGGCGCGGCGGCGGTGGCGGCGGCGGAGCTCGAGGCGCGGCAGAGGAGAGGCTCGAGGCGCGGCGTCGGCGGCGCAATCCAGCAGCCTGGCGGCGTCTCAGATTAGGTCTGGCCTCTAGTCGTCGCGGGTCGTCGCTCAGCCCGCGACGCGTAGAGCTTTTATAGCATGCCCCTTTTGTCGCGGGTCGTGCTACGGCCCGTGACAAAAGGCCCCCCTTTTGTCGCGGGTGGTGGCACGACCCGCGACAAAAGGGGGGTCTTTTGTCGCGGGTCGTGCCACCACCCGCGACAAAAGGGGTTAGGGGCTGATCCGTGGGAAATCCATCCAACGGCTCCGGCCGTTTGAATCCAACGGCGTGGAGCTGTTGGACACGGATCAGTCTCCTTTTCCCAGAGTCCCTTTTCTGTTTATGTATTTTAAATTAATAAAACCTATTATTTTAATAACTTTTGAATGGTAACTCAAATGGAAATGTTTTACATATGAAAATTGATCAGAAAAATCCAATGAACATGAATATGACATCCATATACCTATTTCCATCTCGCATCATATCAAACGTTGATAGTCGTGTATCTTTCACCCCTAATGATATGCGGAGTGACACCGACTAAGGTTTCCCCGCTCCGTTTAACTTTGATCCGTTTATGTTTCTCTTCTACTGCGCATCGTCGGCCTGCCACACGTGTCGCTTCTCCGTGCCACGTGTCGCCGCCACTTCCATGTGCCTCGACCTGCCGCTGCCGGCGTGCGACGTGTGTAGCCGTGGTTTACACGTGCCATGCCCCGCGTGTGCTATATAGAGCGCCGCGTGCGCGCGCAGCCACACGTCGCCACCGCCTCCGCTCATTCATCTCCGGGATGCCGCCACGTCGTCGAGGGTCGTCCGGTTTCTGTGGCGTTCGAGCGCGTCCGAGCGGTAGGTTTTACGCCGAGATACGCGCCGGTGGCTTCCTAGTGTGCCTTTTCCAGTCAGCCTCCCCTCATACCGAGATTCAGGAACACCAATCGGCTTAAGGTCAGGAATAAAGTCAACACAAAACTCAATGACCTCCTCATTTCCGTAGCCCTTTGAGATACTTCCTTTCGGCCTAGCTCGGTTATGATCATATTTCTTTAAAACTCCCATGAACCTCTCGAAGGGGAACATATTGTGTAGAAATACAGGACCGAGAATTCTAATCTCTTCAACTATGTGAACGAGGAGGTGCGTCATAATATTGAAGAAGGATGGTGGGAACAACAACTCGAAGCCGACAAGACATTCGACCACATCTTCCCGTAATCCCGACAAAGTTTCGGATCCATTACCTTCTGAGAAATTGCGTTGAGGAATGCACATATCGTCACAATGGCTAGTCGAACATTTTCTGGTAGAAGTCCCCTCAATGCAACCGGAAGCAATTGTGTCATAAGCACGTGGCAGTCATGGGACTTTAGGTTCTGGAATTTTTTTCTCCTTCATATTTACTATCCCCTTTATATTCGACGAGAAACCAGACGGAACCTTGATACTGAATAGGGCTTCAAAAAAGATATCCTTCTCTTATTTGGTAAGAGCGTAGTTGGCAGGCCCTTCAAACTTCCCTGGATGATTGCCGTTTCGTCCTTTATGACGTTCCTGGTCGTCCCGTGCTTCTGTTGTATCTTTTGTCTTCCCATACACGCCCAAGAAATCTAGAATATTCACACAAAGATTCTTGGTCAGGTGCATCACGTCGATTGCAGAGCGGACTTCCAGGACTTTCCAATATTCTAGCTCCCAAAAAATAGATTTCTTCTTCCACATGGGCGCGTGTCCGTCAGCGTCTTTCGGAACAAGTCGACCGCTCGGACCCTTTCCAAAGATAACATTTAAATCCTTGACCATGTCAAATATATCAGCACCACTATGGGGGACAGGCTTCGGACGGTGGTCTGCCTCGCCATCGAAATGCTTGCCTTTTTTCCTTAAGGGATGCTTGCGCGGAAGGAAATGGCGATTGTACGGGTACACAACTTTTTTGCTTTTCCCCAAATATTTACCTTCAGTCTCATCTAAACAGTGTGTGCATGCATTGTATCCTTTGTTTGTATGTCCTGAAATGTTACTAAGAGCAGGCCAATCATTGATGGTTACGAATAGCAACGCTCGTAGGTCAAATTCTTGCTCGGTGTGCTCATCCCACACATGTACACCTGGTTTGGCCCAGAACTCCAAAAGTTTATCAACTAATGGTCTTAGGTACACATCAATGTCGTTGCCGGGTTGCTTTGGGCCTTGGATAAGCACTGGCATCATAATGAACTTCCGCTTCATGCACAACCAAGGAGGAAGGTTGTAGATACATAAAGTCACGGGCCAGGTGTTGTGACTGCAGCTCTGCTCCCCAAAAGGATTCATGCCATCTGTACTTAGACCAAACCATAAGTTTCTTGCCTCACCTGCAAAATCCGGGAACTCTCTCCTGATGTTTCTCCACTGCCGACCATCAGCGGGGTGTCTCAACATCGCGTCTTTCTTACGTTCTTCCATGTGCCATCGCAACAATTTGGCATGCTCTTTGTTTCTGAACAAACGTTTCAACCGTGGTATTATTGGAGCATACCACATCACCTTCGCAGGAACCCTCTTCCTGGGTGGCTCGCCCTCAACATCACCGGGGTCATCTTTTCGATCTTATACCGTAATGCACCGCATATCGGGCATTTATTCAAATTCTCGTACTTCTCACCGCGGTAGAGGATACAGTCATTAATGCATGCATGTATCTTCTGCACATCTAATCCTAGAGGGCAGACAAGCTTCTTTGCTTCATATGTACTGACGGGCAATTCGTTATTTCTTGGAAATAACTTCTTTAATATTATCATCAATTTTTCAAATCCCGAGTCAGTCACACCGACCTCTGTCTTCCATTTCAGCAATTCCAATATGCTACCCAGCTTTCTCTGTCCATCTTCACAACCTGGGTACAACAATTTGTGGTGGTCCTCTAACATCTTGTCGAACTGCAACCTCTCCTTATCCGTGCCACAGTCTCTTCTTGCATCAGAAATGGCCCGACGAAGATCATCATCAACAGGATCATCTGCTGCCTGTTCTTCACCTCCTTCTTCTTCATTGTCGTCCATTGAGGTATCATCGCATTCAGAGAACATAGATCGGTACTGGTCATCGTTATCTTCTTCTTCATTGTCGTCTTCCATCATAACCCCTTCTTCTCCGTGCTTGGTCCAAACATTATAGCTGGACATGAATCCAAACCGAAGCAGGTGGCTCTTAATGTCTCTTGAGCAAGAGTAATCCTTCTCGTTCTTACATTTTAGACATGGACAGCACATAAACCTTGCTTCGACTTGTTGGCCTCGGCCACAAGCAGAAAAGAATTCACGCCCTCTCTGAAAGCGGGAGCACATCGGTTACCGTACATCCATGGATGACTCATCTGCATCATAAGTAAAATTATGTATCAGATGCAATCACCTTGCTAAAATTAGTATTGTACAGACTATGTATATACGAGAAAATAGTTGCTAACCTTTTAGGATCAAAAAGAGGAGAAATCTTATCAAATAAAATCAAGTGGCATCCCTCACAAGCATTCCATCAAACACCTCTTGTGCACATGTAGAAAAAATGAGCTAGCATCCCTCCACCTTTCACCACCCAGGAAAAAAAAAGTAGGGACGTGGGGGGGGGGGAGCTAGCTGCGTGTATATATAGGCATGGCCCTTTTGTCGCGAGCCGTATTACGACCCGCGACAAAAGGGGTGCTGGCGGGGCCCGCCAAAGCTCAGACCCCTTTTGTCGCGGGTTGTGATACGGCCCGCGACAAAAGGGCGCGATAAAAGACCAGGCTTGCTCCGAATGGTTTCCAGGCGACGTGGTCACGTCATTTGTCGCGGGTGCAATCGCGCCCGCGACAAAAGGTTCACACGAAAGCCCTGTTTTCCACTAGTGTTGGAGAGACATTGGACTCAGTTTTGTTCCATGTTTTATAACGAGGGATAATAAGCGACACGACTAAGATTAGTTCACGTTTCTATACACGAAAGAGAGGAGTACGAAGAAGAACATGGTAACGAAGAACAAAGACTTGGTAAAACCTGATTTGTACTTGTGGCGGTGTAATTTGAAAGAGCGTAGTACGGCGCACACAGATTGTGTTCGATATTTGCAGCCCTTTGACGGGATAAGTGGGTTTACATAGAATGTGGCGTTTTAGACCCTTTATTTTCAAAGACTTAAATTTTATATTTTAAAATTTTAAAAAAAAATAAAACAAAATCCTAGAGGTAGCCAATGATGTATGCTATAAATGGTGCAAAATCTTAATGCAAACTGATTTGTATTATACGCTACACAAAATTGACAAAATCTTACAACATTAGTAGTCTTGAAATGGGCACTATTCACTATAAAATTTGTCAAAATGTGTCATTTTTGTGTATCCTAGAATATAAAGTAGTTTGTATTGAGATTTTACACCATTGTTGTACACATCATTGGCTATCTCCAAAATTTTGATTCAGATTTTTCAAAATTTTAAGATATGAATTCTGAGTGTTTGAAAATAAATGGCTACGTGTAGCTCGGCCTCCCTTTGAAGTTTTCCGGTTTACATCGTCCTATATATCAAAGTACACTTGTATTGCCAATTCTAAATTTTCTTTTCTCGATCGTGCCAGATCTCGTCCAACTTGGCCACTCTCACTCCTTTCTCCGGCGATATACGACGTTGATGTGGGTGAGGGTTTAGGTGTCTATGTTATGATTTGGCTTAACTTCATGCTTGTCGGAGTTGGAGAGCAATCGCTGCCCTTTTCGAGATGCACACATCGGCTTGGAGCAGTGCTCTTTATGGTCGTGGCAACGAGGTGTCGTGTGCAACCGGGCGGTGCAAAAACGGTGTCTTCATCCGTAAGCTCAAGTGATTATCTCGGTGGATTCGACAACGGCGGTTAAGAATCGAGATCCCCTCTTCTAACTCATCATGGAGATGAGGATGAAAGGGGGTTCGCTGAGTGCGGAAGCTGGTGGGCAAATATGCAGCAAGGGAGCGGTGAAGCTTCTCTTGGGATTGCATCCACCACATCGCTACTTCCACAGTTTTCCGGTGGCTGAAGGGGAAAATGTTCACCAAAATAAAAATAAAAATATTCGTGATTTTGAAAAAGCTCACGAATTTGAAAGTTGTTCACAAATTCCTCAACATTTTTTTAATTGTTCACAATAAAGGAACAAGTATCCATCTCCATCCAGCAAATTGGAAGCGAGTATGCATACATCCGAAAGCAACAAAGGGTGTTTTTTTTTCTAGTAGTGGTATTGTGTAAAGAAAAAGTGGTTGAACATTCTTTTATTGGATCTTGATATTTTGGGAGTAACATGTATATTTTGACGACATGCCTGCTGATAAATTTCACAAAGAAATAGCCGTTATTTGTGGTTTCCAGAAAACAAGCATGTAAATTATTTTCTAGTATCCACAATTTTTATGTGAAAATAATTATTTCTACATCGGAAACCAAAAATGTAATTCATTTTTTGGAAATTTCGTAACCAGCATTTTTGACCCCAATGACCATCACAAGCTCCAACGAATAAAACACAAGTACATTCCACCACCTTATACTAATTTACTACTCCATGATGCGGTTATGGAGCCCGAGCTCGAGGGAGCTATTTTTTTCCTTCAAGTAAACATTAAACTGTATTGAATTTTCAGGGAAACCTGATATGGCGCTATATAGACACAGTTATATTTGTTTAGGTGTGGGATATATTTGTTTAGGTAGGATATATATATGAAAAATTGAAAATTAGTTCTTTAGAAATATATACAGACGTCTATATATATGCACTCAAATTTTTCAGAATTGTTTTTTGAAAATAAGGTTTCTGGTTTTTTTTTCATAATAATACGGGTCTCCTTTTGGAGTTTCGTTTCCAAACGGTCCCAAATCGAATGCACGTTGCCACTCGATCCCGGGCGAGAAGACGGGTGCTCAGCCTAGCTAGGAGGAGCCTTGCACGACCATAATGGCGATGGAGATGAAACCCGGGCCATCGCATAGGTGCAGCATACCTGCGCACGCTGCGAGAAGATCTCGGTCGCTCAATCCCCTACTGCCTGTGGCCAAGAAAGAAAGAAAATGTTTGGCGTTTGGGTAAACATGACAGCATTTGGGAGCGGGGATCACAAGTTGCCCAGAGACGCAGGAGACGTCGGACGTAGTGGAAAGGAAGCCACGACCGTATAGGAGGAAGATGGAAGAAAAAATGGCATCCAACACGCAGGCAGAGGGCGGATGCGAGGCAGAAGAGCTGTGCTAGCCTACCCTTTGCGACGTGGCGATGGGTGGACCCCGCACTGTCTGGGCCTGGGCGGGGCCGCGCGTACATGTACCATCCAAATCCTCCATGCAGGAGGCTAGCCGGCCGATGGTCACGTGCATGAACCGTAGGTGCAACGGGCCGGCGGTGAAAACGAGCGGTATATATACATTGTACGTGTACATGATGAACAAGTTAACAAAGCTAGAAAATCCGGTTAGAGCGAGCGGTAACAAAAGGACCCATATCCATCTCTTGTAAATTCGATCGTGTCGTCGTTTTTGATGTTGCCAGGTTGAGGCAGCGACCATGCAGGGCCTATGCAGCCACCCTGAATTCGGGGAAGCAAGGGGGGAAATGAGGCGGAGAGGAGCAGTACCAGCACCTAGGCATAGCCTGGTAGAGGGGGGCCTCCTCCGGGGAGGAAGGAAAGAGTATTTGGAAGAGATCGCTGGCTGGCTGTCTCCCGTGGTAATAGGATGGTCCCGAGTCCCGTCCCCGTCCCGTCTCAGTGCGGCAGCCAGCGGCGGCAACGGGCAATGGCATAGTGCTCTGCCGTGGCAGTAGTGGCCAGGCTGGGGCTGGGGCTGGGGGACGACCCCTGACCGACTTGTGTCTGAGTGGCGTCTCGACCGATCGATCCCACGCGCGCGCGCACTGGCTGGGATGGCTGCCTCCTTGTCCTGTTGCCCATCCTCCTCTCCTTCCGTCCCTCCCGTGCATGCATGGGCGGCGCTGGGTGTATGCCCCTGTCTTCCATGGAATACCCAAAATTTTGATGGAAAAATAAATTGCAAGTGTTTGGCCCAGCCCAATACGCAGGAAGTCAAGAACCACCGTTCACCGAACCGGCCATCGCACGCACGAGACGCTCGCAGAGTCGCAGACTCGCAGCACGCACGCACGCGACGCGCCTGGCCTCGACGACCTAGACCTGCCCACGCCGCGTCGCCGCCCCACGACCGCCGCCGGCGATGCAGCCCGGAGCAGCAGCAGGCGACGGCCCCGCACCCGCCGCGGCGGCGCCCCGGCCCCGCGCCCCACCGTCGCCGCCGACCCGCGCCCTTGCCCCTCCTCCCGTCCGCGCCGCCCCATCCCCATCCCAGCGTCCCCGAGCAGCAGGCGACGGCCCCGCGCCCCGCAGACCCGCGCCCCAGCCCCTCCTCCCGTCCGCGCCGCCCCATCCCCATCCGAGCGTCCCCGAGCAGCGAATGTACTGCCCGTCTGCCCCCAATTTTGTTTCTTGTTATTACTTAATTGCTTGCTTCCTAGAGAAATTATCCACTCCTACTAGCTTCATAGAATCATAGATGCAAGATTTTAATTTTTTTCTTTATTGTTTTTTATTGTAGAAGAAGAAGAGTGGTATTGTTGGTAGTAGCATACATACAATGTGGGAAAACGCCGCAAAAACAAGGAAAATGAATGAATCATCCACACTGAATCAAACAACAACAAACAACAACTGCATCTAGTGTTGTTCATCTTGAGAGCAATTTGCATATGGTGTTATGGCAAGCACCGGAGAGTAGAGAAGAAACCTCAACACCTCATGTAGAAGTAGAAGATGATGAATCTATAGATGAAGATGATGAAATGATGCAACCAGATTTAGAGGCACTCGAACATGATCCTGGGAAGCGGATTCCCATCTCAATGTATGATGTCAATGATCAAGATAGAGTAAGAAGGAGATTTATTGAGATGGGGCCATGTCAACCAAAGAATCATAAATTTGAGTTTACAAATAAAGGTGGAAGAGAGCATCGCTTTTGCGCTGTTTGGTTTACAGATTTTCCATGGATTTAGTATAGTGTGGAAAAAGAAAGAGCTTTTTGCTTTGTTTGCTATTTATTCAAGGATAAAACAAGATGTCCCGGTGGAGATGCTTTTGTGAAGACGGGATTTAATAACTGGAACATGAAGAAGAGATTGAAGAAACATGAAGGTGAGGTTAGTAGTGCTCATGCTGAAGCTCAAGAGAAGTATGATAGGTTCAATTCACCACAAACATCAATTCGGGAGTCTATTGCTTCAAACACCACACAATACAAGGCTTTGTATAAACAGCGTTTGACATGGACACTCAAGTGTGTAGATATCTGTTGCACCAAGGCTTGGCATTTAGAGGACATGATGAAAGTGAAGACTCACTAAACAAAGGAAATTTTCTTGAGCTTCTAAATTGGCTAGCAGGAAATTTTGAAGAGGTTAACAGAGTTGTTCTCAAGAATGCTCCACGGAACCGCAGGATGATTCACCATGATATACAACAAGAGGTGATAGAATGTTGTGCAAAAGAGACTACTAAACTACTCATTGAAGAACTTGATGGTGGTCATTTTTCAATACTTGCAGATGAGTCTAGTGATGTGTATCAGAATGAGCAGTTGTTTGTTTGCTTGCGTTACATTGATAAGAAAGGAAGGGCGGTTGAAAGATTTCTTGGTCTTGCTCATGTTGAAGATACTACCTCTTTGACAATGAAAACTGCAATTCTGTAAGGGGTTGCAGTTTTCATTCTATAGACAACTATTGAGACACTCCAAAGTGTCACAAATAAGTTATCAAGAGGCAACCCGTGAGACACTTCGTTCTATGTATTTAATTTTTATCTAGAGACAATGTTTGAGGCATTTTGCTTGTTCTCTAGAGACATTTGTTCTATGTTTGGGTCATGGTGGATAATACTAATTAGAAATTTGTTCCAAGTATCAACATATACTTGTGAAAGGGTGAGATGGTTAATGGAATAAGTCTTAATCCCTAAGGTCATGAGTTCGAGTATCACTTTTCACATGGTTTCTTTTCATTTATTTACTCTAGAGACACAATATAATGCCTCTTATATGTCTTCTAAAATATAGAGACATTATTACTATTATCCTTACCACGTAGAGACACCGCCCGTAGTGACAGTTTTGAGACAATATGGAAAGTGCCTCTATAACTATGTAGGAGCAATTTAAGTGTCTCTACGGGACCAAAATAGTGTCTCTACATGCCAATTATCTTGTAGTGTGTACTTGATTCTTTCAGCAGCTTGCACACTTGTTAAATGCTCTTAGCATGTCTTGTAAAAGGATGAGATTGCTTCGGATAACTCAGGCTGAAGAACTCATTGCTTCATTGGAATTGGAAGAAGTAGAAACAGGGAGTGGGCTGAATCAGGAAATGGGTTTGGGAAGGCCATGTGATACACGTTGGGGCTCTCACTTCAAAACTGTGAACCATATCATCTCTATGTATAGTGCACTACGACGAGTCCTTCGCAAGATTGGAGACGAGTACAATAGTGCGGAGGCGCAAGCGACTCTAACCATAGAGACAACATTTCTATCATTTGAGTTTGTTTTCATGGCACACTTGATGCAAGAAATATTTGGATACACAGATGATTTGAGTAGAGCTTTACAAAAGCAAGATGAAGATATTGTTCATGCTATTCAAGTTCTCGATGACACAAAGTTCTACTTGGGGGCTTTGCGGTATGATGTTGGATGGGATGATTTTCTCACAAAGGTCACATCTTTTTGTACAAAGCATAAGATCAAAGTTGTTGATATGGAGGGTCCTTACTTCCCCGTTGGCCGGCCTAGAAGGGGTGTATGAATGGTGTGATCAATTACCACCGCTTCAAGGTAGATATGTTTGTGTCTGTCATTGATAGGAAAATTGGTGAGCTGAATGTCAGATTTGATGAGGTAAACACAGAGCTACTTATTTGCATGGCATCATTTAGTCCACTTCATCTATTTGTTGCTTATGATCAAGAGAAGTTGGTTAAGCTTGCTACAAAGTTTTATGCTTCTGATTTTACAAGAGATGAACTAGCAAGGCTTCCATGACAACTAAACATGTATGTTGCTAATTTGCGTAGAGATGAAAGATTTCAAAACTTGAAAAATCTGTCTGAGCTGGTATTGATTCTACCACTTGTCAAGACAAAGAAGCATGAACAATATCATATTGTTTACAAGCTTCTTAAGTTGGTATTGATTCTACCACTAGCCACTGCTAGTGTTGAAAGGATGTTCTCTTCAATGAGCTATTTGAAGAATAAGCTAAGGAACAAAATGGGTGATGACTATTTGAACTATTGTATTATTGTATGGTTACATTTGTTGAGAGAGATTTCTTCAAGCAAGTAAAGGATGAGGATGTCATCAATCTCTTTCAAAAAGGCAAGCGCAAAGTTATAATGTAAGATGGAACATCATAACTTTATCAATCAAAAGGTACCTATGTATTCATGTCGTTATGGGCTTATAAATTGAAATATTGCTATTGTTGTCATGCTAGTGTTGTTTTATTCATATATTGATAGTATTGTGGTGTTTGATTCATATACTACATTTAGAGTAAAAAAATAATATTTTGGGTGGAATACCCAGACGACATTTCCTGGCGCCGCCACTGCGTGCATGATCGCTGTCGCTGGCATCGCGGGCTGATGCGAAATCAGATGGCGCCTCAGTCAGGCCATGGGATGGAAGTTGCAGCTGGACGGCCGGCTGCTCATCCGCCACAAACCTCGCGTCCTTTTTCTCTTCCATCTGGCCATGTTGGGATAAATTTGCGAAATCACTTTCTGGACAAATTTTTTGTCCGGTTTGTGCAAGTTTTTTTTATCGACAACTACATCGCTGTAATACCACATGTATTTATATAATATATAATGACAAACGATACATGCGAGATATGTAATTATAAAATAATAATGTATGAAAGAAATAACTAAATTTTCAAACTCATTCTTCTTCCACGACACAATCATGTGCTTATCTATAGATAGCAGCAAATCATAGACTTATGAATACCAATGAAGGCAGTGGCGGACGCAGGATAAAATTGGAGGGGGGGCACACCTAAAAAAAAAAAATTTGCGTCGCCCCAATTGTGAATTTTTTTGAGTGAATTTTGTACACCCACACATGGGTGTGGGCATTTCCGTCACCATTCAAATTTATGCAAAGTTTGCAAAAATAAATAGTCCTAGATAAAAAAAAAATTCTAGCGAAGGTCGAAGGCATTGTCGGTGACCACCTCGAAAATACACTTTCAACATTCGTCATTTGCATCTCCAGTGACTTTTACAGTAGCCCGAGATCCCCTTTCAGCAGCGCGCGGCCGGCAGCGGCAGGGCGCTCCTCTGAATTGCAGCAACGCGACGGAAGGGAGCTCGGGATCGGAGGTAAGCGGCCGAGGGAGAGGTCCGCCGTGTAGCCGGGACCGACGACGCGCGGGATGGAGGCGGCTGCCGTCGCGGCGGATGATCCGGCGCCCCGCGGGATGGTGACCTACGGTCGTCGCGGGGAAGGAGGCGGCGGAGCGCTCCTTTGAGGCCGACCGTCGCGAGGAAAGGAGGCGGTGGCGTGCTCCGTAGAGGATGGTCGGCGCGGGGACGGACTCTGCTGTGTGCTCTGTTGTCGGCGGCAAGAAAGTTTGGAAGGATGAGGACGAAGGAAAATTAGATTAGATGGGAGGAGAGGTGGTGGGACCGGAACAAGCGTCACGCGCTCACGTCGGAGGCTGCCAGAGACAAGAACCTCCGGAGGAAATACAGCTTTTTCCATACCAAAACCATCTTGAACGAAGACGTACTCTGTTTTCTTTCAGATCTCGTGCGTAACAATGAATAAACAAGGCCGATGCACAATACTCCCTCCGTGCAGAAATGTAAGACGTCGGAGATTTCATGGTCAAAACTTTTAACGCTACGAAATGTTTGTAGTTTCCCTTTTTGCCCCTCCACCGAGTCGTGCACGGCAGTCACTCCACCCACACGCTCCACTCTCGACGCTCTCTCCCCTCGCTTCCCCAGCCATGGCGAAGTCTGGCTACCCACGCCGGCGCCTGCCCCAAACCAGACTCACGTCGGCGCCTGGCTCCCCTCACGCGCCCTACGACGCCGTTTGCTCCCCTCCCCCATGCCGCCTCGCTTAAACTTGGGTTTCCCCTTGGCGGATTCCGTCGGGTAAAGGTCAAAATTTTCCGTCGGTGTCTGTGAGCGGCGTTGCTCAATTCGTCGATGGTGCGGTTGGATCCTTCGATAGGAGTCTAGATCCACCTACGGCAGAGGATAAGGAGGCTAAAGGCGAAGGTGAAGGACGCCGGTGAAGGCGAAGGAGAAGGAGGCTTCGACCAGATCCGTCGCAGGTGGGCTGCTACCCCAAGGAGGTGGTCATGGTGGCCGTGGATGAGTGAATGAGAAAGCAGTCCGATTGTAATCCTTCTCCCATGTTAGAGCCTTCCCTTCTTTCCCTCCGTCTCCAATCCTCATTTTTTTTCCAGTGCTGCCACGAACTGTGATGTTTAATTGTTCATGTCCTGATCTTAGAACTTGAATATGGCATCAATCTCTTTTATACGGTGATGTTTATTGTGCATAGCTCAATTCAGATGTTCGGTCGAAAATGTAGATAAAATACCATAATGCATTCCCTATGCATGGATTTCTTAATTGTGTCAATTGAATCTTTAATTATGTGGTTTCTTTCATTCAAGTTTGTTTCTTTCCTTGTTATTTACTCTTAGATGGTGTCAATTTTCTGTCAGTACCTAGCACTTGAACAGTGAGTTTGGACTAATAGTATTCTACTCCCACGGTTTATGTTACAGTCAATCTCTATGCAATGTTCTTAGAATTCCGAAATCTCAATGCAGATAAGTTTAAGAAGGATGAAGATGTCTGAGGAGAACCTGGCCTCCAGGGCCAGCTCATGCTGAAACGGGAATTTGAGAGTTTGAAGGTAGGCAAACCATCTCAGTCTTCTGTAAAAATAATTCATCTCAGAAGATACTTCTATGAATTTGGCCCATGACAGTAAATTTGAGTTAGTAACATTTATCTGAATTTGTCCAAACTACCGGGATGCTCTGAATTTGTCCAAACAACCGAGATGAGTTAGTAATATCAACAAGTCTTGCTCTGAATTTGTTCACTTATTTGCCTTGTTTGCACGCTATTCTATGTCTTGAACTGAATCAAAGAATGACATTCTTTAGTTTTTGTTGATCTGTGTGAAAGCACGATCATAAACAAGTTGCGCATGATAACCTTGGAGATAGTTCTATGGAACAACTATATTTTCTTTCTCTTTTACCTGTCCTGGAAAATAGTCTGAAGCATAGTAGCAATTCATTTTATGCAACAGGGTTACCTCATGTCATATATCGAATGCACACCAAATATCTAATGATTGTGTCATATGCCAAACTTGGGAACTTTCATTTGTAGCGTTTGTGAGGGGAGAAGATTGTCTTATCGACACTAGCTCAACCGCAAAGGTGTTCAGTTGTTTGGTCCGACTTTGTTTGTGCTGCATAGCTTGGAACTTGGAAGTATAAACAGTTATCCCTGCACCCAATTCCTTGTATATAGTTAATCTGTTTCTTTTTCTTTGTTTGATGGACATTCCTCACTAGTCAGGCTTTCTTTTCTGCAAAAGAACACCCCACTCCTGAGAATATTTGTAACATTAACTGCTAACTCAACTGAATTTTAACCTGACATTTCTCACTATCAATGTTGTTAATTGCTTGTCCTACTGCAAAAGAACACCCCACTCATGATCTTAATCGCTTGTCCTACTCAAGATTATTTTGGGGAAGGGAAAATGGTTGCTTTCAATACAGACATTTGTGCTATGATTATTGTTACAGTAAAATACTCATGGAGTATCATCATGTCCTTGCAGCTATCATGGAGTACCATGGAACCAACATTAGTTTGCTGGTGTTTGTCAAAGGGCAGTTCACTGATGGTGAGTGGGCTGAGGAATAACATATGTCGAAAATGAGGATGACAATTAGGTAATTGTGCCTCGCTTATATCAGTTAATCTGTTGATTCCTCCAGCACTAGTATTGTTTGCACAAAAATACTCCAGCACTTATTTTGCTATAAGAACAAATGACACTAATTTTGCTAGAGTTGGAGCAAGTTTCAGTGCAATTCTAAATTAATCAACCTTAACAAAATTATTTTTTCTTAGGCTGAAGCAACACATAACATTGGTTTCAGGATATTAGTGCATTAGTTCTTGTTGTAGTGTTTCCAGTAGTGTAATGGAACTGATATCCTGTAACACATAACACTTCAGTATCCATTTTTCGACTGTATTTACTGTTTACAATCATAAAATTGCAAATACAATAGATAAATGGATACTGAAGTTGACAGTAATGTGATTTTGACGTGATATGTTGCCTTCCTCTTCAGGTGGAGAGAAGTTGAGGTCTGGAAGAACCATGGTGATATGTTGCGCTGTCGAGCGAGGAAGAAATTATATGTTGGGCACATGTCGGCGCTCTGTTAGGTGGGTGCTGGGCGCGCGTGGACCTGGAGCTGCTGGTGAGTTGGGTGGCGCAACCAGATGGTCCGTGGAGGAGGAAGCGCATGAGGAGGCAGTGCGCGCTCCGATCCCTGGTGACTCCTGGCCCTGGCGTCTCCTGGCGAAGCCTTGGACGAGGGGCGATGAGCTTCTACCTAAGGGGACGGCGGTCGGCTTCCTGGATTGATCGGACCTGGGACTCACTGGGCGGAGGAAAAGCATCTGCAGGCCAGAGGTGAGTCGCTGGGCGGAGGTGGAGCACCTGCTGGTCGCTAGGGTGGAAGAGAAACGGCTCCCATGCGAGGGATCGTCGGCCCTGGCATCTCCTGGCGAAGCCTTGGACGAGGTGCGATGAGCTTCTGCCTATGGGGACGGCGGCGGCTGCCGGGATCGATCAGACATGGGACTCGCTGGGCGGAGGAGAAGTCCGGAGGTGCAGTCGCTGCCGGAGGTGGAGTACCTGATGGTCGCTAGGGTGGAGGAGAAGCGGCTCCCAGACGAGGGATCTCCCAGACGAGGGAGGAGGACCTGGGCGAGACAGAGATCGCCATGGTCGCGATCTGATTGTAATTTCGAATCAAGGGTAGAAACGTCCTTTTACCGCTTTTCACCTGGTCGGAAATTCCGCCCGGACGTCTTATATTTCTGCACGGAGGGAGTACTTGACATCACGAGAAGAATAGCTCAGCGGCAAGCTTCGCTCTCCCACGACTGACGCCCGGGTTCGAATTCTGGCGGTGCTGTTTTTCACATTCCTTTTCAGCGCATGCGCCCAGCAATCGGGCCGGTCTTCAACTGCATGCTTAATTGGGCCGATCAGATTAGGGGTAGTCAAGTGTTTTCCAAATTTCTGGGTGGGCCACGGCCCCCCCGGCCCACCCGCTGCGTCCGCCCATGAATGAAGGTATCTCCTAATGTAATTTGATCCGCATCCATTCAAATAGTCAACCACTTATTATAGACGATAGCATCTTCATTGAGGCGAAGGCCAAACAAAAGACAGCTACAAAAGCACTAATCTAATCTCTTGAAAACGCTACTTTTATGAAGAAAAAAACTCCACTCATAGATCAGGTTTTCCACCTCTCGAGACACGGGCGAGGCCAATTGCAAAAGGGGAAACTGACCTATGGTAGAGGTGATGGTGGAGGTGGCGGTTGGGAGCAGAGAGATAAGCCGCGTGCCCAATTAATACCTACACTTTGTGGACGGTGGTACCGTTTCAGCGAAACTCCAAGGAGGCAACTTGGTTTCCAGGCCGCCTCCCGTCGACGCCGTCGACCTGCCCCAATTTTGTGACCTTCGGGCCATGGAGGCGGCGTGCATCTTGGCCCCCATCGGCGGGAGAACTCCTTTTTTCAGTTTTAGGGCTAAGGTTTGGTGTGGCAGCGCTTAGGTGGTGGCGGCAACGTCTTCTCGAATATCCTGGCTTCAGCCCCATCTCTATGGCAACGTCGAGAAACTTGTGGGAGTGGTGTGGTCCTCCAGGACTTCCTCTGGCTGGGGATCTTCGGATCTTCATGGAGTTTCATCGGCGGTTATTTCTTCTTGTTAGTCTCCGGGGCGGATATGGTTTTCTTGATCCATTCGGCGACCTCCTGTCTGCAAACAACAATATTAGGTCGACTCAAGGAGGAGCGGCTGTGGCGGCGCGCCGTCGACACGGTTTAGAGGCTGAAGACGAAGACCATCACAAGAATTTCATTGTAATTTTTGTTTTTTTTGTGTGTTTTGTATTGTTCGATGTTTCTCTTAATGCCCATGTTCTATTCGCAAAAAGGAAATACCACTTTTTTAGATTTCGATAGAGCCCATTTTAAAAAAATTGCACATGGCCCGCTGGCCCGGCCCTGCTTCTGAGTTGGCTCATTAAAACACGCTGCCAGTTCAGCAACCTCATACTGCGCCGGGAGCGTCTATTGACGGGTACCACTAGAAAAAGGCTGACCTTCTCAAAGGTCCGGTCCGTCCGCGAGCGTACGACACGTGGCCATCTGCTCGCGCGCAGCGTCCCGCACGACGTACTTCCTCGCTTCTCCCGGGCGTTGTTCGCATGCGTAGCAGCCGCAACCAACCCATCCCTGTACGTACTTCTCTGTGAGGCGTGCTTCCTCATGCGCGGGCGAATCGCTCCTTTTGCTAGCTGAATCACACAAGTACTTAGTGCATGCATCAGTAAATACGTATGTAGCACGTGCACGCGTCACTTAGCTAGCTTTTCCATAAACACTCCTTGATAAGATGACACGAGTACAGTTACATACAACACACGAGTACAGTTACATCTACCACACGAGTACAGTCGTGCACACGAACGAGTACAGGTACGATCGCGCACACGAGACAGATATAGTCGCACACACGAAGTAAGTACAGTCGCATACACGAGTGAATACAGGTACAGTCACGCATACGAGACAGGTACAGTCACACACACTGGTAAGTACAGTCGCATGCACGATCGAATACAGGTATAGTCACCCACATAAGACAGGTACAGTTGCACACGAGTACAGGTACAGTCACGCACACATACAAGTACAGTTACGCACACGAGTAAGTACAGTCGCCTACACGAGCGAGTACAGGTACAGTCATCCACATAAGACAGGTATAGTCGCGCACACGAACGAGTACAGATACAGTTGGTCACACGAGTAAAGGGAAAAATGCACCAAATACATTCAAAACAGAAGTACTTATCAGTTCATGCACAAGTACAGTTAGATACACAACACGAGTACAACCATAGTAGTATAGGAAGTACGAAAAAAATATCTCGAAACCTATCAACATGGGATCTAGTTTTGAAGATCTCGACGCGAGGATCTCAAAAGTGAAAACGGTTCGCAATTTGGACTTACGGTTCTCAAGATATTTCATTTTAAAAAAAGGAATCTAAAAGAAAAAGGAAAACTGACACAACCCAGTCTTCTCTCTCCTCCCCCATCCCCACCTTGCTTTCCCTTGCGACAGTGGCGAGCAGGAAGACCACTTCCCAGGGATTTTCTGGCACCACAGTGCGCCACTTGTCGTGTGTGGAGCGAGTTGCCTTCCCTTCGCGAAGGTTGGCCTTTTTTTAACGATTTCGCCTATTGACCGCTTGAAGCGGAGCGGATGAGTGGCTCCGCATACCTTTTTTTCAAGCGATCGGGTTTGATGGGCTCGGCCCATTTCAGCGTTGCTAATGTGTAGTACCTGTTCGCTAATGTGTCGCACGGTGTGTTTACAACTGTGAAACGGTGTCTCCCGATTTTGCTCCCCCACACGATACAACGTGACCATGTTGTCTTGCCTTAAATTTTCTCATTTCGTTATCTGTATTCGAACACGCGAAGTAGGAATATTTTGTGCAGTATAAAATGGTACACACATGCTTCACCATATATAACAGTATAAAATAGGCTCCCCCGCATGATTTTTCAAAGTGCAAATGAAACTACTGTTAAACATTCCGCAACTTCAGAGTACAACTTCACAGAGATTACAAAAGCCTGTAACAAACACTTTGAAAAAAAACATACTCCACCCATATTAATTGACTTCAATATGAATGTATCTAGAACTAAAATGTATCTAGATACGCCATATTAGAGTCAATTAATATGAACCGGAGGACAAAGTGCTTCCTTGGACATAAGAAATTTTTAGATGATGTAGTCTTCTGGCAAGCATCAGCGCTCCATTTTCCGAATATGATTATGTGGATAAGCAAAAATTGAAAGTTAATGTAAAGCATGCATTTATACAACAAAGTAAGAGTTTCAACTTCATCAGGCATTACAAGTAATAGAGTGCATAACTAGGAGCTTACCTTTTTCGCCTTGAACTGATTGCACCTTCTTCAATCGATTTTCGCCTTGAAACATAAATCGAAACATCATTTTTGAACCTTAAACATATATCTTCGGTTTCCCTCCATGAATAATTTTCGCCTTGAACGATTCCACCTTGAACAGATTTGCCGCCTTCAATGGATTCCACCTTTAACGGATTATCGCTTTGAGAATGTATTAAAAGTTGAACAGTTTAAACATTTATGTTAGTTGACAGAATTTCTGCCTTGAACGTACTTGAACAAACTTCCACCTTGAATGGATTTCGGCCTTGACCGGTTTTCCACCCATAAGCACTTATGAACGGTTTCCCTCCATAAACGGTTTCCACCTTGAACGGATTCCATGTTCAATGGATTTCCATCTTGAACGGATTCCACCTTTAACGATTTTTGCCTTGAACATCTATAAAAGATTTGAATGGTTTAAACAATTATGTTACTTGACCGGGAAATCCACCTTGAACGTATTTTCGTCTTGAACGTACTTGAACCGAATTCCACCTTGAATAGATTTCCACCTTGATCATTTTTAAAAAGAATTAAATCAATGGTTGAATATTTCTAAAGTTTGGAAATTTTTTTGAACCTTAAACATACATGAATGGTTTCCCTCCACGAACGATTTTTGCCTTGAACATTTATGAAAAAGAACAAAAATTCCATGGTTGAAATTTTTTAATATTGAAAACAATTGTTTTAAACCTTATACATTTATGAATGGTTTCTGTCCATGAACGATTTTCCGCCTTGAACGTTTAATAGGTACTTGAACCGAATCCCACCTTGAACGGATTTATGCCTTGAATATTTATGGAAAAGAACATATTCCATGGTTAAACATTTCTGAATGTTCAAAAAAATGTTTTGAACCTCAAACATTTATGAATAGTTTTACACCATGAACGGATTTTTTGCCTTGAAAATTTATATAAAGAGGTGAATGGTTTAAACATTTATGTTACTTGAAAGGGAATTCCACCTTGAACGGATTTCTCCCTTTAGCGTACTTGAACATAGTTCCATCTTGAACGGATTTCCGCCTTGAACTGATTCCACCTTCAACAAATTTTCTCCTTCAACATAAATCAGAACATCATTTTTGAACTTTAAATTTATATGAACGGTTTCCCTCCATGAACGATTTTTGCCTTGAACGGATTCCACCTTGAACGGATCCCACCTTGAAAGGATTTGCGGCCTTGAACGGATTCCACCTTTAACGGATTTTCTCCTTGAGAGTTTATTAAAAGATGAATGGTTTAAACATTTATGTTACTTGAACGGATTTCTACCTTGAACATACTTGAACGGAATTCCACCTTGAATGGATTTGTGCCTTGAACGGTTTTTCACCCCTAAGAATTTATGAACGGTTTCCCTCAATGAACGGTTTTCACATGAACGGATTCCCGCCTTCAATGGATTCCACCTTTAACAATTTTCGCCTTGAACATTTATAAAAGAGTTGAACGGTTCAAACAATTATGTTACTTGACCGGGAAATCAACCTTGAACGGATTTCTGCCTTGAACGTACTTGAACCGAATTCCCTCTTGAACAGATTTCCACCTTGAACATTTATAAAAAAGAATAAAATCCATGGTTGAACATTTTCTGAATTTTGAAAAAATGTTTTGAACCTTATATATACATGAACCATTTCCCTCCATGAACGATTTTCTCCTTAAACATTTAACAGGTACTTGAACAGAATTCCACCTTGAACCAAATTTTGAAAAAAAATGTTTTCAACCTTAAACATTCATGAACGGTTTTCCACCATTGAACGGATTTTTCGCCTTGAAATTTTGTAAAAAGAGGTGAACGATTTAAACATTTGTTTTACTTGAACGGTAATTCCACCTTCAACGGATTTCCGCCTTGAACATTTATGATAAAAGAACAATTTCCATCCTTGAACATTTCTGTATTTTGAAAAATGCATTTTTTCCATCCTCAAAAACATTTTTTTGAATTTTGAATAGTTTCCCTCCATGAACGAATTCCACCTTCAGCGGATTCCACTTTGAACGGATTTCCGTCTTTAGGGTACTTGAACAGAGTTCCATCTTGACCGGATTTCTGCCTTCAACTAATTTCACCTTCAACGGATTTTTGCCTTAAAAATTATAAAAGAGCTGAATGGTCTAAACATTTATGTTACTTGAACGGGAAAATCTACCTGAACGGATTTCCGCCTTAAATATACTTGAACCGAGTTTCACTTTGAACAGATTTCCGGCTTGGACATTTATGGAAAAGAACAATTTCCATGGTTGAACATTTCTAAATTTTGAAAAAATGTTTTCAACAGTAAACATTTATGAAAATATTTTCCACTTTTAACAATTATTTGGACATAACATTTGTTGAGATAAACATTTGTTTACTCGAAAGCAAAATTAGAAAAGTAAGAACATTTATGAAATTTGAATGCTTTCCCTCATTGAACATTTATCCGTGGGATTCGCTATCGCAGGTACAAGGGTTCGCCGTTCATCATTTTGTAAGAATCAACCCCAAAAATTTGAATTACTACATATGCTATTTTTTGGCATTCCAACTATCCATCATTCATACAATCAGTGCTGGGCTGTAGTGCGCATCGGTACTTCAGAGAAATTACAAAATATCTATTAGAATTTAGAAACAGTGTTTGGTGTTTGGTAATGTCTACTATAAAAATAGTGATGTGATGTAGGAGTAGTAAGCTGTTTCGAAAAAGAAAGCAGGCACGCCGCACGCAGCTTCACTAGAAACCATCTCAGAGTTATTCACTGTTTTTCTTGCGGTGCCCCGCCGCCAGAAGCGAACCAGGCAAGATTCTGACTAAAAGAGGCTCAAACAGTCTGGGAAGCTACCATGAAAAGTTTATGGGCCAGGCCCATACAACGCGGGGGTGCGCGGAGCGCCAGATTGCTCCCGCAGTAAGCGGAGAATAGCGATCGCCTGCTGCGCCAGTTTGAACGATGATAAGTTCTTTCCCTTACAAACTGGGCCACGGAACTGAGAGCTCGATCAAGGGGGCCAGCGGCAAAGATAGGCGTCCAATAAGATAGAGCATTTTGGTCTGGCCCATTTCTGTCGCCCGGGTTTTTCTTAGTTTTCCTGCAAACATAGAGCATTTTGGTCTGACCCATTTCTGTCGCCCGAGTTTTTCGTAGTGTTCCCGTTCGGTTTTTTATCTGTTTTCCTCGGTCAGCACTACTACCGTTCGCAGACGAAAGCTGGGAAACACAAAAAAAAAATGCAGGTGCGTGAAATTTACCAATCATTTGAACCACGCCCGAAGCCACATCGAGACATCGCATACGCGTACTTTCTCGGCCACAGTGCTTCGTTGCATAATATCAGCACATCAAGATAAAAGGAAAAACTCACGTCACCTACAACCAGGGGCATAAAAACAGAGAATAATTTCCACACCAAATGCAGCTCTAAGTCAATTTTACATAATCTATTTTAGGTTTTAAACAACCACGTAGGCAAGGATATCCATCCAATGATCCAAGTGCAAAGTGAAGGATATGAGATGGGATATGAATTATCCGAATGTTTCAGTAACCAGTTCAGCTATTCAATATATAAACCATTTCATGAATACTTTGTAAGGTTGAAAGATAGATCCCTCGAGTTTTAGCAGGAGTGCCTTGCAGCTGCATGTCAGCTGTTCAGACACCGTTCCAGCTTTTTCACTCCTTAGTACGCTTCAGTGTTGGATCAAATCACAAATCTTTTTCCAAACAAAGTCAATGGAAAATGGGTGCCTGAGACTCCAAAACCCGTACATAGACAAGACAGACACATGGAGCTAAAAGGTAATAAGGTTCAACCGTACAACAGCAACAAAGCCAGCATAGAACAGGCTAAAGGTCTATGACAGACAGCTACACTCAATACAACACACACAAAGGGTTTTACTGGAACCAAACAGGGTCTGATAACGGTAGAAGCTAGACAGAGGCACGAAATAAGAACTGCAGCTGGTGGCAACTTCTTATCAGTCACTGTGGGCGGGGGAGGCCTCAGGGGACCTAGAGCGGGATCCTGGAGGTGAACCTGAAGCTGGCCTGGCTGCCCTACGGCGTGAAGGGGAACCATCACTGTCTGGGGCTGGTGACCTCCTGTAGACATAAACCATTGTAAGGAGATTCACTATACAGTGACAATATTGCTTAATCTATGACATTTTACGAGACAAGTATTTGCATTTCCCAGAACTAATGGAGAATAAGATCCAAAGTATGCTTATATAAGGTGATATCCCATAACTAATGTAGAATAATGCTAAATGTACGTCAGCATTAGCGAGCAGAATGAAGGCACTACGAACTGCAACCATTCATTTCATATGTCTTCATTGACACTCTTCTGTCCTTAAGTCTTCAGTGTGCAGTATGAATATGTAACAGAACAAACTGGAGCATAAAAACAACCACGATAGAGATGGTATGAGGTTAAAACTCTTTTTGTAATACTACTAGTATATGTTAAGACTTACAATGAAGAAACGGCCATAGAGATAGGATAAGCAGCGAGAATTCGATATGCACAGCTGTCTAATGCAATGAAGGCACAGGAGCTTAGTGTCAACAATACGGCCATAACTTACTTATCATAACCATTATCAGCATCACGTTGGTCACCTTCCCCACCAGCAGGAGAATAGGATTTCCGCTTGTCTTCTCCATGCTCTTTTGGATGACGCACAGGAGATTTTGTGCGGTGAGAATCCCTTCCCCGTGGTGAAGCAGAGTAGTCATCTCGCCTTCTAGGAGCAGGAGAGTATGACCTTTTTTCAAAGAAAAACATTAAAACAATAAATGACTGAAGAATCAAAGTTGAATAGCTATAGGAATGTCAAATGCCAAGGGAAATTACTAAAAAAATGTTACTGGCCTACCTTGACCGAGCACGGCCACCGCCACGAGGGCCAGGGGAGAATGAGCGTGAACGCGAACGAGATCTCCCTGTAGGAAACATGAGAGGCTATAAGCAATTTGGCACACCGACAAGATAAGGTTGCACTGAATTTGAAATATAAAAACACCTCCATTCCATAATTCTTGTCACAGATTTGGATGTATCTACACACATTTTAAGCATAGATACATCCAAATCTGCGACAAGAATTATGGAAGGGAGGAGGTAGCAAGTTCATAGCAACTGCAGATTTCACACCTTCAAAAATCTAAAATAAGACGAACTTGTGTGCAATGAGTCTAGAGTAATCTCAACTTGAGACATTCATAGCACAGGAGTGGGAAGGTGTGCACATACGTATTAGTCTTAAGACAACTTTGATACTTATCAAGATTGCAAAGGTGCAAATAAACAAAGAATCCAATGCTATCTATATTCATTAGTTATACACCAAAAACCTGGAAGGTACATCAGGAATTCTAAAAATTTATCCTGGTAAAACGCAAAAACAAGGTTTCAGAATTATATATGTTGCATTTTTACGTTAAGAGAGACCTGAAGGTTTGGAATATCGACAAAGATTTAGCCATGGACAGGGGTGCGTGGAAGTTAGCTATCCACCTTCCGGAACCATGACTTGGCTTCGAGATCTTATGGGTTTCAACTCTAGCCTACCCCAACTTGTTTGGGACTGAAAGGCTTGGTTGTTGTTGTTGTTGTTTGTTTGTTGCATTTTTACAGGAAGAGGATATTACCATGGTGAGACGAACGGCGGCCTTCATGACCACCTCCAGAATACCCCCTGCAAAGTAACAGTCATTTCAGTTAAGCACAAGAGAAGACAAGGCAAATCTTCATACAGAATGGAAATGCATACCTGACTCTAGTTCTAGTACGCATATCCTCTGGCCTTTTCCGCGACTCAGCAGCAAGCACGACCGTTATCTCCCGGCCAAAAAATACCTGGCGATTCATGTGATATTGGGCCTCAGAGGCATCATAAGGGTCGACAAACTCCACAAACGCAAACCCTCGCGGCTCCCTGCACATGTAAATTTCATCAGACAAGTAGGTTAAGAAAAATTGATGAAACATCATATAAACAATAATTTTGAGTGTATCAAACGCTCATAAGTAGTGTGTATGCCTGTTATGTTACCATCGCAGTTAAAAAAATTCAGTATGTGCTCTTGGCAAAGCACAGTCAACAACTTACTAACATCTCCGTCAAAAGGGAAGCAAGAGCTGCAAAAGGCAGTTACACGTCCAGGCTCTAGTATCTTTGTTTCTTGTATAACAACTACGGTACGGCAATTGTCGTAAAGAGCATCGAGCATCTTCGTAAAAGCATTTGCTTCAGTTCCCCAATGTGAAAAGTCATGAAAGTACTTGAAATCAACTTCGCACCATTTTATCTTCTCATGGACCAACCACACAGTATAAGTCTCTTCCCTCCGTGAAATTAAATTTCTCTACCAATCAAGTCTTTGTCTTCGTAGAAGAACTTCTTGATTCACACAAGACTCTATCTTGCCAAGCAAATGAATTGTAGGATTATTAAAAAAGCATTCTTCAAGAAATCAAGGGCTTGTATTTACTTCAAACCAATACAACCCTGGGAATCATTTCAGAAAAAAATCACACAGGGCAAGGATGAATGAGTAGGACAAGTAATCTAAATATTACCAAATTAGGACATTATGTATTCTAGTGGCAGGAATAAACCAGTGGTGCACATCAGCATACTTAAAATGATTAGAGCATTTTTTTATGGAGCTTAAATGCACAAAGTGGTTGCAGAGAAGCTGGAAGATGCTCGCAAAGTCACAAGTTCCGTTAATGAAACAAAGGTTAATCAATAATTTTAGAGAAGCTTCTAAGCTCATGTGGCAACAATGCAGACAAGCTTTCAACCTTTGTACATTTGCCATCATCAAACACAGCAAAATAGTTTGGCAACTGCTAACCAATTTGACTTCATACAACTTACCCGCTGTAATAATCCTTTGGCAAGTAAACATCCCTAACGGGACCAAACCTTTCAAAGGGAACACGAAGATCCTCCGCTCTGTCAGAGTTGAGAGAAAAGTTTGTAAATCAAAGTATTGCTTCTTGAGTGGAAATTAAAAAAGGTATTGATGCCACAGTTTATGCACCTGGCGCTTAATGGGATGTTGCGGACCAAGAGACTCCCGGATCCCTGCTCCTTCCGTCCTCCATATCCACCCCTCCTAGGGGGACTTCTTCCTCTGCCACCATATCCCCTCCTCGGGGGGCTGCGGCCCCGTGGGGGGCTGCCTCCATATCCTCTCCTCGGGGGGCTACGGCCCCGTGGGGGGCTGCCGCCATATCCCCTCCTTGGGGGACTACGGTGTGGGGGACTGTACCTCCTCATAGTGTTGTCTGTAATCAAAATTACACGCAAGTGCGGGAAACGTTAACAACATGGCGACAGATTGAAATAAACAAGAAAACTTACTGGAATTATCAGCACATATCAGTTTATGAAAACACTTATCAATGGTTCCCAAATTTTTGGATAAGAAAAGGTGTAAATTCTGCTATTTTGGACTTATCAATCGGTAGACACAAGCACTTTGAAAGCATTCTTCTAGCACAAACATGGGACTATGCTACAGAGCATGAAGTCTTATATCAAAATTTGCATAATCAAGACAGAATCGACCATGCTAGATTGCGCATAGTTCACCAGATAAATCCTAAGACTATAAGCATCCCACCTAAAGCTCACGAGCTAACATCGAAATGCTAATTACTAATCATGGGAAGATGCAGCCTGCAAAGAGAACCAGATACCAGCATATGCATATTACCACATTCCACACAATCAATAAAACCTCTGAACAAAATATAAGCATGCCACCGGAGAGAGCGATTCACAGGTTGACATAGGGTTATGTGTGTCGACGGTCAACAGTCAGAAGGGTAGCATGTCAAAGACAGGAATTTTGACGCCAGAAGAAGTAAATGCACGCGACACACCAGATTTCCACCGCCATCTCTCGGGTCAGAGTTAGCTCAAGACTGGCACGATAACGAGGCTATACGGAAACAAGTAAGTGCTAAGCAAAGATTTCCGAAGTGCGCGTGGATCTGCGCGTATGGCGAAGACCTAGGGTTTGCGGAGGAAACAACACGCGAGAACACATGCACGTACGAACACGCTCGCAAGCACGCATAGATGGGGAGGGACGGTAGGGGAGAGAGGGAGTTACTGGGTTCGTCCGGTGAGCGCCCGTGAAGGCTCCGCCGCCGCCGCCGCCGCCGGCTCGAGGGTGCGAAGGGAATGGGGAAATGAGGGCAGGGAGAGGTCGAAGGCGCGATAGAGATAGACGGGTGGCCGGGTTTTATGGGCCTTCTACGATTTGGGCCTGTGGTTCACTGGGAGAGAGAAAAGGATGCCCACTGTTACTATTTTATTTTTTGAGAGGTTACTATTCGTTAGTTAGTTTTTAAAAACTATACTTTTGCTTGAAATACCGTAATTTCTAACAAAAAGTTCTTTTTAGAATTCTTAGAGCTTTATAGATTAACTGATAGGATTAAAATCACTCCGAAGAGTATCTGCGAGAAAACCTAGGTCATAGTTAATCTACATGCATCTTTTCCTATCAACACTAGCTTGATTAGCTCTAAGAATTCGTAAGTGGGCAGCTAAGTTTGCTTCACGCCCAACAAAAATAATGCTACAGCTAGAAAAAACTCTACCAATTTGTCTAACCTCCTGGCAAATACCCATGATTTTCGAGCGATTATGATCCCCTTCATTACAAATGTTAACAACCAGTTGAGAATCGCTCTCTATAATCACCTGGTTGTAGCCTCTCTCCACCGCACGTCTAGCTCCCACTCGAATGGCCAGCGTCTCCATGTTCGTACCAGAGAGATTGTGCTCTAATCATATTCGCCAAACGGGATGCTTCAAGGGTTTGCCGGTTGGTATTCATGTGTATTAAACTGGCCATCGCAATGCTTTTGCGTGATTCACATTAACCATCCCAATCTTATGTCTCTTAGAAGCTTAAGACCCATGTTTTCTACAATCAATCTAACATAGATAAGTTTTTTTTACATAAAACCACATAAATCATACCAAGTTCATTTCATAAGTTCATTTGGAAACCAATCTTGAATAATGGCATGGCACACCCAAGATATTATCTTTCTTTAAAATGCCATTTCTTGGCCTCACGCTAGATCGTGTTTTACCTCAAGAGAGAGCTTCTCATTATCATTTGCCTTGGTACTTAGCATCTTCCTGGCCTTCATGTCATCATATTCTTGAAAACATGATAATTCCAAGTGTGCAAGCATTAGATAGTAGTCATCTCTTGCAAAACAAAATGTGGCGACTCAACTAGGATAAGATTCACCCGATGTTGTTTGTTTAGCACAAACTGTAACAACCAGTCCTCTTTTAATTGGTCCTACGTGAGTTTTTTTTTTGAGAACGGGTCCTACCTGAGTTGGCTGTGCATCATTAAGAGTGTTCATAGGTTTGTGATTAGTTTTTTCCTAATTTTTTTATATTGGAGTTGGTTATAGGTCGTACAACGCGTTTGGTGAAGGAGATTTGGAGCATCCGGACCGTTCAATCACCCCTCAGCATCATCTCGTAACCGTGCATCGTCCGATGTCGTCTCCCACCACTTGTTAGTACTAATAAAGTGTTGTATCAAAGTCAAATAATTTCTTTCCTTTTAAGTTATCATGCTCTAAATCAATATTTTATTGTCTTGTTGGTAATTAACACACCACGTCACTCCATCTACTCCATCTCCTCAGGGGCGCCTCTTGTCCCCTGAAAACTCGGTTCTCTGACGAGACCACCAACGCCAAGCTCGTACCCCGTTGTCGATGACGCCACTTCCCCTCCTATAGTCCCCGCTGCTCACTCTTCTGCCCTCCTTGCCGCCGCGGCACCCAACGACGAAGATGACCATAGAGACAAGGTAGCAGCGCTTCCTCCCATGCCAAGTCCAACCGTAGAAGAGACGTCGCCGCCATCGCAGAAGTCTTCGCGCCCGACTACCCCACCCATAGAAGACGCCGCCGCGACAACCTCCGCTTGCCACCACCGCAGTCGCCGCGCTCGACTACCCGCCTGACGCCGCCGCTAGCTCGATCATTCCACCGTCAGCCGTCCTCGTCCGATCGTCCACTGCGAACTCGTCGCCAGGAGCCCACCTGTTTCACTCCATCGGGATACAGTGCATTGCTTGTTGATGATTGAAGCTCAACCACATCCGTAAAGGAAAAAAATTCACACATGAATTTCTACAAGAAACTGAATGACATAAGATGCTATATTGATGTTTTAATATGTCTCATATTCCTTGAGTTGTACCGGTGATGAACTTAGATGTATTTATAAGAATTGGTTTTGTCTTATTGAGAGCCTTCCAAGGTATATAAGAATTGCTTTTATCTGACACCAAAAGCATGCACATGAACTTTTACTGGAGCATGTCTTATGTACTTTTTGTGCAGGACACACACGACGAGGTCTTGACAATGAAAAGCAATGAGAATTAACCGAGTGAATTTTGTTGGATGATTAGGCATAATTTTCATGATTAATTCTAGAATATTAAACATGACGATAGCAACTACTAATATGTGAAACTTAAATATACTAGATGCATTAATTAACATTAGTAGTAGCAGCGCAAACAGATCGAGATATGTCGCACGTACCGATCTTGTGGAGGTGGCGGTGTTGGTGTAGCTGATGAAGTCGCAGCAGTAACGTTGTTGAAGACGGGTTGAAGCAGACGGTGTTGAAGACGATGGTAGGCAGCACCGCCGACTTGGATGGAAGATGACCCATGGTGAAGAGCTTGAGCAGTCGCGCAGAGCGCTTCCCAAAAACCTAATTCGCCCTCTCCCGTACAGGATCGCAAAACCGAGCGGTTCCGGAGATCTGCTCTCCCGTTCGTCGGTGCATGCCGGCGTGCGGGATGGAGTAGGCTACGATGGTGGCGCAAACAGAAAGAGGTGACAAATTTATTCACAAAGTCTTCACCAATATTTGCATCTAGAAATATGTTTATGAAAGTGGTATGTGCCCATAGATAATGAGCTTTTTTATTTATGAGTTTCTTAAATGGTTTCTCACGATAGATTTGTAAGAAAGTAAAAAAAAAACTAGTATGAAATTGCATGCTCTTGCCAATTCAGTACTTTCTCGAATGAGGCTAGGCAATTATATCTAGCACATCCCCTCGCGTTTGGGCGGCTTCTTTTTCTTTTTTAAGACGCGTAAGCCTCAGACGTGGATCGTTGTATCTTTTTTATAAGAGAAAAGCCGTAAATATTTATTTTTAATACTGCAAGGTTTGAGACTAGACAATTATATTCAACAAACACATGCATACTCATGTATGTTATTCCATTTTCTATTTATCTTTCCCATTGAGTTTTAAAGGATATTTTCATGGCATATTATCATTGTATATCTCATCATTTTTTCCCCAAGGTGTTTTTGGAGAAATTTCCAAAGCACCGTGTACATATGTCAAAACTGATAGATGAGGAATGTTACAAAAAAAACATGTGGTCAAATTTATTAAGTGAAATTAGCATTTAATTTTGTCTCCCCATATATAACAACTGCTACCTTTTGCTTTTTTCCAAACATTCTCCACCAATCTATTGATAATCATCTATAGCAGTATAAAAAATTTAAAGTAATAAAAATTACAACTAGGGTTTTGGACCACCTAGCAACTACTACAAATACTTGCACGAGTCAAAGGCACACTGTCGTCCTCGCCCCTCCATTAGCGGAACTGGGCAAAGCTAGTCGTGCTAGAACTTATAGCAGTAGACAAACAAAAAATCATCGTGCTAAGGATCTAAATGACCATTGCACCAGAGGATCAACCATCACCAAAGACGAAACTAGTAGATCGAAAGAACGGGACCTGAAACCACACCAGTGAATATGAAAACCGACTAGGAGATCCACATGACACACAACTCCATGTTCCTACCTGATGAGGACATCCCATCTATTGATACAACCGATGTACCTACAGCCGCACAAATACAAGGACCAATCACTCGAGCTCGTGTCAAACAACTTAAATATCAGGTACTTTCGTTTCTTGGAACTATTCCTCACATACATGAGAATATGATGCTACCTAAATCAGATATGTTTGTTACTCTTAGGAATGATGAACTTAGCATGGATGAGAAGGACAAGCATTGGAGCATGATCACACATGGAGGAGATGGCAGCAAACATGTGAGGATTGAAGAGGCCGTCCCAAGTGGAGATTTCAGAACTTTGAAGCCACCATAATGATGATTGAACACTTGGACGAAATATACAAGATTACACTTCATAATTTCGTCCACAACATAATATGGCTGCGTCACCTTTAATTTTGGGCCAGGCCCATGTCATTTTCGCAGGAATTAAGTCAGCCACTTTTTAGAGTGCGTATTGAAGGGGGAAATGTCTTCTAGGGTTTGGTTCAGACACCATACGTATGGCTGGCCGAAACCCCACATTTTCCTCATTTAAATACCCCCATAGCCATCATGTTTAGACTCGGATTTTGATTAGATTAAAAGTTAGCCATTGCTGCAACTCCCGTGTACTTCTTTTGAGGCCAACGGCCAGAACAAGACCGACTATTCGAAATCTCACCTTATTCAATAAAGTTTTCATCTTTCATCTGCAATATTCTGATTTCAATATTAGTTATTACTTGTTCTCGATTTTAGGTAGGAATTAAGACCCTCGCTGGTCAGGCTGATCGTGCATCCGCAAGATCAGTAACTCTCGGAGATTGTCCTAGCGATTGCATTGGCGCACGAGCTTTGCACGTGTAGTCGGATCGTCAAGCATGAACTCCACCAACAAATCGACGTTATCTTCATCTCATCGAAAGATCGGACACCTTTGCCTTATTACCACCGGAACGAGGATGACCTTATTCTGGTTTTAAAATGTAGCCACCGCCTCACCTTCTTAAAGAAACATTGTGAAAAGCCTAAATAAAAAACGAAAACCCTCCCGCCGGTGACAGATTGTGCGACTTTCTCCAACCCTCCAATCCTGTAAGGCCACTTGAGCCGGGCGAACCAGGTGACCGCCACGGTGAGGGGACAAAAGCCTATATGGGTTTTAGAGTTGCCTCATGCCTCTCTCCTCTTGCCTTTTGCGTTTTATTTATGTAGAACGAACAGTGCATGAATACAGAGATTAATCCATTCTCAGGTTTCCAATTCTTGTCTCACATTCACGTCTAGCATCATACTATACCGTAACACCCACCAACCATTTGTGCAAAAGACTGTGACCTACAAAAAGCTCGAGCATCTATCTCTTTACTGGTTGTCACTTCCCGCAAGCAAAGTATAAAACATGACAGTATCCCGCAAGGACCAGCCCTTCATTTCCTCTCTGCTCCACTAAGAGAGGGCTAAGGTTTCTGAAGTTGTACACATAGAAACAGCCACATTCCACCAGAGCCGCAATAAGTTGGAGGCATCCTGGGCTTTTCGTTACTCCGTAGGCAAAATTAATCGAATCATCAATCTATTCTGAGGTATGCATGCATTAAGATATTTGATTTTGATTTGTCGATCTCAATATTCCAGAGTTGCGTGCCAAACAAAAGGGAAGAGAAGTTATAACTGCACTCCCATATTCATCCAAGTTGAGAAAGAAAGTCACTCAAAATAAGTAAATAACGCTAAATAACTATTTTCTTCGTAAAATGGATATTTGTTTAGTCTTCGCAATAGTTTTTGTACAGTTATACGGAGTATGTAAAGCGCCGTCATACATTTGCGATAGGCTTTTGTGAATTGTATACTGAATTATGCCTATCAACTTCTATCGATGGCAGGAGCCGTGGCGGATCCGGGACTAACATAACAGGGGCCATCACATATGCAAAATCTAATCGGCAATGAAGACCTTGCTACAACTGTGGAATGAGTGGGAAATCCGCTTGCTGGTGCTGCTCAGCTTCACGCTGCAAGTGTTCCTCTTCTTTGCCGGCAGTTTCCGGCGGCGCAACAGAAATACCGTCATCAGGCTTTCCATCTGGTTCGCCTATTTAGGGGCGGACTTTGTAGCGATTTATGCCCTTGGATTCCTCTCCCGGCAGCCTGATAACACCATGTCAAGGGAGAAGACCCACCAGTTGGCATTTTTCTGGGCACCCTTCCTCCTCGTCCATCTCGGCGGACAGGATACCATCACTGCCTTCGCCATCGAGGACAACAATCTGTGGTTGAGGCATTTGCTGAATCTCATTGCCCATGTCACGCTAGCATCCTATGTCTTCTGGAAGTCCACTGGTTGGCACAACTTGCAGGTTCTGATCCCTGGCGTCTTCTTGTTTGTTTCGGGGATCATCAAGTACGGGGAGAGGACATGGGCGCTCAAGTGTGGGAGCCTCAAAAACACGGAGGGCCTCGTCGCTCCGGGTGATGATCAGACGCAGCCGGCGGGACTGAACGGGGATGACATCAACAACAGGGGCGTCGTCCGTTTTGCTCTGCGGTCTGCGCCGGTCGTCCGCAACTTCTTCGCAGGATGCAACCTGGTACAATTCATGGCGACCAACGTGGCTCAGATGTGCATGTTCGGTGAGCTCGGTGGACGCCACCAGTTGTTGCTGAAGATTGAGATTGACATGATGTACCATGACACTTACAGCAAAGCAATGGTTCTTCGGAAGAGGGCTGGGATCATACTCCGGTGCCTCTCTCAGGTATCATTTGTGGTTGCCTTCGTGCTATTCCTTGTACTAGTTGAGAAGAAAAGGTACACAAAAGCAGATATTGCGGTCACCTATGTGCTGTTCATCGGGGGTTTCTTGGTGGAGCTTTGTGCGACATCTCTGATCGTCATGTCGCCATGGACCTTGGGAATTCAGTGGCGGACCTACCGGGGGGGCGAGGAGGGACGGCCGCCCCGGGTCTCCCGGCGCGGAGGAGGGAACCCCAGCTCTGCATCTTGGTCGCCGCCTCGCCGGGGTCAGCCATCAGCAGCCATTGACGAACAGTCGAACAAGACCTTTCTCTGGTTTGTTTCAGCAACGAAGGGGTATGTTCGTGTAATCGTGTGGAGAAGAAATAAAAGACTGGGCTGGGCTATGACTAGACTATTGGGCTTAAGTAAAAAGGCTCAACCGTACATCTCCTCTGTCTACAGACACACTACACGAACGCACGGATGATGACGGATCCACAAACGTCGGCTTCTTCTCTATCGTTCCAACTTCCAATTGATCTCAAAAAATTCCCCTCTAATCCCTAGCGCCCTCTCTTGAAGTCCCGACCAGCAGCGCCGCCGATGGACTCGGATGAGGAGCCCGATTGGATTGCAATTGCGCAAGAACTGGAAGATGAGGAGGAGGAGGCGGCGGCAGCGGCGGCTGCTGCTTCGACCAAACGCAGGCGGACGGACCAGCCGCACAAGATTATGCCGGTGATTTTCCCTTCTCCAATCTTTGTGTCATGATTTCTCTATACACTTACTAAGGACTACGGTACCAATAATAATTAGAGAACTCAATTTTGCAATCAAATTTCATACTGTAGGACATTCAACCTGCATTTAATCCATTTTTTTCCAAACGACCCACCAGGGGATCGAATTTTCATTACCGGGGGAGATAACGAAAATACAGAGTTGTTGATGTTCACGAAAGAAAACAAAGGGCGAGGGGATCGCCGCCTAACGCTAGCGTTCATGATATAACTATTACAAACCAAGCATGAGTTTTAACTGCCAAGGCCATGGGACAACCAAAAACAAGCTTAGCTAGCTAGCCAAAACAGGGGGGTGCCATCTTCATCAACATCAGGTCTTCAGGAGGCAGCGCCATCTTCAGTATCATCAGGTTTCTTGTTCTCCAACTGGGGTAGATTACCTTGTCCAGGGTTCCCAGTAGCACCAGCTCCCGCCGCCGCAGCTAGGCGCATGAGTCCATCTGCTCCAGCTCGAAGCTCGGAGGCGTCTTGCTCACCATGTAAACCTGACCAATAATTCATAAACACAGCAGCGTAACTGATCAGGTCAAGAGGAGAGCTAATCAACTTGTTTTCAAAGCATGCTCTATTTCGAATTTTCCAGATGGCCCAACAGATAGCTGCCAGTCCAGCAATTTGGGTGTTACGACTGGCAGGAACAAATTGGGGAAACCACCAAAAGAATTGTGAAAAACTCCCAGGACGAGTGGGAGATTTGATAGCAGTAGCAACTGCACTCCAGACAAACTTGGCTGCAGAACAGCCAAAGAAGAGGTGGTTGATGGTTTCAAGATCATTGCAAAATTGGCAATGAGGTGCCCCAGACCAGTTGCGTTTGATAAGGTTGTCTTTTGTAGCAATAGCATTATGCCAGATCAACCAAAGCCATATTTTTATTTTCAGAGGAATTTTGCTCTTCCACAAATGTCTGAAAGATCTGTCTCTGCCACTCCCACAAATCTGTTTATACATAGATTTCACAGTGAAGCTGCCATTTTTTGACCATTTCCATCTGGGGAGATCATTTTCTTGAGACAGATTTGTCTGATTCATCAATTGGATCAAACCAGCTTCTTGTATGATGAGATCAGGAGTTAACCATCTTCTATATGAGAATCTCCATCCCATAACAGCAGCCTCAGCCACAGTAATTTTCTGTTCATTGCAAATGTCAAATAGCACAGGAAACATATCTTTGAGAGGACTTGTACTACACCAAGAGTCTCCCCAAAAGCTAGTCAGCATACCATTACCAACCTTCATTCTTCTTCCACAGAGATATAAGTCTCTAACTTTCATCATATCAGACCAAAGTGGAGAATCTCCAGGTCTTTTTTTTGCATAGTAAATGCCTTTTCCTCTAAGATATTTCATCCTCATAAAATCTTGCCATGGTCCAGTGTCATGTTCCAATTTCCACCACCACTTGCACATCAAGCTAATGTTGAATTTAAACAAGTTCTTGATTCCCAAACCACCTTTTTGCTTTGGTTTACAGATCCATCTCCACTTCACAAAATGATATTTTCTTTTATCAGCACTACCAGCCCAAAAGAAGGATCTGATAGGTTTGTCCATTTGTTCTATATTTGTTTTGTGTAAAAGTCTCAGAGACATCTGGTAAACTGCAGTATTGGCTAAACAAGCATCAATCTTCACCAACCTCCCTCCAATGGACATGGAGTTGCCAATCCATCCACACATTTTTTTCTTAGTTTTCTCACCCAGGAATTTCATGTCAGATACAGAAGCCCTTCTAGCACTTACTGGGGTTCCCAGATATTTGATGGGCCAGCTGCCTTTCTGACAATTGAACAGCTCAGCATAAAAATTCTGTTTAGTGTCATCATCCAGAATCATCATAACCTCACTTTTTTCAAAGTTAATTTTCAACCCAGACATGGATTCAAAAATATAAAGCAAGAGTTTCAAATTAACTGCTTGTTGAGCATCATCTTGCAACAGCAGAATGGTGTCATCAGCATACTGAAGGATCGCCACCCCATTCTGTATCAGATTATCAGCCAAGCCTGTAACCAGTCCACTGTTCTGTGCCAGATGAACCATTTTAGCTAAACTGTTAGCAGCCATATTAAAAAGGAAGGGGGCAAAAGGATCACCTTGCCTCACTCCCTTATGACTAGTAAAATATGGGCCCACTTTGTCATTAACTTTGACACTAAGGGTCCCACCAGCAACAGATTTCCTGATCCACTCCAACCAATTACTGCTGAAACCTTTCTGTTTGCAACAGTCAAACAGGAATCCCCAATTTACTTTATCATATGCTTTTTCAAAGTCAATCTTCAACACCACACCCTGTTTCTTTCTAAAATTATCTTCTTTCAAAATTTCCTGAAGTAACATCACACCATCAGAGATGTATCTCCCTTTGATGAAAGCAGTTTGGCATGGCAGTAACAGTTTACTCATCACAGGAGTTACTCTAGCAGTCAAAGCTTTTGTCACTATCTTGAAGAAAACTTGCAACAGACAAATGGGTCTGAATTTCTGAATGATATCAGCATCTGCAGACTTGGGAATTAAAGTGATAACTCCATAATTGATTCTATCCAAGTCAATTTTATGTTCAAACAGATCATTGAAGACATGCAGAATATCAAACTTAATAATATCCCAGCAGTGCTGATAGAATTCAATGGGAAAACCATCAGGGCCAGCTGCCTTGTTCTTCTCCATGTCATCAATAATATCTTTGATTTCTTCTAAAGTAAAACGTTTATCTAATTCAGAATTGTCCAAAGTATTAAGTTTCTCCTCATCTGTCCAGATATCATCTCTCAATCTGATCCCAGAATCAATCACTGGGCCAAATAAATCTTTATAAAATGCAGTAGCATGCTCCAACAAAGCAGCATCACCTTGGACAATTGTATCACCTTTTTTCAAGGAGAAAATGGTTCTCTTCCTTTTGCATCCATTGGCTGCTCTATGGAAGAAGGCAGAGTTACTGTCACCATGAAGAAGCCAATTCTCTCTTGATCTCTGTCTCCAGAAAGTTTCCTCATTGTCCAAAACATCCAGCATTTCCTGTTGAAGCAAACTTTTTCTTTCTCTTTGAGATGGAGATAAAGGACCTATCTCTTCCAGTTCCTCAAGCTCTTTCAATTCAATGGAAATATCTTTTTTCTTTTTAATGTCAGCCCCTCTCAGATTAGCACCCCACCCTTTCAATGCTTTCTTGACATTTTTTAATTTCTTCATTATTTTTCCAAGGCTGTCTTTGGCAAACACTTGTTGATCCCAGCATCTTTTAACTCTTTCCAGGAAATTTTCTTCTTTGAGCCATCTTTTTTCAAATCTGAAATCCCTCTTCTTCACCATGATATCAAGAGTGTCAAGAATGAGGGGATTATGATCAGATATGTCTCTCACTAGTTTGTGAACTGTCACAAGTGGGAAAAGATCTTCCCATGTGCTGCTCATTAAAAATCTGTCTAACTTCTCCAAGGTAGGATCACTGTGATTGTTAGACCAAGTATACTGACCACCAGCCATATGAATCTCTCTCAATGCACAGGTATTAATGATGGAATTGAAAATGTCTGACCATTTATTATGTGACATAGGTTTATTTTTTTCACTGGAAAACCTCATGAGGTTGAAATCACCACCTACCAAAATTGGTAGAGTTTGATTACTGCAGACATTACCAAGCTCCACCAAAAATTCCTCTTTATCAGAGGCTTGAGCAGCTCCATAGATGATAATCAAGCACCATTTAACATTTACTTTCAAATCAAGCAAAGTAACTTTGATGTGAAATTTACCCATAGAAGTATCACAGATGGTAAACCTGGATAGCCTAAAACCACCCAGGATACCCCCACTTCTGCCAATTGAACTGATCCATTTCCAGTCAAAATCCCCTGCAGGGTCAATTCTTCTGAAAAAAGCAGAAGAATAGTCTTTCTTAATGGTTTCCTGAAGACCAATAAAATCGAGCTGTTGGTCTCTTATCAAATCAGCCAAGAAAATGCTCATCCCTTTCTTTCCAACACCTCTGCAATTCAAGGAAGCACCTATCATAGATATTTTGGATTTTGTTTCCTTCTCCTGGTTCCAGCTACAATGCCACTCAAAGGGTGGTCATTGTTAGCTTTCACCTGGGCAGCACATGATTTTGATTGTGCTCCCAAAGTGGCATCACCTGATTTTGACTGTGAACCACTCCTTCCAATCTTACAAGCTGACTTCTTAGCTTTCCTCTTTCTTCTGGATATGACAGGAGTAAATTCGACTTCATCTACATCTCTATCACTTTCACTCTTATCATCACCAAGTCCCAGTAAGAGGATTTGATTTGATTCATCAGCACTGGTATTCACAGGAGCTTTTTGCACAGCAGCCATATTATGTCTAGCAATTTCTAAATCTTTCAAATAACTAATATTCTCAAGAGAAAAGGAAGCAGGGTTAACACCCATTTCAAGTGCCCTAGTTAAAATTTCCTCATCATCAAGTAAAGCAAAGGAGTTATGGGTATTTAAGTTTGTACCTGAGGTATTACTAGCTGCAGAATCCCCCATAGTCCTAGCACCAATCCTAGTGTTGTGGGTGCCCAAAGAAACAATTCTGGAGCTCATCCTGGGAGCAGGCTGCTGAGGATCACCACCAGAAGAGAGAGGGTTGCCATCACCTGGAATTTCAACATCAATGGATGGATTATCAACTTGAGAGAGGGGTTCTTCTTGGGAGTCAAGTTCAGGCTGAGAGCCATCAACAGGAATAACAACAGCAGTTCTTTCATCCCTAAGAGAAGGAGCAGCTAAGGCAAGGATCCCTTGTCCTTGTGTCAGGTAAGGAGTGTCAGAGGCCTGGGAGTTATCACTGCTATCATAATCAACCAACTCATCAGAAGGACCAATATCTTCATTCATATTTTCAGCAATGGGATCAAGGAGATGTTTGTATTCCTTCTGAATGGTGAAAGCTTTGTCACTACCAGATCTTGCCAGGGAAGTAAGAAACTGCTTGTAGGAATCAGCAGCCTTCTGTGAGGAAGAACTAGCAGCTGACTGAGATGGAAGAGATGCAAGAGCATCAACCACTTCCTTGTGAACTTCTGAAAGTGGAGAGGATACCACAGGTGCATAGCAGGGAGGGATCATGTTCTCAACAGGGTTACAAGTGGGTTCCAATTCAAACAGCTTTCTCTTACCAGTGTCTTTTCTTGAAAGAGGAGATGCATGTAGAGTTGCCTGTCTATGTGACCCAGTATAATTTCCAGAGACCTTAGGGGGGGCAGATTGAGAACCAGCATCTGAATCCTGCATGCCTACTCTCTGTCTTTTTGGAGTACCCTGATCCCCTCCATCACCAAGAGTATCCACAGGAACAGCAGGTTTGTTACCAGCATTGGAGGAGGGATCAAACAGCTCTCTAGAATAGTGGAATTCAAAGAAGCCTTTCTTAATCTCTCCAATTCTGGAATTGGGCACCAATGACAGATCTTGACTACCAATCTTCACTCTCACAAAAGCAAAGTGCCTGAGATAATTTTTATCAAGGGCAAGAGGTTTGCCAACAAGACTAGCAGCATAATAAGCAGTGGATTTGTTCCTAAATTTCATAGGAATGCCCTTTATTCTGAACCAGGCCTCCTGCATGATAGAGATAGGTTCAATGTCTCCAGCCCACTTCTCTAAACTGATTATAGCACCAGGCACTGTCCTCATAAATAATTTCCCAAAATGGGCAAGCTCTTCAATAGCCTTGGCAGAGGGGAATCTTGTTCTAAACTCTGTGGCTGAAACTTCTTTAGCAAAGAAACGCCAATTGATTTTCATTGACTCAGCCCAAACATTAAACTCATGCTCGATGTTCCTGCAATTTACTTCTCCTTTTTCAACAGTGATATGAGCATAATTGAGCTGTTCAATTGGGTAGTTATCTTCTTCAGGAACTGGAATAGAGTAAAAGCCAGAACCAAATTCTTCACTACCAAAGAAAGGGGCCTTATAATCCCACGGATCATTCTCTTGACAGACAGAGATGTGATGATCACCATTGCAGTTAAAGCATGAGAGGTTTCTGAGAGGAATCTCGGTCCTTCTGGACGGAGCAGGGGTGGAGGCAAGAACTGGTGGTGGTACAGAGGACCCCACCGGTTCCGGCAGAACCTGCATTTAATCCATGAACACCTACTCGTTTCAACTTTACTCTTTACCTCCTTCGAGAATATTATTATGGACTTATGGTTGACAAGGGCATCTCACGGGACTGAAATCAATGTTACAAGGTTTTAAGTGTATTTTGTGTCTTTTCATGTTATTCTGGTAGTTTTATTTCATTGATCATGACAGTTGAATTACGTTTACAATGTAACCCTATGAATTTTATCTAGTAAATTTGTGTTTTCGCATCAATTTTTTTCCCCCTAAATTGTTCGCCCCGGCAAACCAAAATTCCTGGGTCCGCCACTGCTTGGGATGGTTGGAAGCTCGGAAGTACAGGAAGCTGGCCGGCATGTCATGGTTTCTTCTCTCCAAGAACCTTATGAGGTTGGAAAAAGGAATGTTGTGGCCCAACTCCATGGGTCAGTACAGCATTGTGAGCTACATGGGTCTTGAGCTATCATGGCTGTCCAGACGAGTGACGACGTTGGTCACCAAGATGGCAAGCATGGTTGGCGCTGGAAAGGAGAGGCTCCTGTGGATCAGCAACTTAATGGACAGCAAGTGCATCGAAATCGACCGGGAAATCATGGAGAGTGTTGCACTGTATGTCGATGGCTTGCATTCTGAGCTAAGTAGTGATGGGTCGAGAAGACAGTGGCCGAATCTTCGTCCGGTGTTGGCGAAGATGCAATCGCTGTCCATGGCTGATTTTGGTCTGGTCCTTGTCTTCACGCACGCCTTGACAGAGGTACACTTGCGTACCTATTATGATGAGAAGAAGACTCCTGCAGAGCAAGACGAAACGCAGGAGGACGCATCATCACTGGTCGGCGAGTGCCGTAAGCTGTCCAACTACATGCTCTACCTTCTGGTCAGCCACCCTGAGATGCTGCCGGTCACCGGCAGCGTGGATACCACTCTGGAGTTCTTTGTTCGCAAGGTCGCCGAATACGAAGACGGCGGCGGCAAAGTCGATCTCATGTGCGGTACACGTAAGCTGCTGGAAGATCAGATCAGTTTGCACCTTGTCCAGCCAAGCAAAGAGACGCTGGAGGAGATCAGAGACTTTTGGCTGAGGCTCCTCTTGTATGCCGCCGGCAAGTCCCGAGGGGACACCCACGCCGCGCGGCTGGCCGGAGGTGGCGAGCTTCTCACCTTCGCTTGGTTGCTCATGGCCCACCTTGAAATCGGGGATTCCTGGCTCCGCAGGATTGAACTTGGCGATACAAGTGGTGGGGACATGAGGCCTGAGCTAGCCTATGTCTTCCCGGGTGGCCATGTTTGAGCTTGTGTAGTTTTGTTCTGTGTGCGCGGCTGCACGTAAGATTTTTTTGATAAAGAGAATATATTAATATCAGCAAATACCAATTATACTTTACAACAAGGGAAAAGTGCAACGAAGCACGTGCGCGGAGCGCACCCGTATCTCTGTCGTCGATGGTAGCTGGAGATTCGGTGTCGCTGTCCGACGTTGGCAAGTGATTAGCAGCCTTCCGCGCTAAGCATCTAGGAGCCATAGGGTACTGTAGTGTAGGGGTTGACTTATAAAAAAAAATGAAACAATGTCTAGGAGTAACTAGAACACTATTGATATAGTAGAAGCGGGACTTGGCGTGACAATTCCAAAATTCGTCCCTGACAGGGATCGAACTCTGGTCGTTAGGGTGCGCCACTGCGACCCTAACCACTAGGCTAAGCCCACGTCGTCAGGGGTTGACTTATCACATTTGTCCCGTTCCTGGGAGATGCATACTGCATGTTCTGCAAGGCCGGCCCCTCTCCTGCATCTGCAGTGCACCACAATGTTAGATGCTCTCGTGCCGCGCGGATAGGGGTGTCAACGAGCCGAACTCGAGCGAACACACTCTGGCTCGGCTCGAGCTCGACAGACACTTCGAGCCAAATTTTAGGTTCGAGCTCGGCTCGCGAGCTTGCAGCAAGGCTTGAGCTCGGCTCGCCGAATGCTCAACGAGCCCACCAGGCTCGCAAGCTTTTATATATTTTAATTTAATTATTTTTTCGCACGGGCTCCTAACCAGAAGAATTATGTCGTGCGTCTTCCGCTTGCCTTTCCCCGGAGGCTTGCTTTTATAGACACTGCTCCACCGTCACTTATCTATGGCAGTCGAGGTGGGACTAAATCCCATCTTGTTCTGCGCTGGGGTGCTGGGTAAAACAATGGGTGGTGCTTTTCCGTAAAAGGCTTTACTGGGCCGGTGCATGTGGATTAGTATCTCATACTTTAGAAAGAAAAAGTACTATAACAGGCCGTTCTCATACTTTAGATTTCAAGGGATGGGCCAGTCGTATACTCATGTTGGCACGTGAATGGCCCTAGTGTATTGATCACCCAATCACGTTTCTATTAATGTCGCTCATGATAACAGGACATAACATTTTCCTAACGAGCTTTAACAAACTGTTTCGAACCCGAGCTTTAAAGCTCGCGAGCTCTATATCAGGCTTGAGCTTGGTTTGATTAGTTCTCGAGTCGAACTCGAGTCGAGCCAATAACGAATCAAGCTCAAACTGTTTGTCGAGCCCGAATATTTTTGACAGCCCTACGCGCGGAGATAATATTTGACGTATCGTAGCTCATCTGCTGAAATATATTATTTTAATTACATGCACACAACACTTTAAGAAAAGCTATAGATGAAATGATCGAGATAGGTAGAAGAGATAGGAACAAAAAGTTGTGCCCAACCGTAGTATTATTCTTAGGAAAACAGAGCCCGAATAGGAGTTGAAAGATGTCTGAATTTCATGTTTCCAGTGCCAGTTTCACAGATATTTCACTAGATGTTAGGATCTTAGGCTGGTGCCATTGGGGGCGGGAGTGGGAGCGCTATCGCCCGGCGTGGGGCGGGAGAGAGGCGGGAGCGAGGCGAGACGGTAGCGTCGGGCGGTGGCGCGGGCGCCCGGCGTTAGGGCGCGGTACCGCCCGCCTATAGCCCGCGTTGGAGGCGAGAGCGGGGCGAGAGGAAGGCGATAGCGGTGCTAGTGGGGGCGGTAGGGAGGCGGTAGGGAGGCGGTAGGGAGGAGAGAGAAGTGAGAGCTGACACTATAGCCCGTGCACTGGCACCGTGGGGTGAGAGTGAGGTGAGAGTGGGGTGAGAGTAAGGAAAAAGCTGACGTGGCGAGGCTATAGTGGGATGATGCATTGGCACCAGCCTTAGATATGGGGGGTGTTGATTATAATGATTACATTTAGTTGACATTTAAAAAATAGTTGTGAGCAATAAAATATTAATAAAAGAATTTGTTTTGAACAGATGGGTGCTCACCTTGTCATTGTATGCAGAAGAAATCTGACCCAGCAGGTGAACATGGACACATAGTCACAGAGGACAAAAGTCAGAGAACAGTGCCCTACGAGGCCCATGTGGACTGAACCTAGACCACCACCGGACCATCATTAGCAACTCTGAATTAAGGTGCAAGACTGCCGAATAGCTTGTTCACGTGCGCCAGGATGTACGGTGCAGATACGCGTGCGCCTTGCGCACCTGCGCTGAAAAACCGCTCTCCAACAGCAACGCAACATTCTAATAGCAGCACGGATGCGTACAACTAAAAATAATAATTAAGAAATAAAAAGGTTTGCTACGGCATTCTAGCTATAGCAGCAACAATACAACCACCACCAATACAACACCTGAATTTCAGGCTCTTCAAAGGCGACGCCTTCAAGAAGGAAATAGTGCACTAACATGTCGCCCGATCAAAAGATCTCGGGTTTACACCCTGAAGATAGTCTCCGCTCTCAAAACAATGCCTTCAACAAGGCACAACCAATTAAAGTCGGACCTTGGATTTTCACCCTAAAAGGTAATGAATTTCAACTGTGTTGTCACTCCCGCTTACATACCGCCGTCGCGAAACCCGTAACACCAAAGCCAGTTCCTCAAACCACAGAGACTCGAACCTCCATTTACAGTCCTCGAAACCTGCCTTCATGATAGTCTCCACCTCTAATTTCACCATGTATCGGAATGTCATCTGATGGCAACACAGAATAGAACTTCGCGCCGCTCCCTCCAGAACCAAACGGCCGGAATAAAAACAATGGTGCTGCACACGACCGAATACCAACCGATCCAACAAACTCCAGGCATAATGTGCATTGTTACACTTGCTGGCGGAGCTTTCCGGAACTCACCATTCCGGGCAGAAAAAGAAGGACCGACCTCGGGAAAGTCACCATCTTCGCGGAAGAGGTACCAAGGGCAACCACCTTTATTAGGCGTAACGGCGAGCCCCCACGCCACCGCCCGTCGGAGGGGCCGCCACCGACCACAGACCCATCGACGAGACGTACGCCGCCAGCCCACACCGAAGAAGGCCAACATCGTGAGACGTCGGGGAGGATTGGCGCCGAAAGCCCGCAGACCACCGCCGAGCGTAGTCGCGGCGCCAGGGGTGATGGAGCAGCCCCGCACGAAGCTCACCATGAAGGGAGCCACCGCCTGAGCCCACCTCCCCGCCGCCATGGCAGGTTACCACGCCCAAGCAGGGCGCGCCGCCGAAACCACCTTCCCGGGGCCGCCGCCCAGGCGTCCGTGCCAGAGCAGGCCGCGCCGCCAAGCAGAAGACGTCGTTGCCACCCCAAGCGCCCGCCCTCACACCGCAACGTGAGACAAGATCCCCGCCGCTGCCCCACTACCAAGCGGGCTTTGCCCGTCGGAGCACCCATGCGGCGGCTGATGGCGCGTGACGGGGCTTGATGGAGTGTTGATTCCTCCCCAGTAACGGCGCCAAAAAAGCAGCTGCTTGTGACGGTAAAGCACACGTCCGTTGGGAACCCCAAGAGGAAGGTATGATGCGTACAGCAGCGAGTTTTCCCTCAGTAAGAAACCAAGGTTATCGAACCAGTAGGAGATGAAGGCCACGTGAAGGTTGTTGGTGAAGGAGTGTAGTGCGGCGCAACACCAAGGATTCCGGCGCCAACGTGGAACCTGCACAACACAATCAAAATACTTTGCCCCAACTTAACAGTGAGGTTGTCAATCTCACCGGCTTGCTGAAAACAAAGGATTAAACGTATGGTGTGTGGAGAATGATGTTTGCTTGCAAAGAATAACAGAGAACAATGATTGCAGTAGGTTGTATTTCAGATGTAAAAGAATGGACCGGGATCCATAGTTCACTAGTGGTGTCTCTCCAATAAGATAAATAACATGTTGGGTGAACAAATTACAGTTGGGCAATTGACAAATAGAGAGGGCATAACAATGCACATACATATCATGATGACTACTATGAGATTTACTTAGGGCATTACGACAAAGAACATAGACCGCTATCCAGCATGCATCTATGCCTAAAAAGTCCACCTTCGGGTTAGCATCCGCACCCCTTCCGAGTATTAAGTTGCAAACAACGGACAATTGCATTAAGTACCGTGCGTAATGTAAACAATACAAATATCCTTAGACAAAGCATTGATGTTTTATCTCTAGTGGCAACAAGACATCCACAACCTTAGAACTTTCTCGTCATCGTCCCGCATTCAATGGAGGCATGGACCCACTATTTAGCATAAATACCCCCTCTTGGAGTTACAAGTATCAACTTGGCCAGAGCCTCTACTAGCAACGGAGAGCATGCAAGATCATAAACAACACAGATATGATAGATCGATAATCAACTTGGCATAGTATGCCATATTCATCGGATCCCAACAAACACAACATGGAGCATTACAAATAGATGATCTTGATCATGATAGGCAGCTCACAAGATCTAAACATGATGGCATAATAGGAGAAGACAACCATCTAGCTACTGCTATGGACCCATAGTCCAAGGATGAACTACTCACGCATCAGTCCGGAGGCGGGCATGGTGATGTAGAGCCCTCCGGTGATGATTCCCCTCTCCGGCAGGGTGCCGGAGGAGATCTTCAGAACCCCCCGAGATGGGGTTGACGGCGGCGGCGTCTCTGGAACTGTTCTCGTAATTTGGCTCTCGGTACTAGGGTTTTCCGATACGAAGGAGTATATAGGCGAAGAGGCAGCATCGGGGGAGCCAGGGGTGGCCTCCCCATAGGCCGGCGCGCCTGGGGGCCTAGCCGCGCCGCCCTGTGGGGTGGGCCCTGAAGGAGATATGCCCTAGAGGCAATAATAAAGTGGTTATTATTTATATCTTTATGTTTATGATAAATGTTTATATATCATGCTATAATTGTATTAACCGAAACATTAGTACATGTGTGATTTGTAGACAAACAAAGAGTCCCTAGTATGCCTCTTAACTAGCTTGTTGATTAATGGATGATTAGTTTCATAATCATGAACATTGGATGTTATTAATAACAAGGTTATATCATTGTATGAATGATGTAATGGACACACCCAATTAAGCGTAGCATAAGATCTCGTTATTAAGTTATTTGCTATAAGCTTTCGATACATAGTTACCTAGTCCTTATGACCATGAGATCATGTAAATCACTTATACCGGAAAGGTACTTTGATTACATCAAACGCCACTGCGTAAATGGGTGGTTATAAAGGTGGGATTAAGTATCCGGAAAGTATGAGTTGAGGCATATGGATCAACAAGTGGGATTTGTCCATCCCGATGACGGATAGATATACTCTGGGCCCTCTCGGTGGAATGTCGTCTAATGTCTTGCAAGCATATGAATAAGTTCATAAGAGACCACATACCACGGTACGAGTAAAGAGTACTTGTCGGAGACGAGGTTGAACAAGGTATAGAGTGATACCGAAGATCAAACCTCGGACAAGTAAAATATCGCGTGACAAAGGGAATTGGTATCGTATGTGAATGGTTCATTCGATCACTAAAGTCATCGTTGAATATGTGGGAGCCATTATGGATCTCCAGATCCCGCTATTGGTTATTGGTCGGAGTGAGTACTCAACCATGTCCGCATAGTTCACGAACCGTAGGGTGACACACTTAAAGTTGGATGTTGAAATGGTAGAACTTGAATATGGAATGGAGTTCGAATATTTGTTCGAGTCCCGGATGAGATCCCGGACATCACGAGGAGTTCCGGAATGGTCCGGAGAATAAGATTCATATATAGGAAGTCATATTCCAAGTTTGGAAATGATCCGGTGCATTTATGGCAGGTTCTAGAAGGTTCTAGAAAAGTCCGGAAGAAATCACCATGGAAAGTAGAGTCCCCGAGGGACTCCACCTTGCATGACCAGCCAACCCTAAAGGGGAGGAGTCCAAGGTGGACTCCCCTAGGGTGGCCGGCCAATCCACCTCAAGGAAAGGTGGGAGTCCCACCTTGGGTAGGACTCCCTCCTTGAGTAGGTTTCCCACATATGGGAGGTTTTCGTATTGGGGTCTTATTCGAAGACTTGGACTAGAACTCTTGGTGCTTCCACCTATATAATGAGGGGCATAGGAGAGGGGGCTGATCACTTCAAGCCTCAGCCTTGGCCGCACCCCTTAGAGGGCCGGCGCCCAACCCCCTCTCTCCCCAAACCCTAGCGGTCTCTCTCCTCCACCACATCCCGCACGCTTAAGCGAAGCTCCGCCGGATTTCTCCACCACCACCGACACCACGCCGTCGTGTTGTCGAATTCAAAAGGAGCTACTACTTCCGCTGCCCGCTGGAACGGGGAGGTGGACGTCGTCTTCATCAACAATCGAACGTGTGACCGAGTACGGAGGTGCTGCCCATTCGTGGCGCCGGAAGCGATCGTGATCAAGATCTTCTACGCGCTTTTGCAAGCGGCAAGTGAACGTCTACCGCAGCAACAAGAGCCTCATCTTGTAGGCTTTGGAATCTCTTCAAGGGTGAGACTCGATACCCCCTCGTTGCTACCATCTTCTAGATTGCATCTTGGCTTAGATTGCGTGTTCGCGGTAGGAAAATTTTTGTTTTCTATGCAACGTTATCCTACAGTGGTATCAGAGCCGTGTCTATGCATAGATGGTTGCACGAGTAGAACACAATGGTTTTGTGGGCGTTGATGCTCTTGTTATCTTTAGTTTGAGTACTTTGCATCTTTGTGGCATAGTAGGATGAAGCGGCTCGGACTAACTTTACATGACCGCGTTCATGAGACTTGTTCCTCGTTTGACATGCAACTTGTATTGCATAAGAGGCTTTGCGGGTGTCTGTCTCTCCTACTATAGTGAAGATTCAATTTACTCTTCTATTGACAACACTAGTATCACCGTTGTGGTTCATGTTCGTAGGTAGATTAGATCTTACTCGAAAACCCTAAACCACGTAAAATATGCAAATCAAATTAGAGACGTCTAACTTGTTTTTGCGGGGTTTGGTGATGTGATATGGCCATAATGTGATGATGAATATGTATGAGATGATCATTATTGTATTGTGGCAACCGGCAGGAGCCTTATGGTTGTCTTTAATTTCATGTTGAGTAGTATTTCAAAGTAGTTGTAATAGTTGCTACATGAGGTGAACAACCATGAAGACGGCGCCATGAACCTTGACGCTACGCCGACGATGATGGAGATCATGCCCGTTGATGATGGAGATCATGTCCGTGCTTTAGAGATGAAGATCGAAGGCGCAAAGACAAAAGGGCCATATCATATCACATATGAACCGCATGTGATGTTAATCCTTTTATGCATCTTATTTTGCTTAGATCGCGACGGTAGCATTATAAGATGATCCCTCACATTAATATCAAGATAATAAAGTGTTCTCCCCTAGTATGCACCGTTGTACAGTTCGTCGTTTCGAAGCATCTCGTGATGATCGGATGTGATAGATTCAACGTTCATATACAACGGGTGTAAGCCATGTTGCACACGCGGAATACTTGGGTTTGCTTGACGAGCCTAGCATGTACAGACATGGCCTCGGGACAACGGAAACCGAAAGGTTGAACACGAGTCATATGGATGATATGATCAACATGTTGATGTTCACCATTGAAGCTACATCATCTCACGTGATGATCGGTTTTGGTGTAGTGGATTTGGATCGTGTACCACTTAACAACTATGAGGGATGTTGTATTAAGTGGGAGTTCATTAGTAATAAGATTAGAACATGAACTAATTATCATAAACATAGTCTGAGTAGTATTTTGAATTAATTTTTGTAGTATTGGCATCCGTTTTTCTACTATGCGCTAGTCTTGTTATTGAGATAGAAATACTGTTAAAATCTGATAAGAAACTTTACGGATTGGTACCGTATTGTTAATGAATCAAGAAATGATTAAGTCCTATTGCAAACTTTTAGTAAACCTCACATTTTTGATTCAAAGAGCTATGGTTTCAATTAGTACCTAAAGTTATCTTGTCTCCGTCAAACTTGAAGTTCAACTCTGTTTGAAAAGTAAGGAGCTGAAAATTTAGTTTTCAGAAATAATCAAGGTATGAGATATATGTGATATCTAAGACCTTATTGCAAGATGATAGAATATAATTTGGTGAGACTACATGAACTCATAAGTTTTATGGGAATGTACGAAGGTTGAAGACACAAGGCGTCACAATCCTCCAACTATTGGGGCACTAACGATATTCGCATATCCATGAAGTGACCATCCTTAATATGCACCGTTGCTAAGACTCGTCGTTTCGAAGCATCACGTGATGATCGGGTGTGATAGATTCTACGTGTGCATACAACGGGTGCAAGCTAGATTTGCACATGCAAATACCAAGGTTAAAACTTTACGAGCCTAGCATGTACAAACATGGTCTCGGAAAGTCGTCATGATATGATGGATAAAATTATGAGTGAAATTGTTCATCATATTACAAGGTTACTAATAGTGAAATCCGGAACACTTATCATATGATGATCAACTTCAAAGTAAGAACCTCAAGGTTATTGGTATTTGACCAACAAACCTAGAAGTTAATGATGTTGAAGTGTTTTCTCGAATAATGAGGAAAGCTAAAAGAGAAACCGCAAAAGATATTTTGGCAAAAAGAAAAGAAAAGACTAGAAAGTCTAGCTCAGGTGTATATAAATGATATACATGTTATGGTTGTATTCCTAGTTAAGTCACACTATGAAATTCTTGGGTATTAGTACTATATTGGTTGGTATGAAGTGTCATACAAAACAACGCAATACAAGAATACAATGGCCTAAGTGATCGACAAGGAATATGATAGGAATGCACGTCCGGAACAAAATAAAGTGTTATTATGTTCGTCGTTGGCATTCTATCTAGCCCTTAGAATTTATAATAAAGAACTTAATAATTGTTATTTTGCTCTGGTCAAATGAAAACAATGAGTTGTTCAAATTATGACATTACTCCATGTACGATGGATAAGTTATTATAAATCTTAATGGTGAAACACACATACATAACACTGACGCTAAAATGCCATAAGGCAAATGATTTGAATTCCACTTATTTGTGGAACCGCCATTTAGGTCATGTTAGAAAGAAACGCATGAAGGAACTCCATGTAAATGGATTTTTGGAGTCATCTGATTTTTTGAATCGTTTGGCGCTTGCAAATCTTTTCTAAAAGAGAATGACTAAAATACCGTTCATAGGCCAAGAGTTGAACGGGCAACTAACTTAGTGGAAACATACATGATGATGTATGTAGTTCATCGGGCATAGTTGTGTGCGGGAGATTCTTCTACTTCATGAAAACTTCCAACAATGAATTGAGTATATAAATGTGGATATATTCGATAAGGAAGAAGTTTGAAACATTTGAATGGATTCAAATAAAATTCAGCATGAAGTGGAAATCATCGTAATAGAAAAGTCAAATATCTATGATTGGATCATGGTGGAAATATTTGAATTACGAGTTTTAGCGAACATCTAAGAGAGTTATGAAATTATTCTACAACTCACGTTTCTTGGAGTATCATAGTGATGATGAAGTATCCGAGAGATGTATCCAAACCTTGTTGGGTCAATGATGAGATAAAATATTGATGCCATTATATTTTTGTGAATTATGCTTTAGTGACTACCGCTTTTACACTAAATAGAGCATCATCATGATCCGTTGAAATGACACCATACAAGTTATGGCATGGGTATAAACCCTAATAGTCCTTTCTTTAAATTTTGGTATGCATAGCATAAGAATAAGTTTACAACCAAAATCGGATAAATGTCTTTGTTGGTTATCCCAGAGATTTGAT